>NC_092336.1:216766000-217086500 GCF_046630445.1 Rutidosis leptorrhynchoides
CTAATAATACTTAAATGATAATACTAGTAATACTAATAATGATAATACTATTACTTATATTAATAATGTTATTACTAATTTAGTGATAATATTTATTAAATTAATAACAACAACAATTAATAATAATACTAATAACAATGATAATAATAATAATAATAATAATAATAATAATAATAATAATATCAAATGAAGATAGACTACCTTAGTTTTTAAAAAAAAACTGCCCAGGTAGAGGTTTGAACCCACGACCACTAGTTACTCAACCATACCCAAGACCAGCTGAACCATTGTATCTTTCTGATTTATATTACAATCTAATTAGATTTATCTTATTTCCTTTTTTTTCCCCACTTCTTCTTCATCACGAACTGAATCGACCAGGGACCAATAACCATAGCCGTGATTCAATTGTTAAGTTCAAGTGTTTTAACATAAACGTATACGACTTGGTTGTGAGGTTTAATTACCATTCAACAAAACAAAACAAAAAATAAAACAAAAATAGATCAACCTGTCGTGAAGAACAAACAATAAAACTCATACCTTGATTTTGAATTCTAGACGTTTTTGGATCAAAGTTCAAACATGAATTAAGTAGTAAATTCCTCCTATAAACTTTGTGAATAACCAATTTAAATTGAAACACAAAAGCGAATTCGAATTTTAATGAAGAACATTCAGTTGACTTTTGATTTCCAAACTTTGACTCCAAAATTAATAATCAATACGATGGATTGGGACTTGAAAATTGACAGAGAACTTGAGTAAGAGATTTCTAACAAATCTTCATTTTTAGATTTTTAAAAAACGTTCGAATTCGAGTTTTGGATAAAAAGTAATGCGAACAGAGGACTGGAGTTTTAGTTCTTGAACTCATCTGTTTAATTCTTCATATATCAGTCATTTATATTTGGTAATTGATAGTGTACACTTTGAATGACCTACTTACAGCTGGAATTAATTGATAGCTACATGGAATAGAAAAGTCGATGGCATAAATTCGATCAGGAAAAAGTTAAAAAATAAAATAAAAGCCGGATATAATGCTAAATAGATTGGTACGATGGACATGGATATATAACAGATTTCAGATAATATCAACAATCAATTACAGTTAGATAGTGATATAATCAGATTCCATTATGTATAATTACTGTTATATTATTTTAATAATAAGTACATGTAAATACATTAAATATAATAATTCTATAAATAATTATAATACTGTTTATAATAATTATTAATATTAATTTTAATAATAATAATGTTGATAAAGATAATAATAATTATTATTAATGATAATGTTAATGTTAATGATAATATTAATAATAATAATAAAGTAACACTAATAATCATTAAATTGATAATGATATTATTAAGGATAATAATAATAAATTGTGTTATTTTCTAATAACTATGATAATAGTAATAATTTACATTACTAATAATAATACTAAAATTATAACTCTTCTACTAGTTATAATGATATTGACAGTTATAACCATAATATTATTAAATATAACAAGTCACATGTATCAACTTCTATATCTATATAAAATAATAGCACTCATAATCCTGATATTATTATTAATAGCAATATTTATTCTAATGATAATAAGAGTTATAATAACTATATTTCGACTTGTAATTACATATATTATTAATTATATAATATCATATAATATATTATATAATAACTTTTATTGACTAATTATTATTTATATATTACAATATATTAATAATTATTAGTAGAAGTCATATATAGTTTCATAATAATATCATATATATATGTATATATATATATATATATATATATATATATATATATATATATATATATATATATATATATATATATATATATACATACATATTTATTTGCTCACAATTGTTCGTGAATCGTCGAAAGGTTAACTAGATCATGTAAAAAGTTCAAAAATTTTGAGACTCCACATTACAGACTTTACTTATCGTGTCTTTAATCATATAAAGATCAAGTTTAAATTTGGTAAGAAATTTCCGAGTCGTCACAAAATGCCACAAAATGTCATTCAAGTATGTGAAGTATTTGACGTTTGGGGTATTGACTTTATGGGTCCATTTCCAAAATCTCATAATAATCTCTACATTCTCGTTGTTATTGATTATGTATCTAAATGGGCGGAAGCACAAGCTCTCCCAACTAACGATGAACGAGTTGTAGTCAACTTCTTAAAACGTCGTTTTGCTAGGTTCGGAACTCCGAAAGCTTTAATAAGTGATCGGGGTACTCATTTTTGTAATAATCAACTTGCGAAAGTTCTCAAAATGTAGTGACCTGAACTTTTCCATGTTTATATATATTAATTGAGATTGATATTTACATGACTAAATGTTTTCAACGTGTTAAGCAATCAAACTTTTTAAGACTTGATTAATTGAAATAGGTTTCACATAGACAATTGACCACACAAGTTGACCGGTGATTCACGAACGTTAAAACTTGTAAAAACTATACGATGACATATATATGGTTATATATATAGTTAACAAGATTTTATTATAAGTAAGTATCTCATTAAGTATTTTAACAAGGAGTTATATACATAAAAATGAGACTATTAAATTAAGAAACTCGAAAACGATATATATAACGATTATCGTTATAACAACGTCTTACTAGGTACATATGAATCATATTAAGATATTGATATACTTGGTTAATTATGTTAAATGATAAGTAAATATATCATTAAGTGTATTAACAATGAACTACATATGTAAAAATAAGACTACTAACTTGATGATTTCGAAACGAGACATATATGTAACGATTATAGTTGTAACGACATTTAACTGTATATATATCATACTAAGATATATTATATATCATAATATCATGATAATGTAACAATTTAACATCTCTTTTGATATAATAAACAATGGGTTAACAACATTTAACAAGATCGTTAACCTAAAGGTTTCAAAACAACATTTACATGTAACGACTAACGATGACTTAACGACTCAGTTAAAATGTATATACATGTAGTGTTTTAATATGTATTCATACAATTTTGAAAGACTTCAAGACACTTATCAAAATACTTCTACTTAACAAAAATGCTTACAATTACATCCTCGTTCAGTTTCATCAACAATTCTACTCGTATGCACCCGTATTCGTACTCGTACAATAAACAGCTTTTAGATGTATGTACTATTGGTATATACACTCCAATGATCAGATCTTAGCAGCCCATGTGAGTCACCTAACACATGTGGGAACCATCATTTGGCAACTAGCATGAAATATCTCATAAAATTACAAAAATATGAGTAATCATTCATGACTTATTTACATGAAAACAAAATTACATATCCTTTATATCTAATCCATATACCAACAACCAAAAACACCTAAAAACACTTTCATTCTTCAATTTTCTTCATCTAATTGATCTCTCTCAAGTTCCATCTTCAAGTTCTAAGTGTTCTTCATAAATTCCATAAGTATAGTTTCATAAAAATCAAGAATACTTCCAAGTTTGCAAGTCTACTTCCAAGCTTTCTAATCCATTCCAAGTAATCATCTAAGATCAAGGAACCTTTGTTATTTACAGTAGGTTATCTTTATAATTCAAGGTAATATTCATATTCAAACTTTGATTCAATTTCTGCAACTATAACAATCTTATTTCGAGTGAAAATCTTACTTGAACTGTTTTCGTGTCATGATTCTGTTTCAAGAACTTTCAAGCCATCCAAGGATCCTTTGAAGCTAGATCCATTTTTCTCATTTCCAGTAGTTTTATCCAGAAAACTTAAGGTAGTAATGATGTTCATAACATCATTCGATTTATACATATAAAGCTATCTTATTCGAAGGTTTAAACTTGTAATCACTAGAACATAGTTTAGTTAATTCTAAACTTGTTCGCAAACAAAAGTTAATCCTTCTAACTTGACTTTTAAAATCAACTAAACAAATGTTCTATATCTATATGATATTCTAACTTAATGATTTAAAACCTGGAAACACGATGAACACCATAAAATCGGATATACGCCGTCGTAGTGAAACCGGGGGCTATTTTGGTTTGGATAATTAAAAACTATGATAAACTTTGATTTAAAAGTTGTTCTTCTGGGAAAATGATTTTTCATATGAACATGAAACTATATCCAAAAATCTTGGTTAAACTCAAAGTGAAAGTATGTTTTTCAAAATGGTCATCAAGATGTCGTTCTTTCGACAGAAATGACTACCTCTTTAGTAATTGACATGTAACTTAAATTTCTGACTATAAACCTATACTTTTTCTGTTTGGATTCTTAAATTAGAGTTCAATATGAAACCATAGCAATTTGATTCACTCAAAACGGATTTAAAATGAAGAAGTTATGGGTAAAACAAGATTGGATATTTTTGATCTTTTTAGCTACGGGAAATGTTTAACAAATCTATACAAATCATATCCTAGCTAACTTATATTGTATTATACATGTATTCTAATATATTATGTAATCTGGTGATACCATAGACACGTATGCAAATGTTTTGACATATCATATCGACCCATGTATATATATTATTTGGAACAACCATAGACACTCTATATGCAGTAATGTTGGAGTTAGCTATACAGGGTTGAGGTGGATTCCAAAAATATATATACTTTGAGTTGTGATCTAGCCTGAGACGTGTATATACTAGGTCGTGGATTGATTCAAGATAATATATATCGATTTATTTCTGTACATCTAACTGTGGACAACTAGTTGTAGGTTACTAACGAGGACAGCTGACTTAATACACTCAAATCTTTAAAACATAATAAAAATGGTTGTAATTATATTTTGATCATACTTTGATATATATGTACATATTTGTATAGGTTCGTGAATCGATCCGTGGCCAAGTCTTATTTCCGAGGAAGGAAATATCTGTGAAAGTGAGTTATAGTCCCACTTTTAAAATCTAATATTTTTGGGATGAGTATACATGCAGGTTTTATAAATGATTTACAAAATAGACACAAGTACGTGAACCTACATTCTATGGTTGAATTATCGAAATCGAATATGCCTCTTTTTATTAAGTCTGGTAATCTAAGAATTAGGGAACAGACACCTAAATTGACGCGAATCCTAAAGATAGATCTATTGGGCCTAACAAACCCCATCCAAAGTACCAGATGCTTTAGTACTTCAAAATTTATATCATATCCGAAGGGTGTCCCGGAATGATGGGGATATTCTTATATATGCATCTTGTTAATGTCGGTTACCAGGTGTTCACCATATGAATGATTTTTATCTCTATGTATGGGATGTGTATTGAAATATGAAATCTTGTGGTCTATTGTTACGATTTGATATATATAGGTTAAACCTATAACTCACCAACATTTTTGTTGACGTTTAAAGCATGTTTATTCTCAGGTGAATACTAAGAGCTTCTGGTGTTGCATACTAAAATAAGGACACGATTTGGAGTCCATGTTTGTATTATATTTTGTAAAAACTGCATTCAAGAAACATATGTCGATGTAATATATTTCTATTGTAAACCATTATGTAATGGTCGTGTGTTAACAGTATATTTTAGATTATCATTATTTGATAATCTACGTAATGTTTTTAAAACCTTTATTGATAAAATAAAGATTATGGTTGTTTTAAAAATGAATGCAGTCTTTGAAAAACATCTAATATAGAGGTCAAAATCTCGCAAAGAAATCAATTAATATAGAACGTTTATAATCAATATGAACGGGACATTTCACAAAAGATATGGAGTAACTCATAAAATCTCAATCGCTTATCTTCCACAAACAAGTGGACAAGTTGAAAATACAAACCGAGCATTAAAACGTATTCTAGAGAAAATCGTAGGATCAAATTCGAAGGAATGGTCCATGAAATTGGAGGATGCACTTTGGGCTTTTAGAACAGCCTACAAAACTCCAATTGGAACCACACCTTTTAAACTCGTTTACGAAAAAGCATGTCACCTTCCAGTAGAAATTGAGCACAAAGCATTTTGGGCTTTGAAGACATGTAATCTTGATTTACATGAAGCCGGACGTCTACGGTTAAGTCAACTAAACGAATTAGAAGAATTAAGACATGAAGCATACGAAAATTCGTTAATCTATTAAGAAAGAATGAAGAAATGGCATGATAAAAGAATCATAAGTTCAAAAGAATTTAAAGAAGGAGACAGAGTTCTTCTTTTCAATTCACGATTCAAGCTATTTCTTGGAAAATTGAAATCTAGATGGTCTGGACCATTCATAGTCAAAAGAGTTTTTCCGTACGAAAAAGTAGAATTAATAAATTCAAATGGGATTGAATTTAAGGTTAATGGTCACAGAGTTAAACATTACATAGATAATCCAATGGAAGTTGAAGATGAAGTTAATCACAATTTCGACACCACAGCTAACTAATTATGGGAAGATTCGAATCTTTTAAGGGTAATATGAATTTCTATTAGAGTTAGATATTCTGTTCTCGTGTAGTTCTCGAAAATGGAATCCGAATGGTCTTTCCCTAGCAGACCCTAAAAAACTAGTCTTCTCCCCCCATTCTGAATTTGTATTTTCTTTTAGGTTTTACGAGATGAAGAATTCCTTTGATCTGAACCATGGTCTACTACTACACGCTTTGATTACTAAACGTAATAATAACATCTTCCCGAGTGAACTGGTATCATTCATAAGAGGCAAAATGGATGAAGTGAGGAAAGAACTCAAGAAAGATCATCATAAAACACATTTTGGTAAAGGAAAATCAAAATCCGCAACAAAAAGAAGAGCACGACACCTTGAAAGATGTCATAAATGCGGAAAATGGTCACACGAAGGGAAATGTTTGAACAATCAGACACATTCCAATACCGAGTTCGTTACTTTATGCAGAGGAGGACCGTTCATATGTTTAGAAGAAAAGTTATTGAAAATTCGAGGTTACGCTTACGTAGCTATGGAAAACTAAATCGAACGACTCTCCTATGAGTCGGCTAAAACAGGTCTCTGAGAATTCTATCTCACAGGTAAGTATGTACAGTTTTTAGTTATTTTAATTTATTGCTTTTAACTTTTTGATAATAAACGCTGAATCGTTCGCTATAAAGTATTAAATTGATATTCAATAAAATTAGGTATGCGAAACCGAAATTATTGATATCATACAAAAATTTATTACATCACTGCGAAATTTACCGTTTATTCTTAAGGTATAAATATCTTTAATCAATCAATCCAAAATATTTCAGAAATTCGTCAGGAGTAAAACTAGGTAAAATAGCCGAAATTACTTTACCCAAAAGAGGGGCGTATATTTTTGATAATATTTGATTGATTAAAGTGGGATAAAGGACCAAAAAGATTTTAATTTTATTTTTTACAATGTTTTTAAAATTAATATTATAAATTTTTAAACCAATATATTTAAGTTTTTAAATATTAAAAAAAAACTACTATCTTTAATATAAGTTTGTAAAATTAAAAATATTAAATATATTTATATGAATTTTTAATTTTATGCATTTTAAATTTAAGTTTGGTGTGAATTTAAAAACAAAAATGTACTTTATTTCATTAAGTTAAAAATGTGATTTCTAAAAATTCGTCGTAAGTTGAAGACTAGGTCGTTGAACCAAAATTGCTTAACCCAAGGGAGGGACGAGAAATTTTGTTATCATTATTTTTAATCTTATTGAATTAAAGTATGCCAAAAACATTAAAAAAATTCAAAAACCTTAGCTTTTAAAACAACGCTTAAAAATGACAAATTTTAAAATTTTGTCGAGAGACGAACTAGGACAACGATCCGAAACGCCCTCATTCTAAAAGAAAACAAATTTTTAAAATTAATTATTTGTTTTATAAGTAAATTGCTTTATATAAAAAAAAAAGAGATCAGACCCCATGCGATCGCATGGGGTTTACACTGCATAGCCATGTGATCGCGTGGCAAGGAAAAGCTGGGCAGAAACATAGTCGACTGCTCTGTATCCACACAATACACACACACAAACACACGAAAACTCTCCCAAAAATTCACCTAAAATCACCAATTTTCAACCAAAATTCACGAAATTTCTCGCTACAATCCGCTATAATCATGTCTTTTCTCAGATGGGGAAGCAGAAAGTAAAAATTTCACCCCTAAACTCCTAAATTTCCTAAGTTTTGTGATAATTTCAATTAATTGCAATAATCTTAGTTTGATAATTTATAGTGTAATTAGAGTTAAATTGTTAGTATATTATACTTGTATAACTTAGATTGATGCTATTTAACATGATTTGAAGCCTTAAACTTCAAAATTTTTAGAAATCTAGGGTTTGTGTTCTTGAGTAATTTGGGGCTTTTTGATATAAACAAGTTATGGTCAATTTTTGTCATGAATTATTGCTAAATTAAGTAGTGTAACATGTTTAGGTAGTTAAATGATCCAAACTTTGATCCTAAATATGATTTTTGAGAATTAAAGTGGACTTTTTAAGTCTAAAATTCATGAACTTGATTAATTTGATATAAATGCCATTTGAAACTTGTTTAATTGCTAGTAATGATTATTTTGACATGTTATTTGAGATAAAAGCTTATGAACTTTGTAAACATTTTCATATGTGCTTATTTGGAAAAATTGTAGAATTGATAAAAATATGAAAATGAGTATAAGTTTAATATGGATTAAACATGTTATTGTAATTGTTTTAATTTGTTATTTTGCTAACACTAATGCATATTTGGATGCACAAATTTTGTGTTTAATGTGTTTTGCAGAGAAATACAGATACGGACGGTGCATCATTGTCTAGGCAACCTAATCCGGAACCACAGCCAGAGATGCAATATCACGAACCGGAACAACAACCTGAACAACAACAACATTATGATCAACACATGCCATACTATGAACCAGAACCCCAATTTTTTATTGCCTACGTAGTATTTCCCATTCACCATATAATAGAACACCCAACAATTCATGAAGAATAGTTGCATCCCAATTTAAGATTTGATAGAAGTTGGAGAGATTACCCGACGTACCAAAGTAACAAATTTAAGCTTTGGACCAAAAATGTAGAAGTACCAAGGGTAATAGATTGGGAGCCTTTGGAAAGGGTCCACCTAGCTAACCCAGTTAGGCAGCATCTAATCCAAAGGTATGGCAGCTCTTCTTTTCCCGATTGAGAACATTTATTTACCACTCGCAGGCCTGTATATAAGGAGTGGTGTGTTGAGCTAATGAGTACCATAGCTTTTAATAAGGATGTAGATAGGTTAGACGATAAGAGTTTTTTTAGATTTTTACTTGGCCGTAGGATGTACAGGATGTCCATGCTGGACATGGCCAGGGCTTTACAGATTTACACTCCCGCTGAATTACTATCACCTGATTGTACAAATTTGATTTATCATGGTGAGAGGGTAGATAGAAATTTTGACGCTAACGCCATCTGGAGGCGTATGTCAAATTTTAATGTGTTTACACGGGGAGGGAGACACTCCTATTTAGATATTAATAAAGCCGAGCTTCGTATAATACATAGATTCTTAGCAAACTCGATTACACAAAGAGATAACAACAAGGAAAAATGACCCTACACGATTTATTTTACCTTAAGTGCATTCAAGACACTAGAAGCTTTGTTAATATCCCATACTGTGTTGGTTTTTATCTGTCCAAAATGGTGGAAGGAATACAAGACGGGGGAATAATAGGAGGAGGCATTTTTGTTACTCTCATTGGAGAGTATTTAGGTGTAGATAGGGAACTAGGGGGTCCAATGATGGTAGTTCGGGAACAAGACGATACTTTAGGTTTGCTGGTCTATCAAGGTGCAAAGGTATTAACTAGGAAACGCAATCAGGCAATACCATATCGGGGCAACCATCCACAGGTAGAGAGAGGTTCGGATGAGGAGATGGAGGAAGCAGATGACATCAGGGATAGTTTTACTGACGTTTTCCAGTGTATAGATGAGGTGGAAATGAGTAATGAGGATAGGCATCGTCGGTATGAGCAGTGGCAAGTCGCGAATGAGTATGAGACTTCCAGGTGACGCCAACATGATAGCTGGCAAGTTCATCAGCACCAAATCATGAGCCAGCTATCATATCAAGTACCAAATAACTACATCCCGACTAGACCTGCTTACTATCCACCACATCAGCCCGACATGCGACCACCTTTTGACCTGTACGACCCAAACCAAGCCTACCAAAACACCTATCATCAACCATGGAACCCGAGCGATGATATGAACTGGAACCCCTATCCAAATCAATAGTGTTCCATTAGTGATTTCTTATCTTTTATTATTTTTATCTATTTATGCTAAACACTTAACATTTCGATACTTTTATATAATGTTTAATATTTTTATTATTGTATACTAATATTTCATTTTTGTAATTTGAAAGTGGGATATTAAGTCCCATTTCAAATTACCATGCATGTTTATATTTGTATTGTATGTATTTTATCTTATGTACACAACAGGGTAAAACATCGCATTTTCAAAGACTGGCATTAAGTTCAGCAAAAGCAACTAATTTTGATAACAAGATGCAAAATAAATGTGAAATAACAACTGCAGGAATGAACAAATGATGTGCACCATTTATCATTCAAACAAACAACAATATGTTTGGAAACTTTGGTAAAATTTAATCATTTTTCTACGCTAATCACCCTCAATAATTTAAATTGTTACTGATTTCTTGCGAATGAGGGCATTGCAAGATCTTAAGTGTGGGAAGGGATTAAATTCTTTCGGTTTTTTTTAAATTTTAACTTATACACTTGGTTTAATAGCCACCGTTAAACTTTACTAGTAACGCAGTAGTTGTATTAGAATCTAGTGCTCTCTGATAATAAAGAACAGCTCTAGTCTTATATACTGCCTACCCATTTCTAGTAAATTTTTTTAATTTTTTTTTTTAAAAATGTACTCAAAATCATGTTTATACATATTTATGAACGATAAAACTAGGTGTTAACACCGAAATTATTGTTACCTCGGAAAGGACATAAATTGAGAAACAACTCAAAACGCTTGAATTCATTTAAAATGGAATAAAGGAGAATAAAAAAGCAAAGAAAGAAAAATAAAAGCCAAATGTGGGAAAAATTTACCAAGTTATTTAGAACATATATTACATATTTTTGTACAAATAATTAAAGATACTTTTGTTTTGGACAATATTAATCAGTTTTACCCAGTTTATTGTAATATAAATAGAATTTATAAGGAAGTACAGTCTTCCGAGAAAAAGACACGCGCTTCTTGATTTAGGTCAGGAAGTTTTCGTCCAGACCAGTTGTAGAGACTACGAAAAACTTTGAAAAGTTTTCTCGAAAATCAGCTGGAAATCCACGAACCTCAGCATCAAATAGGGTCGCCAAGTGGTCAGACTTATCCTAACCATGAGAGGATCTGTCTCGTACAATGGGGGGCACCATGCAAATTAGCTTATAAGACTAATGAATCAGATCCCCAGAAAGGATAATCTCCTTAAAGATCAAAAATCAGCTTTTAAGACTGATATTACTCAATCCTTGAGATTGACCTTAAAGATTTAGAATTCAAACTCATGGAATTCGATGATATCTAAACTCGAGCTTGAATGAGAAAATATTTTGATCAAATTACAAACCGATTTGTTTTCTGAAAACTCATTTTCAATGCGTTCATTACCATTGAACGTAAAATCCTAAGAATTCACCGGAATTCATTAGGTCACCTGAACCAAATCGGGTGTCAACCGTAAGAACGGTGGTTGCATAGCATGGTCGAAGACAGGACCTTGTGCCAGACAAAAAAACTATAGGGTGATCTTTACTATTGCTCCTACAAAGGATAGTAATTGCATCCAACACGATATTGACCATAATCAAAAGCATGTCATTAGACATTGCCTTAAGAGTTGCTTGTTCAACACTTTCCTTTACAACCAGACGGTAGTTTACCGAAAGGTAATATACGGAGCAAGTAAACTGGACGTGTTGCTTTCCTAATACAAGGTTAGCAAGTGGGTGACACAAAATCACAAGTTTTGAACTAAAATTTTTAAATCTGAAACCCAAAAAAACATTTTGCAAACACCGGTGAAGGGTTATTCCGGAAAACTTATCTACGGTAAAAGCTAGATTGAATTTTCAAAAGATCAAAAGTTTTCATAAAGATCCAATTTCCTTAAAGGATCTAAATTTTCATAGTCATGTGGGACTGTAAACCACAACGTTACTATCATTGTTCATACCGCCGTATAGAAATCACTAATGTACAAAGTGTGAAGAATAAAGAAGTGATTCAAGTATGTTTTTATTCAAAGTTCTATATTGCTTGAGTACAAGCAACGCTCAAGTGTGGGAATATTTGATAATGCATTATCCTTCAAGAAAGACAAGCTTTTAGTTGCAATTGTTCTATTTACAAGTGATATTCGTTTAAATAATAAAAGATGAAGACAAAAGATAGATTCGACGATTTGAAGATGCAAATGCTAAAGAGTACAAAGTACAATCCAAGTGGTTCAATTTATTGATGAGAAACGTCTAAAAGTTACAAGAGTATGAGCCACGAAATGCAAAGTACAAGATATTAAATAGTACGCAAGAACGTTCGAAAATCTGAAACCGGGACATGAACCAACTATCAACGCGCGACACATCGGACCTAAAATTACAAGTCTACTATGCACAAGAATATAATATAATATATATATATAATTATATAAAATTATATATATTATATTATATATTATTATAATACGTCGACAAACTAGAAAACAAAGTGATTGAGCTGGATCCAGCTGGCCATGTGATCGCATGGCCTGGCTGACTTATTCCCATGCGATCGCATGGCAGGGAAATGGTGGCCATGTTCTATAAAAGGCGCCAGTTTCAGTCGAGTTACATACACCTAATTCAATCTTCTCCCTAACTCTCTCAATATATATATATATATATATATATATATATATATATATATATATATATATATATATATATATATATATATTTATAATTTTAATTTTAATTTAAGATTAATAATAATAAGGTTATGGTAGCAAATGTTGTAAGTTTGTAAGTCGAAATTCTGTCCGTGTAACACGACGCGATTAATACTCATTGTAAGTTATGTTCAACCTTTTTAAATTAATGTTTCGTAGCTAAGTTATTATTATGTTTATTTAAGCCGAAGTAATTGTGATGTTGAACTAAATATTAAGACGGGGTAATTGGGCTTTGTACCATAATTGGGGTTTGGACAAAAGACCGACACTTGTGGAAATTGGACTATGGGCTATTAATGGGCTTTATATTTGTTTAACTGAATGATAGTTCGTTAATTTAATATAGAGATTTACAATTTGATGTATCTATAAATAACCATATACACTCGATCGGACACGATGGGCGGGATATTTATAAGTACTAATAATCGTTCATTTAACCGGACACGGGAATGGATTAACATTCAATGGACTCATTAAAACAGGGGTGGATTACATACAAGAACACTTGGTGTAATTGTTAATAAAGTATTAAAACCTTAGATTGCACGCAGTCGATAACCTGGTATAATCATTAACAATGTATAACCTTATTACAGTTTAAGTCCCCAATTAGTTGGAATATTTGACTTCGGGTATAAGGATAATTTGACGAGGACACTCGCACTTTATATTTATGACTGATGAACTGTTATGGACAAAAACCAGATGGACATATCGAATAATCCATGACAAAGGACAATTAACCCATGGTAATAAATTAAAATCAACACGTCAAACATCATGATTACGGAAGTTTAAATAAGCATAATTCCTTTATTTTATATCTCATCGCACTTTTATTTACTGTCATTTTATTTATCGTACTTTAAATTATTGCACTTTTATTTATCGCACTTTTAATTATCGTCATTTACTTTACGCTTTAAATTAAGTTATATTTATTTTTAATATTTTACATTAGGTTTTAATTTTGACTTAAGACATAAAATCGACAAACCGGTCACTAAACGGTAAAAACCCCCTTTTTATAATAATAATACTACTACTTATATATATATATATATATATATATATATATATATATATATATATACAAATATAGTTTAAAAATATAGCGTTAAACTTGGCTAGCTCCCTGTGGAACGAACCGGACTTACTAAAAACTACACTACTTTACGATTAGGTACACTGTCTATAAGTGTTGTAGCAAGGTTTAGGTATATCCACTCTATAAAAAAAATAACTTGTGTAAAATTGTATCGTATTTAATAGTATTTCGCAATAAAAATATAACTATTTCGTATACACCTCGCATAACATCACCTCCAGAGTTTGACCTTGAGCTGGTTCACCCATCTTAACTTCTTCCTTGATATATTCAAATTCCGGAATATAAAAAGGTAAAGCTGCGAAACCTTCGACAATTTCTTGCTCTTCTTTAGTTTTGCTGCGTGTATGGTAAACTCTAGATGGTTCCAGAGTTATGATTACCTAACCTGCGATCACAATACAACAAAACCCACACGTAAATCCAAACAAAGATAACAGAAAAGTAACTTTTACAAAAATGAAATTCTCACAAAAGTATCGAATAGCTAAAAGCTTGTAAGTTCCCAATTAAACTTCAGTCCCAGGTAGCGGTGTCAAATAGTTAATGATGTAAAACCACACTTAAAATTATTGCACTAGACTAGACATGTTTTAACACACGATTTTGCAACAATCATGATCAATGTAGTAAAGTATTTAGCAAGTACGGGTTTGTCCACATAGAGCGGTCGATTAAGATTTTAAAACTAATAATTATTTTAAAAACAAAGTTGTAAAAGGGGAAAAATTTTATTTAAAACTTCTAAAACTAAAATACGCGAATTAAACAAATATGAAATCAATAGAGAAAGTGATATTCACTTATACTCAATTCCCTAGGATCAGGATTGCTTTTATTAAGATTAATTAATTAGTAAGATAAGCTTGTGTCCCGCACTTAGATACACATTTTAAATCATGAAAGTGTCAGTTTTTCATGCTGGTTTCCCTCACGCTTCTGAAGAACACAATCAATCAATCAATTTATAATTACTCAAGATGGTGATTCAATTGTAGGGTAAATCGGTGTCTGATATTACCACAATGATATGACTGAAATGGATGGTTTTATTCGTGCGGTGTCGTCAGGTCGAAAGACGTCAGAATCAGCTGATCAGGGTAGCGATCAGTGGTTTAATATTTATATTTTGCGGGGCCTAAATTTACTTTTGACTTTCTAATGGTAGAAGGTGTAAGTTAACCTAGGGTCATGCTTTTGAATGGTTTAACGAATTGAAGATCAAGTGGATAATTGTCTTTTGTTAAATTGCCTAGATAAGGGATAGTAGTGATTTTAAGCTAATGGTCCTAATTGCAGAAAAGTAAAGAAAGTGGAAGGATATCCGGAGTATGCAGATCAGGGAAATGTTGACCAAGATATTAGTCTGGGTTAGGGAAAGGTAATTATGTTAATGTTAAGGCTATGATTGGAATGGTATAGATCTGGTTGGATGAGCTAATTACACAGACCTACTTATCTCTAGACTCTTAGAGTTCTCGTTGAGTAGTGAAAAGCATGTCACTTGGTTGTATAATTGAAAGGTATCTATTCCTCGGAGGTTATCCTCAGTACAGCACTAGGTTTATTAGTGAGTTGAGCACTAATCCTAACCCTCATTATCAGTTTGGATAACTGAATAACAGCGTGCCGTGTTGATTGAACATTGATCACAAACGGAAGGAGTCCGTCGAGTTAAGTTGACAAAACCTTAAATGAAAAACTAACAACCATTTCATCATACTAATGAGATCATACCAAATCAAACAATATATAGCATTACAGTTCATATACTGAAAGTAAAGTAGATAGAAACCTAGCAGATACCTAAACAGTTAATATGACTTAAGCCTAAGGCAACAATCAGACAAGAACATACAATAGGTTTGGATCATACATTCAAGGCACTAGCTATATCTTAACAGCTCCTAAGAGGTCTCTTTGGAACAGTCAATAGGCATACTAGGTAATTCATGTCTCAATTCCTTAGTTTCGTGTCCGAAAAGCGCATTAGATGCCTCTCGGGAACTCCGGCCATACCGAGTTCATAGAATCTTCAGATGCAGTATAACCAGGGGTCTTAATCCTATGAAGTAGCTAAGTTCATATAAGTGGACAAGTCCTGATCACAACCTAGGTTGGTCAATCCTTAAGAGGCTAGCATACAAATCTATCATACTCAAAAGTTCAGCATAACAATAGTAACTGTACTAATTTAACATAACTATGCTAACCCAGACTTCTATCATGACAATATGCAGATTAATTAAGCTAACATGGTAATAGAATTATTAAAAATAAATGGTAACAAAACATGATTAATACAAAAGACAAGCGTTTTGGATAAAATATTGAAAAGGCTGAAGAAATCTGTTCGAGATTGTAAGGACTCGCCGGGATATCCTTCGAAAAATAAAAGCTAAGCTAGCTACTACTAAAAACTAACTAAAAAGCTTGAAAATATAAAGTGAATTACAAATTGAGTATGTGTTGAAATGGATGGAAGAAGCCCTTTAAATAGACTTGGATTTTGCCTGCAAACGGCTGGCAGGCCATTTGGCAAGCCGTTTGCTGAGGCCATTTGCTGAAGTGGCCCATTTTTGTTGCCCGTTTGCTTGGCCCTTGTGGCAAGCCGTTTTCTATAGTGGCAGGCTATTTGACAGGCCATTTGGCAGCCCGTTTGGCAAGCTGTTTGCTGCACTGGTCAACTTGTTTCCTGGATCGTAACTTGATTTTCCCATTTTCGCTCTAGATGCTTCGTTTTAGCTCCGTTTACTTGATTCTTTTTGCATTGCCTTCGTAATCACTTAATCTACAAAATCAACCGACAAAGAGATAATTTTGGCGATAAAGTTTGGAACTTTATGGATTTGGGGCTTAATATCAGGGGTAAAAACGTGACTTTTTTGCCGATATCAAATACCCCACAATTAGCTTTGCTTGTCCTCAAGCAAAAAGCAGGAATATCATGTTCTTTCTAATAGACTCTTACTCGCCACCCTTGGATCTTTTTAGTATGCCTTCATCAGAAGTTGTCACATCTTTCGAAAGTATTAGAGAAAGTTTCAAACTTCGATGATTTTAGTCGCTAGATTTCAATCGCGTCCATAGTGAAAAAGGCGTACTTTTCAACTCTCAGATGTAGAGTATACATGACCAGGCTTCTCACTAGCGGATCACTCATATCACTCAAGTGTTTAGGGCCCCCTAATCTAATTGCATTATCGCACAGAAGCCAGTCGTGTAACAATTCTCTTCATAGGCTTGGTAAAGCAGCGATATATCCACCGATTAAGTAAGGACGACACTGATCTTCTTCCTAGGGATTCTTTCAAGAGGAAGACAGGTTATAGGGTAATTTGCGGAGTTTTGGGAAGCTGAAAGGTGTCCAGATCTTTTGATTTTTAAGGAGAATTGATATATTTTGATTTTTCGGAGTTTCCATTTTAGATAGAAAACGGCTTGAATTCCGAAAACAATTTCTTCGGAAGATGCGGATTTTGCTAAGACTTTTGTCTAGAATTTTTATCTGCTCTTTCGGCAATCTTTCTTTGGGAAATTTCTCGGGTTTTTCTTGCCTTTATTCTAGAGACTTTGCTCTTTCATAATAATTTTTTTTAGCCTTTCTTCATATCTTTTGTCTTTTGTTCCTGGTGCCCAGAGAGGAAGTGATGATTCACTGAAAATAGGTTTTTGAACTATCAAAAACAATCAGGTGTTCGGAATCCTTTAACAAGTGCTTTTGAAGCGAATTTGATCGATCTATCTCTTTATTGATCTCTAGATATTTTTGATAAAAGGAAAAGGAATGAAGGTGAATGGGTAGTGTATTGTGGGGGTGAATTTGGGGTGAGTATTTTCTGATTCATCAACGCGTGGAGTGGAAACACAAACAGATAGCTTTTGTCTTCTCTATTCAGAATGATTTCGGAAGGAGTATCGCACCTGCACCACGTATGGCGTTTACTAACCATTGGCCTCGAAACGTATGTCAAAACCAAGTTCAAACTTAAACCATACACCGGCACGCTCATCAAATGAATTGACAAAGTACTGTAGATTTGATGGGTCATACGGATACTTTGGGTCCAAGAGTCCTCACTTTTTGGGAGTAAGGGCGTGCTTGGTCATGTGTAGCCTTTTACATATTTTTTCGAAAGAAATCTTTTGACATAAATTGCGAGTTTTAGCTTAATCGTTCCGTTCTAGTGAATGTTCCCAAAACTGATTTCTAGAAATTTTATAGAATCTTTTGGGTAAAACGAGATGAGAATTTTTCGAAAATACCTAAATATTCTTTGCTGATCACTTTTAGAAAAAAGAATATTTCAAAACTTGACGTTTTACGGTTATTTGTCCTTAAACCTTTACCCAATACTCCACACTTAGAAGAACATTGTCCCTAATGTTCTCTGAAATAGAATATTTTAATATTTTATAAATTAAGGACAATATCTTCTAGAATCTCCAAGTTTGGTGCGGGTTGACCCTACACTTAGAGATTTTAGTGCGTAATAAATGAAAAGAGGTTAGAGGAAAGAGTACTTCCCTACAGTCAGGTTACTCTCCTAGTGCTGGACTTTCCTACGGTCGGGCTCCTAATGCTGGAAAGGACAAGTCTCTTCGATAAAATTCTGCATGAAGAACAATCGAGAGTAGCATTTTCACTCGATATATAACTTTTTATACAATGCTTTTAAAAGATAAACTAAAAGAAAATAAAGTAGTCTACGGAATACTCTCCTGGCCAGTTTGTAGAGCGGTGCCTGCGACGTATCCATTAGGTCCGAAGGGATCATCATCGTCCTCGAGTCTCGGCAAATACTCAAGCGGCTGTCCTGAATCCAACTCAGGTTCCAGAAGTGTGTCTAGACAAAGGTCCGATGGCAACTCTAGGTGTGATAGGCTCGGGAATGGCTCCTCATCAAGGATGCTCTCGGTAATCTCAAAAACATGGGCTGTGGGTGGCTCTACTGAGATAGGTACTGTCACCAAGTGGCAGCCCTCAGGTAGTTCATGAACAGGGAACGTCTCAAGGACCGGAGCAGGTGAAATAGCTATGACAGGCGGCGTGATGGGAGCAGCGTGAACTGGCACAGCGGCTGAGGCAACTGAATGAACCGAGACTGGGGTGGAGCGCTTAGGAGTAGCTTTTCGTGTTGGTGGAACACGTCATGCTAGTCTGAATGACGAAGGGCCTAGAGTACTCCGGTTCATTCCCTCGCACTGAAGGTATGCTCTGAGAGCTCGATAGAGTCTCATCTGGTCTCTAAGTAATGCCCATGTAAAATCTGGGTCATTCATGGTGGCTCCATAATGTATCACAGTCTGCGGCTCACGTGTCTTTAGTGGCTCTAGATGCTCAGCTGGTCTCGAAGCTAGACGCCTGGAGCGTCGTACTGGAGGGGCTGGCGGTGCCGTACTGGTGTCCTCTTCAACACTCGCAAGGATCAAACACCTTGGACCTAACTGTCCCATTGAATGCCTAAACTGATCAGTGCTGCACTCCGATAGGTAAACTCTGGGGGTCGTTCTCCTGCGAACTGGAATGCAATAGGAAGCTCCTGAGCTTGGCATTTTTCCTGAATACATTCAACAAACTCGTAAGTACTAAGCTCAAGTACGGCGCTTAGGGTTAGTGCACAGTAAAGAATATTTTGTAGACTGAAAATAATTTGAAATAAAAATTAAATAAAAAGGATAACAAGGGGTGCCTCCCAAGAGCGCTTTGTTTATCAAGTCGTTACAGCTCGACTTTTCCTGGCATATTTTCATAGTGGATCAAAGGAGAAAAGATGCTCCTCCTTGTCGTGGTCTTCTAGATAGGCTTTTAATCGGTGGTCTTTGACTTTGAAGTTACCAGTAGGTCCTTCTAATTCTACAGTTCCGTGCGGAAAAGCATATATTACTTTGTATGACCCACTCCATCTTGATCTGAATTTACTAGCGAACTTCTTGAATCGAGAATTAAAGAGTAGAATTTTATCTCCAGGAGCGAACTTTGTAGGTATCAGTTTTGCATCGTGTGTCAGCTTCATTTATTCCTTGTAGATATACGATGTTTCATAGGCTTAGTCTTTAATTCAGCGAGTTCATTCATCTGCATCTTCCGATGCCTAGCAGTTACTGAAGGATCAAGGTTACAGGTCATCAATGCCCAGAGAGCTTTGTACTTTAGTTCTAACGAAATGTGACAGGCTTTTCCATAGATCATGCGGTAGGGTGTAGTTCCTAGATGATTCTTGTAAGCAGTCCGGAATGACCATAGAGCATTGTATAGTTTCTTGGCCCATTTATTCCCATGATGGCCGATGGTACGTTCTAGAATTCTCTTGAGTGCTCTGTTAGTCACTTCTGCCTGTCCGTTAGTCTGCGGATGGTAGGCAGTGGACATCTTGTGGGTAACTCCGTATTGTTACATGACGTTCATAAATTGGGTAATACAGAAGTGTGTGCCTCTATCACTTATTATAGCACGGGGAGCTCCGAATCGGCAGAAGAGTCTTTTCAGGAAGTCGGTGACGACCTTGACATCATTGGTTGGAAATACTTGGGCTTGGACCCATCTGGAGACGTAATCTACTGCTACGAGGACATATTCTTTCCCATTAGACTTAGGGAATGGCCTCATAAAGTCTAATCCCCATATATCGAAGATCTCGCAAGCTTGGATATTGGTCCGAGGCATCTCATTGCTCATAGAGATAATACCTTGCCTTTAGCATGCGTCGCAACGCTTTAAAAGCTCTTGCGCATCTCGGAATATAGACGGCTAAAAAAATCCTAATTTATAGACTTTTCTTAAGGTTTAGTTTGCTCTATGATGACCTTCAGTTGGTCCATGGTGACACAGGTGAAGAATCCCCCTTGCTTGTTTTTCATCTATGCACCTCTTGATTATTTGATCAAGGCAAATTCTGAACAGGTACGGATCTTCCCAGTAGTAATACTTAGCATCCCTCAAGAACTTCCTTCTTTGAGATGTGCTCATTTCTTTCCGTACTACTCCAGCAACTAGGTAGTTGGCTATGTCATCATACCAAGGAGTATCAGCGAATTGAGATCCTATGTTAGATTGTCCTAAGCTCATAAGCTGTTCTTCCGGAAATTTTTCTCTGATATCTTGTTCAGTAAGTTGTTCCATCACGGGGTTTTCCAAACGACTAAGATGGTCTGATGCGATGTTCTCTACTCCTTTCTTATCTTTGATCTCAATATTGAATTCATGAAGGAGTAAGATCCATCGTAGGAGTCTTGGTTTAGCATCTTGCTTAGTGAATAGATATTTTAAAGCTGAATGATATGTGTAAACTGTAGTTTTGGACACGATGAGATAGGAACGGAATTTGTCGAAGGTGAAAACTACTGCTAGCAGCTCCTTTTCCATGGTGGTGTAATTCACTTGAGCTCCGGTTAAGGTTTTGCTGGCGTAATAGATTGGATGAAAGTGCTTATCTTTCCGTTATCCGAGTACAGCTCCAACCGCAAAGTCACTCGCATCACACATGATTTCGAATGGTAAGCTCCAATCAGGGGCTATCATGATGGGTTCATGTGTGACCTGTTCCTTCAGATAGTTGAATGCTTTAACACATTCTTCATTAATGATGAACGAAACTTCCTTTTCGAGGAGATGAGTGATAGGTCATGTGACCTTCGAGAAGATGAAACGTCGGTAGAAATCGGCGTGCCCAAGGAAACTCCTTACTGCTTTACCGTGGTAAGTTCTGAAAGTTTAGCTATGGTTTCAATCTAAGCCTTATCGACTTCTATTCCTGACTTTGAAATCTAATGTCCTAAAACTCTACCTTCTTTCACCATGAAGTGACATTTTTCCCAATTCAGAACTAAATTCGAATCTTCACACCGGGTGAGCATCTTGTCAAGGTTAGAAAGGCACGAATAAAAGGTACTACCAAAGACTGAGAATTCATCCATGAAGACTTCCATACAATGTTCAATCATGTCGTGGAATATTGTTACCATGCATCGCTGAAATATAGCAGGTGCATTGCATAACCCAAAGGGCATGTGTCGATAGGCAAATGTTCCATAAGGACAGGTGAAGGTTGTATTTTCTTGGTCCTTTGGATCGAGTGGAATTTGAAAGTAGCCGAAAAAATCGTCAAGAAAACAATAGAACTCATTTTCTGATAGACGTTCCAACATTTGATCAATGAATGGTAATAGAAAATGATATTTCCGGGTTGCATCGTTAAGTTTACGATAATCTATGCAAACCCTCCAAATGGTGACCTCCCGTGTTGGAATAAGTTCATTATTCTCATTTTGGATTACGGTCATTCCTCCCTTCTTTGGTACGACTTGAATAGGACTGACCCACGACGAATTGAAAATAAGATAGATCAGACCGGCATCCAGAAGTTTGATTACTTCTTTCTTGATGACTTCTTGGATCATAGGGTTGACCCTTCTTTGCCTTTTAACTGTTGGTTAGAAATCATCTTCTATGAAGATCTCGTGGGTGCAATAGTTGGGACTGATTCCTTTTATGTCGAAAATCTTCCAAGCAATTGCTTTCTTATGTGATTTTAGAACCTGAATCAATTTCACCTTCTCGTTGTTAGGATTTAACAAGTTTGATATATCTTAAAACCTTTTAAGAATCATTATAAACGGAAGCGTGTAATTACCAATTAAACTTGTCTAATCTTTAAACCAATTAAAGTTAAATCCCACAAGGATCAAGTTATTAAATCATGCTTACAATTAACAAGAAAAGGAAGAGTGTTTTATACCTCCTTAAACTAAGTTTAAGGGCTGTTATGATGCAAGAAGATGATGAAGAAATAATGCTTCAACACACCCTTGAGTTGGTTGAACCTTTAAGCCTTTATAACCTTGCTATCCAAGCTTGAAGCCACTTCTTTTGCACTTGAATAAACCAATCAGCAGCAACACTGATTTGAGCAGAAAGTTGATGAACTTATTGATGAACTTAGCCTCTAACTTGAAGCCTCAAGTGTTGCATACCCCAAGCTATAACCCCAACACCTATGCCTTTTGTTAGGATTTTGTATGACACTAGTTATGAGCTTGAAAAACAAATTTAGAACTCCTTTTGAACCCCAAGAAGGTCACGGCAGCAGCTATAAAAAAAAAGGCTGTGCAGTTTTTTTTTTCAAGCTCATAGTTGTAGTTACCCTTGAGAGAATAAGTCCATCCTTGGTCTAAGAGTTCCTTATGCATGTATAGACTTGTGTGTTCTTAAAAGTAACAATAACAATGCATGCTTATGAGTCTTGGAGACCCAAAAACTGCCACTATGTATTTAATATAACAATGTATTTTCATATATATAAACTTGATATATATATATATATATATATATATATATATATATATATATATATATATATATATATATATATATATATAAGACATGTATATTTTTATGTTACTTTCATATTTTATAAACCTTTTATAAAATATAACACAATATAATTATTTAAACCTATAAATAATTACATATAAATTATCCAAATAATTTATCTCAAGTGATAATGTTTCAGAAAACCGATTTTCTGAAATTCAAGTGTCGCGTATTTATTTAACAAACCAATTGTTAAGATTAAATACGAATAAGGTGTCGGTAAGCTTGTTATTGGGTATGACCCGACTTGGATCATAATATATTAGCCACATTAATTTAATACGTCTCTCGGGCATACGAAATACTATCAATCTCCCACTTGCACGAGAAACGTAAGAAATTAATGCAAGTGATGGATACCACCTAACGACCGTCCATCACCCCCAATATGTTATGACTTTTGCCATTCAATAACATCATCCTTTTCGAGTTCCCGTCTCGAACATGAATAGGTGAATCTATCATTATTTCCTTTCGTCCTAGATGTCATGTTAAATCCAAGAGATACAGAGTGATCACTCTCTTATAGATTTAACTTTATCAGGCCTTAGACATCTGACTCTCAACGAATAAGAGGGATAAATTCCATCTTGACTACATACGTCCTAAATATGTATCTTGCATTGTACCTGAGCTCTCCCTTATGAACTACCATATTTCAGACTAGCGAAGGAAAGAATCAAGGCACAATACTTGGTAAATATCCGAACCCAATATGTATCTCAGGTCAGAGGATACAATGATATTCGCCTTTAATCAAGACTACATGTGATCGACCACAAAGGCTCTATTTAGTAAGTCTTGAGAGCGGGTCTTCCAATATTTGTGTCCCACAAATATCTATGAACCTTGGTTGCAACCTTGCCCCACATTCATCCCGTGAATGTATACCAATCCAAGTTCATAATAGTCTAAACCTCACACTTGTTCCCACGAATGTGATCGACTACGGAATTTTAGAATAATTACTTATTCATGGATAAAATATGCAAAATAGGAACATAACTCAAGATAAATTAATGCCATAATTGTATAAATGAGTTTGAACTACTTCGTTCCGTTACAATACTTAAAACAGATCATGACCAATCACTAGAATATCGAAGCCCTAACGCACAAACATGTCCAGCATGTTTTGATCCATGTAAGAGCTTCGTGAGAGGATCCGCTATGTTAAGATCTGTGTGAACTTTGCGAATACATATCTTTCCCTTTTCAACTTCATCCCTTATGTAGTTGAATCTCCGCTCAATGTGACGGGTCTTTTGGTGAGCACGAGGTTCTTTGATTTGAGCAATCGCACCCTCGTTGTCACAAAAGATCTCAAGAGGGTCCTGAATGGATGGGACCACTCCTAAGTCGTCTATGAATTTCTTCATCCATGCAGCTTCCTGAGCTGCCAATGAGGCGGCAATGTACTCCGACTCTGTAGTGGATAATGCAACAACATCCTGTTTTGAACTCTTCCAAGAGACCGCACCTCCATTTAATGTGAAGACATAACCGGATTGTGATCGAGAGTCATCTCGATCAGTTTGGAAACTTGCGTCCACGTAACCTTTTACAGCGAGTTCCTCCTCACCAGACCCATATATCAGAAACATATCCTTAGTCCTCCTAAGGTATTTCAATATACTTTTAACAGCAATCCAATGACTGTTTCCTGGGTTATTCTGGTATCTACTTGTCAAGCTAAGAGCGCATGAGACATCCGGTCTAGTGCATATCATTGCATACATGATTGACCCAATGGCTGAAGCATATGGGACTTTCTTCATTCTCTCCTGTTCATCTTTCGTGGTGGGGCACTGAGATGAACTGAGAAGTGTTCCCTTTTGAATAGGTACCAAACCTTTCTTAGAGTTCTCCATCTTGAACCTTTTCAAGATCTTTTCAATGTATGCACTTTGATTTAAACCTATCAGTTTCTTGGATCTATCCCTGTAGATCCCAATCCCCAAAACGTATTGTGCTTCTCCAAGATCCTTAATGGAGAAGCATTTGCTTAACCAAGTTTTAACACTTTGCATTGCCGGAATATCATTTCCAAATAACAATATATCATCCACATATAGTACAAGGAACATGATAGTGCTCCCACTAGCCCTTTTGTATACACAAGCCTCATCACCATTTTTAATGAAGCCAAATTTCTTGGCCTCCTCATTAAAACGATGATTCCACATTCTAGATGCTTGTTTCAATCCGTAGATTGACTTCTTTAACTTGCATACCTTTTTAGGATATTTTGGATCAACAAAACCCTCAGGCTGAACCATATAGACATCTTCCTCAAGATGTCCATTTAGGAAAGCGGTCTTGACATCCATTTGCCATATTTCATAATCATAATGAGCAGCAATGGCAAGTAATATCCTAATAGACTTTAGCATTGCCACAGGCAAAAAAGTTTCATCATAGTCAACCCCTTGAGTTTGAGTGAAACCTTTTGCTACAAGTCTAGCTTTATATGTATCCAAGTTTCCATGTATGTCGGTTTTCATTTTGAAAAGCCATTTACAATCAACTAGCCTAGAGCCAGGAGGTTGCGCAACAAGTTCCCAAACTTGGTTGTCATACATGGATTGCATCTCAGCGTTCATGGCTTCCTGCCATTTATCTTTATCAATCCTTGATAAAGCATCTTGGTAGTTTATTGGTTCATCCAAATCAACCACATAGCAACCATCCATGAGAAACCCATATCTCTCAGGAGGATTACTAATCCTACCAGATCTGCGAACGTCTTGTGTATTTTGATCATCCATTTGATCATTCTCAACATTTTCATGTTGAGTGCTAGTGTCAACCAATTGTGTATCATCTACTTGATCTTGAACCTCCTCAAGATCTATCTTCCTTTCACTATTTCCTTCCATTAGGAACTTAGTTTCAAGGAATTCCGCCTTCCGAGCAACAAATACATTCTGCTCGGATGGATCATAGAAATAATATCCCATATCATCCTTGGGATATCCTATGAAGATACACTTCGTGGATCGAGCATCCAACTTATTAGGGACGTAACGCTTAGGATAAGCTTCACATCCCCATACCTTTAAGTATGATAGAGATGGAGGTTTTCCAAACCACATCCCATGAGGAGTTCGTTCCACTTTCTTGGTTGGGGCCATATTTAGAATACGAGCCGCGGAGCATAGACAATAACCCCAAAATGATAGAGGTAACGAGCTTCTTGCCATCATAGATCGAACCATATCCATTAGGGTTCGGTTCCTCCTTTCGGAAACTCCATTAAGTTGGGGTGTTCCTGGTGGAGTAAGTTGTGAGATAATCCCACAACTCCTAAGATGTTCTTGGAAAGCATCGCTTAGGTATTCACCTCCTCTATCGGTACGAAGTACCTTAATTGTCCTGTTGAGTTGATTTTGTACTTCGTTTTGATATTCTTTGAATGCTTCAAACGTTTCGTCCTTGTGTCTTAATAAGTAGACATATCCGAAACGACTAAAGTCATCAATGAAAGTAACAAAGTATCTTTCACCATTCCTAGTCATGGGTTTAAAGAGTCCACATACATCCGAATGTATTAATCCCAATAAATCCTTAGCCCTTTCATAAGTCCCTTTGAAAGGTGCTTTAGTCATCTTGCCTTGTAAACAAGATTCACATACATCAAACGAATCCATTTCATTTGATTTCAAAAGTCCATTATTTTGAAGTGTATGCATTCGGTTCTTGTTTATGTGACCAAGGCGACAATGCCATAAATAGGAATCACTCAAATCCCTTTTGAGTTTCTTGGTGCTAGTATGGTATATAGAGCTCGATGATGCGTCATCATGAACCAATTCATAAATTCCATTTGAAGGCGAAGCCTTGAAATAGAATACATTATCTTTAGAAACATGAATATCATCATCAATAAAATTAACAACGTAACCACATTGTTTTAATCGAGAAATAGAAATAATGTTTCTACACAAATCCGGAGCATACAAAACATTTTCTAAAATAAGTTCCAATCCGCTTGGAAGCTTCAATATAAAATCTCCTTGAGCTTTAACATGCACCTTTGCACCATTGCCCATATAGAGACTTGATGTTCCCGCCTTATGATCACTTCTTATGAACCCCTGCAAAGAATTGCAAATATGAGTTCCACATCCAGTGTCTAATACCCATGTATTAGAAGAAGTAATACTAAGCTCTATATATACCATATATATATTACCTGAGGTTTACCCTGCATCCCTCTTGTCCTTCAACTCCTTAAGGTAGACCGGACAGTTTCGTTTCCAATGACCCATCTCACCGCAACCGAAACATGGGTCTTCCTTGGGGTTTGCCTTCTCGGCTACCTTTTGCTTCCTAGCCTTGTTGATGGTTGGGGTAACCATCTTCCCCTTCCCTTTGCCTTGATGGGCGGGTCCTTTTCTCTTAGCCACCTTAGGCTTAGAGGTGTTACCTTTGGATCCACCTTGATCGATTGCTAACACCGGTAAAGCCCTTTTACCCATGCTAGTTTCTGCCATTCTAAGCATACCGTGAAGCTCACCTATGCTCTTATCCATCCCATTCATATTGTAATTAATTACAAATTGATCAAACCTTTTTGATAGGGAGTTAAGGATAAGATCGGTGGCTAACTCATTAGATATGTTGAGATTAAGACGGTTTGCGCGATCAATAAGGCTTTTCATTTTGAGGACATAAGAGGATACGGATTGGGTGTCATCCATACGACATGCATGTAACGCTCGAACCGTTTCGAAGCGCTCGACACGTGCTTGTTGAAGGAACATCTCCTTCAATTGCGTAATCATGTCATATGCACTATGATGTTCGAAATCCTTTTGGAGTTCGGGTATCATAGTCCCAAGCATTAGGCAAGCGACTTGCACTGAATCGGCGCAATACTTATCCCAATAAGCCATGCCTTCCGTATCATCCTCGTCAGGTTGATCGGGAATGGGGTCTTCCAACACATACGCCTTATCCTCAAGTTTAAGGACAATCCTAAGATTGCGGAACCAATCCATAAAGTTCGTATGGTTGAGTTTGTCTTTCTCGAGGAGAGACCTTAACGATAGGTTGTTCAAGTTAATAGGTGCGTTTTGCATGTTGTTGTTATTGGCGGCCATCTACAAAATTTAACAAAGTTGTTTAAGTATTAATTTTAATTTAACAATCAATACCCTTTAAATCCAATTGATATTTATTAAATTTTAGAATCCAACGGTAAACCAAATTTAGGTTAGGTGACCTTTATCCCGTCATTTGATTTAGCTAGGTAGTCATTATATGACAATTGCAATCCTTTTGCAACTTCTAAGTTATGGGATCATGCAATCCTTTTGCATAGCATATTATCCCATCAACGCCTATTTGTTCATCATGCTTCGGTGACCCTAAGTTCATGATTCCCAAATCAAGTCGTCCTACTTGTGCTAACGTGTAAATTCAACATACTAGTGGTTAGGTGACCTTTATCCCACAAGTGTGCGAAATTTACCTCAATCATATTAGTTTGCTCATAACGGTTAGGTGGCCTTTATCCCATTAAGAGTTCCCTAATATTTTTAAGTGTTTGCACAAAAGGATGGCATTTAACTTGTTTGTCTTGTTGTTTAAAAGGGATTTTAAGTTTTCGTTATTTCTAGTTTGAGAAAACATTTATGCCATACACCAACATGCATTTAGTGTATGGTACTTATGAAAAACCAATTTCATGTCTTGTAATTGAGCCAATTACTTGATATAAACCAATTTATATTTGTTATCCTTTTCTTGTTCTTAATAACCATTTATTAAGGTTTTTGGTTGCAATTTTAATTCAACCATTTAAATTACCATTTTGCATGTACTTAATACGTCTAATTTAACCAATTAAATTGTCGTTATGTTTGTTGTTAACTTGTGTGATTAATTTGTTACAATCAAACATACAATCCATAAACATGCAAACAACCACACATGCAAAATAAGTATGTTCACAATCTAGCCATTTAGGTGGACATTTGTTTAGCCGAAAACAAATGTCACCGGGTAAGGGTTTTCAACACAAAGCAAGAGATTTCCAATCTCCCACTTAACCTTGCATCCAAATGCTACTTGTGTTCTTCAAGTCTTCATTCATCATCTTGTATCTTCATTTTTACAAAATATGTATCCTAATACATTTTATCTAGAAAATGAAATTACAACCTATTCTATTTTACATACCAAATATAAAATGAATTACATAACCAAATGAATGAATTATTACAAACCAATTGAACAATTATTACATGCCATTGATGTAGCGACCCGACCAAATCGTCATTGACGGCGCCGTCTACTTAGGTCCCGTTACGTGGTCATAAGTCTTTAAAACAACGTTTGACCAAAAGATATGTCGCATTCATTTCAAATGTAAAGGTTGTTCAAGTTTTACAAGAATAGTTCCACCACAAGTTACGATACAAAGTTTTAAGTACAAATGAAACTTATGCGACACAATTTAAAAGTATCCAAAAGACGCTCCATGTATGCATGTATACTCGACATCCAATGCAAGTATCAAAATAATGAGCGGAAGCATGTATCATGTATCGCTCAAGGACCTGAGAAAAACATAGAAATCTGTCAACGAAAACGTTGGTGAAATCATAGGTTTAAGTAAGTAAGTACAAGTGAACCACAAGATTTGCATCAATGAAATAATAGTAATACATTCCAAAAGTTTGTTTCACGAGCACCCAATTATCAAAGCTTAACATTCCATCCATTGTATACCCCATCCATAGTGCTAGAACAAACACTGATTCTCGAAAATATATTTCATCCGTAGACGGTAGCGAACCGTCAAAGATGAGGGTTGTCAACCCATATGGCCATATAACATAAGTTCTCGCTTACACCCGGCAAGTGTAACTAATGATAATCGAATTGAGGATTTTTGTTCTAAACTCGTATGTAGAATGTTTGTTTTACCGTTCTTGTGTTCACTTAGTTCAAAAGAATCGTTTATGTTTTCTCATCCCAAATATAAGTTCAAAAAGAGTAAAAGTGGGACTATGATCTCACCTTGAGTGCACGTATGAAAAGTACTTCACAAAGTAACGTGTGCGAAGGATAGTGCTAGTATTGACCTAAACAAATAGGTCGTATCAATAACGGTAAACACGATAAGTCAAGGATGTTCAATTAGTCCTATGGCTCGTTACGACTCGATTATTTAGCATGTGAAATCAAATTGTCAAGTTTCATGCAAGATACAAGTATATAAACAAGTTAGGAAGGTTACATAATCATTTGGTTAAGTTTGACAAAAAGTCAAACTTTGGTCGGTCAAAGTCAACGAGAAAGTCAACACGTTCGGGTCGTGTCCCGAACTATTTTTCTGAGGTTTTTAATCATGTATGAGCATGTTAGGACAAGTTACATGTGAATCGGAGGTGCGTAGCATAGCAAACATTATTCAAAAATTGACCAAGTTGGACAGACCAGAATGGCGCGCCGCGCGGGTATATGGCGCGCCGCGCCATTACCTGTGCAGAGAATTCTGGCAGTTTTTAAGTTTTATGCACGAACCTAACTTCAAACAATCACCATTTATGATCCGCAAACAATCAAGACAAGTATCTTATACCGTTGGGAAGGTAATTTGACGAGGAAAACAACTAAACACATTTCATCAATCAATCTACCTATTACAACAACCAAAACCGCATCTAATGCTTAACATTAACCGCATACAAGTTCATAAATGCAATTCAATGATTCGGGCAACCAATTTACATGAATGATATGCCGTTTCGAAGGTAATCAAGCATACAATCCAACTAAACACTTACCAATAATAATCCATGGCATTCAATGCATCAAAAGTCCATTTCAAATTCATCAAACCCTAACCCAAATTCACCAAAATCAATAATAAAGTTCATGAAGTTTTCTAAGGCAACCTACACATCAAATTGAAGCTAGTGATACAAGGAACACAATTAGAACATGAACTTTTAACATCTAACAACATATGATCATCCAAACTTCAAGAACAACACACCAAAATTCAAGTTCATGCTAGTTACACTAAAACAACGAGATCGAGCATATAAATTATATATTCATGTTAGACTTGAGTCATAGACACTAATTAACACTTTCATAAGTTAAAAACATCAAGAACACAAAATCTAGTGATTTTAGAAAGTTACCCAAATGAGATGAAGTTGGTACCAAAATGAAGAGGACGAAGAGAGGATCACGAATATGTAATTTATTTTGTTGTAAGCCTCCTAGATCGAATTTAGATGATGATTGAATGAATTTGGATAATTGGGTGTGTGTTCTTGCTAGAGAGAAAGAGAGAGATGGAGATGATAATGAATGGGTGAAAGGGGTTTGACCCTTTGACCTAGTCAAGGGTTTGATCCCTTGTCAAGTTTAGTCCCTCAACTTTCGTTCGGGTGCGGGAATTACCTAAACGAGATAATTTAAAACGCGTATCAACGGGAGATGTTATAAACATATAACGGACTTTATATTAGTATAACGGAAAAGTAAACGGAAAAAGGTGGGATGTTACATTACCTACTCCTTAAAAGAAATTTCGTCCCGAAATTTAAGTAGGCGTAGTAGTCGTTGTTTCTTCCTCGAGATCTTGCGTTTCTGAATTCACAAATAGATGAGGATACTTCCTTTGCATTTGATCTTGTCTTTCCCAAGTAAACTCGGGTCCTCTTTTGGCATTCCAACGAACCTTGACAATCGGGATTCGGCTTTGTTTCAATGTCTTGACGGAGGTGTCCACAATTTCAACCGGTTCCTCCACAAAATGAAGTTTGTCATCAATAGTAAGTTCTTCGAGAGGGATGACGATATCGGGTTCGGCAAGACACTTTTTCAAGTTAGATACATGGAAGGTAGGATGAACGGAGTTCAATTGAGGCGGAAGATCTAAACGATAAGCAACGGTTCCAATACGCTCCAAGATTTCGAAAGGACCAATATACCGCGGATTTAGCTTCCCGCGTTTCCCAAAACGGATTACACCCTTCCAAGGTGCGACTTTTAACATTACTCGGTCACCGACTTGAAATTCAAGATCGTTGCGTCGTTTGTCGGTATAGCTCTTTTGACGACTTCGGGCCGTCCTAAGCCTATCTCGGATTTGAACGATTTTCTCGGTGGTTTCGTGAATGAGTTCGGGTCCGGTGATTTGCACGTCGCCTACCTCGGCCCAACAAAGAGGTGAACGACATTTGCGGCCATATAGCGCTTCAAAAGGTGCGGCTTTAATACTCGCGTGATAACTATTGTTGTAAGAGAACTCGGCGAGAGGTAAGTGCTTGTCCCAAGCTTTTCCAAAATCAACCACGCAAGCTCGTAACATGTCCTCTAAGGTTTGAATTGTACGTTCGCTTTGTCCATCGGTTTGAGGATGATATGCGGTGCTCATGTCTAAACGCGTTCCCAACGCTTCTTGCAATGTACGCCAAAATCTAGAAACGAAACGGCCATCTCGGTCGGAGATAATCGATAAAGGTACACCGTGTCGGGCTACGATCTCCTTAATGTAAAGTTGTGCAAGTTTCTCCATTTTGTCCGTTTCTTTCATGGCAAGGAAGTGTGCGGATTTGGTGAGACGGTCAACAATAACCCAAATGGTATCATAACCGCCCGTCGTTTTTGGTAGTTTGGTGATAAAATCCATCGTTATCCTTTCCCACTTCCATTGCGGGATCTCGGGTTGTCGAAGTAGTCCGGACGGTCTTTGGTGTTCGGCTTTGACTTTGGAACATGTCAAACACTTGGAAACTTAAGTAGCTACGTCCCTTTTGATGTTCGGCCACCAATATAGCTGTTTAAGGTCGTGGTACATCTTATTGGCACCGGGGTGAATCGAGTATCGTGACTTATGGGCTTCATCTAAAATAAGGCTTCGTAGGTCCCCATAACTAGGCACCCAAATCCTTCCGGCGAAATATCGGAGTCCGGTTTCTTTAACTTCGAATCGAGAGGTGAGGACGTTCAAGTGTTCGAGAGAGATGTTTTCATCCTTGAGAGCCTCATCTTGGGCTACCCGAATTTGGCTATTAAGGTTTGTGTGGATGGTGATGTTTAAGGCTCGGACACGAAGAGGCACCACTCTTTCTTTTCGACTTAAGGCATCGGCTACTACATTTGCCTTCCCGGGATGGTAACGAAGCTCGCAATCGTAATCGTTTAAGGTTTCAATCCTCCTTCGTTGTCTCATGTTTAGTTGCTTTTGATCGAAAATGTGTTGGAGACTTTTGTGGTCGGTAAAGATAGTACTCTTGGTTCCATAAAGATAGTGTCTCCACATTTTAAGTGCAAAGACAACGGCTCCGAGTTCGATATCATGTGTCGTATAGTTTCGTTCATGAATTTTGAGTTGTCGAGAAGCATAAGCAATGACTTTCGTTCGTTGCATCAATACACACCCAAAACCATGTTTTGAGGCATCGCAATATACAACAAAGTCATCATTGCCTTCGGGAAGTGACAAGATAGGAGCGGTGGTTAGCTTCGTTTTCAAGATTTGGAATGCGGATTCATGTTCGGTCGCCCAAATGAATTTTTTCCCTTGTGAGTCAATGCGGTTAGAGGACGTGCAATCAAAGAGAAATTCTCGATGAATCTACGATAGTACCCGGCGAGACCCAAAAATTGACGAATGTGAGTAGGAGTAGTAGGAGTCTCCCATTTGCTAATGGCTTCGATTTTCGTTGGATCGACTTTAATACCTTGGTCACTCACAACATGACCAAGAAATTGAACTTCCTTTAACCAAAATTCACACTTGGAGGATTTGGCATAGAGTTATTCTTGTCTTAAAAGTTCAAGCACAAGTCGGAGATGTTGTTCGTGCTCTTCTTCATTTTTAGAATAAATCAATATGTCATCGATGAACACAATAACGAATTTATCGAGATACGGTTTGCACACGCGGTTCATAAGATCCATGAACACCGCCGGTGCGTTAGTGAGACCAAATGGCATGACAAGGAATTCATAACTACCATAACGAGTTCGGAAGGCGGTTTTGGAGACATCTTCCCCCTTAACCCTCAATTGATGATAACCCGAGCGGAGATCGATTTTCGAATATACACAAGACCCTTGTAGTTGATCAAAGAGGTCATCGATGCGAGGAAGAGGATATCGGTTCTTAACCGTCAATTTATTTAGTTCACGATAATCAATGCACATTCGTAGGGATCCGTCTTTCTTTTTAACAAACAAAATCGGAGCGCCCCAAGGTGAATGGCTAGGTTGGATAAAACCACGATCAAGTAGTTCTTGGATTTGACTTTGCAATTCTTGCATTTCAGATGGAGCGAGTCTATATGGTGCACGCGCTACGGGTGCGGCTCCCGGAATAAGATCGATTTGGAATTCAACCGGTCGATGAGGCGGAAGACCCGGCAATTCGTCGGGAAATACATCGGAATAGTCGCTAACAATTGGCACATCATCGATGTGCTTCTCATCGGACTCGACTTTCTTAACGTGAGCAAGGATCGCAAAACAACCCTTACGGAGTAGTTTTCTAACTTTAACACACGAAACGAGGTTGAGTCCGGTGCAACTCTTATCGCCATAGACGATCAAAGGTTCACCATTCTCGATAGGAATTCGGATTGCGTTAAGATCACAAAGAATGTGAGATTTCGTTTTGACTAACCAATTCATACCGATTATTACATCAAAGCTTCCTAGTTCCATGGGTATCAAATCAATTTCAAATTCCTTACCCAAAATGTTTATCGTACACCCCCGGTAATATGTGTCGGCACTTAATAGTTTCCCGTTAGCCACTTCAATGGTATAAGTGGTATCTAATGGAAGAGGTGGAGTGTTAAAAGAATGAGTCAAAGTCTTGGATACAAAGCATTTATCGGCACCTGAATCGAATAAGCAAGAGACATAAGAATTGTTGAGAAGAAACGTACCCGTGACTAGTTCAGTGTCATCCCGGGCTTCCTCGGTGTTTATGTTGAAAGCTCGGCCGCGCGTATTGGGGTTATCTTTCTTCTTTGGGCATGCATTTCTATAATGACCCGTTTGGCCACATTCGTAACAAGTGCCCGTCTTTGGTGCATTGGGCCACTTTCGAGCGACGGGAGTGGCACTTTTACAATCGTTGGCCTTATGACCAACTCCTTGGCACCGGTGGCAAATTAACTTACTACATTCGCCAAAGTGATGTTTGTTGCATTTGTTGCAAAGAGGTAGGTTCCCGGCATAACCTTTCTTGCCGTCAGAGGTGTAAGGCTTCTTAGCAAAGTTGTTGTTGCTTGATTGGGAGGGTTCCCACTTTCTTTTGTTGCCGCCCGATTTATCCTCGGCCTTAGGTGCCGGAACTACGATTTCGTCAACCGTTTCAATTAGTTGGCGAGCCATGTTCATAGCGGCTTGATGAGTAGTGGGTTTGGATGACATCACCCCTTGTTTGATGCTTTTTGGGAGACCGAGCATGTAGAGCTCAATCCTTTGAGATTCGGGGTTAACAAGATTAGGACACATCAAGGATAGTTCGGCGAAGCGTTGATTATAAGCTTTAAGATCGTTTCCGACCGCTTTCAAAGCTCTTAGTTCTTCCTCAAGCTTTCGGGTTTCTTCGCGCGGAAAATATTCAACAATCATCTTTTCCTTTAGATCGGCCCAAGAGAGGGCATGAGCTTCATCGGTACCCACCGATTGAACATAGGTGTTCCACCATGTTAGAGCAATTCCGGAGAAAGTGTGAGTGGAGTATTTGACCTTGTCTTGATACCGGCAACCGCTTATGCTAAAGACGGCCTCGGTTTGTTCAAACCAACGAGTAAGCACAACCGGTCCCCCGGTTCCATCATAAGTGTGGGGTTTGCACCCCATGAAAGCTTTGTAGGAGCACCCTTCGCTAGAGTTACCGGCTCCTTGGTTGTTGTTGTTGTTGTTGTTGTGGTTGTTATTATTATTGTTGTTGGATGAGTGACCGGCCATGGCCGCATCTACGGCGGTGGCTATCATCCGTTCGAGAGCTTGTTCGGGAGTTTCATTGCGGCGTACACGTCGAGGAGCCATTGTTCCTTCAAGACACAAGAATATCATTGATTAGTATTCTCAATAATACTAACCGTGATATAGAATAAAGATAAAGAGAAGTTTTTCCTCGACTCGCCTTAAATTCTTTATGTCATAATGTCGGAACGTTCATATGAGTCACCGTAATATAATCCCGGAAATTATATTACCCTGATTCATATGTGCATTCGACATCATTTCATATAGTCAAGGTGGCGCGTCAATCAAATTAAACAACGTGAGATTAAGAAGAACTAAGAGTAGATATGAGTAGAAGCGTTCGAGTATAAATGCACAAGTAGTCAAGTAATTCCTACTTCAAGTCTATATGCCGGTTGTAGTCTAGACTCACCAATGTACCCTATGACTCGGGGTTGACACTAATGAACTCTAAATCCCTACAACCAATGCTCTGATACCATCTGTAGTGACCCGACCAAATCGTCATTGACGGCGCCGTCTACTTAGGTCCCGTTACGTGGTCATAAGTCTTTAAAACAACGTTTGACCAAAAGATATGTCGCATTCATTTCAAATGTAAAGGTTGTTCAAGTTTTACAAGAATAGTTCCACCACAAGTTACGATACAAAGTTTTAAGTACAAATGAAACTTATGCGACACAATTTAAAAGTATCCAAAAGACGCTCCATGTATGCATGTATACTCGACATCCAATGCAAGTATCAAAATAATGAGCGGAAGCATGTATCATGTATCGCTCAAGGACCTGAGAAAAACATAGAAATCTGTCAACGAAAACGTTGGTGAAATCATAGGTTTAAGTAAGTAAGTACAAGTGAACCACAAGATTTGCATCAATGAAATAATAGTAATACATTCCAAAAGTTTGTTTCACGAGCACCCAATTATCAAAGCTTAACATTCCATCCATTGTATACCCCATCCATAGTGCTAGAACAAACACTGATTCTCGAAAATATATTTCATCCGTAGACGGTAGCGAACCGTCAAAGATGAGGGTTGTCAACCCATATGGCCATATAACATAAGTTCTCGCTTACACCCGGCAAGTGTAACTAATGATAATCGAATTGAGGATTTTTGTTCTAAACTCGTATGTAGAATGTTTGTTTTACCGTTCTTGTGTTCACTTAGTTCAAAAGAATCGTTTATGTTTTCTCATCCCAAATATAAGTTCAAAAAGAGTAAAAGTGGGACTATGATCTCACCTTGAGTGCACGTATGAAAAGTACTTCACAAAGTAACGTGTGCGAAGGATAGTGCTAGTCTTGACCTAAACAAATAGGTCGTATCAATAACGGTAAACACGATAAGTCAAGGATGTTCAATTAGTCCTATGGCTCGTTACGACTCGATTATTTAGCATGTGAAATCAAATTGTCAAGTTTCATGCAAGATACAAGTATATAAACAAGTTAGGAAGGTTACATAATCATTTGGTTAAGTTTGACAAAAAGTCAAACTTTGGTCGGTCAAAGTCAACGAGAAAGTCAACACGTTCGGGTCGTGTCCCGAACTATTTTTCTGAGGTTTTTAATCATGTATGAGCATGTTAGGACAAGTTACATGTGAATCGGAGGTGCGTAGCATAGCAAACATTATTCAAAAATTGACCAAGTTGGACAGACCAGAATGGCGCGCCGCGCGGGTATATGGCGCGCCGCGCCATTACCTGTGCAGAGAATTCTGGCAGTTTTTAAGTTTTATGCACGAACCTAACTTCAAACAATCACCATTTATGATCCACAAACAATCAAGACAAGTATCTTATACCGTTGGGAAGGTAATTTGACGAGGAAAACAACTAAACACATTTCATCAATCAATCTACCTATTACAACAACCAAAACCGCATCTAATGCTTAACATTAATCGCATACAAGTTCATAAATGCAATTCAATGATTCGGGCAACCAATTTACATGAATGATATGCCGTTTCGAAGGTAATCAAGCATACAATCCAACTAAACACTTACCAATAATAATCCATGGCATTCAATGCATCAAAAGTCCATTTCAAATTCATCAAACCCTAACCCAAATTCACCAAAATCAATAATAAAGTTCATGAAGTTTTCTAAGGCAACCTACACATCAAATTGAAGCTAGTGATACAAGGAACACAATTAGAACATGAACTTTTAACATCTAACAACATATGATCATCCAAACTTCAAGAACAACACACCAAAATTCAAGTTCATGCTAGTTACACTAAAACAACGAGATCGAGCATATAAATTATATATTCATTTAGACTTGAGCCATAGACACTAATTAACACTTTTATAAGTTAAAAACATCAAGAACACAAAATCTAGTGATTTTAGAAAGTTACCCAAATGAGATGAAGTTGGTACCAAAATGAAGAGGACGAAGAGAGGATCACGAATATGTAATTTATTTTGTTGTAAGCCTCCTAGATAGAATTTAGATGATGATTGAATGAATTTGGATAATTGGGTGTGTGTTCTTGCTAGAGAGAAAGAGAGAGATGGAGATGATAATGAATGGGTGAAAGGGGTTTGACCCTTTGACCTAGTCAAGGGTTTGATCCCTTGTCAAGTTTAGTCCCTCAACTTTCGTTCGGGTGCGGGAATTACCTAAACGAGATAATTTAAAACGCGTATCAACGGGAGATGTTATAAACATATAACGGACTTTATATTAGTATAACGGAAAAGTAAACGGAAAAAGGTGGGATATTACAATTGAATAATTATAATTACAAACCAAATGAATCATAAATCAACCAAATATAGCATGCAATCAACATACGGTCAAGGCTAGGATTGTGAACATCAACATGCAACCAATTGTGACCAAAATGCAAGAGCCCAAACCCAATTTTGGAGCCCTAACAATTCGGCATTCATCAAACACCCTCCCAAAACCCATGATTTTTGCATTCTTCTTTCATGCATGTACTTAGAATGCAAAGTTGATGGGTTTTAAAACAACAATTCGAAGCATATTTCAACAACTTCGGCTCTAGATACCATTGTTGGGATTTAACAAGTTTGATATATCTTAAAACCTTTTAAGAATCATTATAAACGGAAGCGTGTAATTACCAATTAAACTTGTCTAATCTTTAAACCAATTAAAGTTAAATCCCACAAGGATCAAGTTATTAAATCATGCTTACAATTAACAAGAAAAGGAAGAGTGTTTTATACCTCCTTAAACTAAGTTTAAGGGCTGTTATGATGCAAGAAGATGATGAAGAAATAATGCTTCAACACACCCTTGAGTTGGTTGAACCTTTAAGCCTTTATAACCTTGCTATCCAAGCTTGAAACCACTTCTTTTGCACTTGAATAAACCAATCAGCAGCAACACTGATTTGAGCAGAAAGTTGATGAACTTATTGATGAACTTAGCCTCTAACTTGAAGCCTCAAGTGTTGCATACCCCAAGCTATAACCCCAACACCTATGCCTTTTGTTAGGATTTTGTATGACACTAGTTATGAGCTTGAAAAACAAATTTAGAACTCCTTTTGAACCCCAAGAAGGTCACGGCAGCAGCTATAAAAAAAAAAGGCTGTGCAGTTTTTTTTTCAAGCTCATAGTTGTAGTTACCCTTGAGAGAATAAGTCCATCCTTGGTTAAGAGTTCATTATGCATGTATAGACTTGTGTGTTCTTAAAAGTAACAATAACAATGCATGCTTATGAGTCTTGGAGACCCAAAAACTGCCACTATGTATTTAATATAACAATGTATTTTCATATATATAAACTTGATATATATATATATATAAGACATGTATATTTTTATGTTACTTTCATATTTTATAAACCTTTTATACAATATAACACAATATAATTATTTAAACCTATAAATAATTACATATAAATTATCCAAATAATTTATCTCAAGTGATAATGTTTCAGAAAACCGATTTTCTGAAATTCAAGTGTCGCGTATTTATTTAACAAACCAATTGTTAAGATTAAATACGAATAAGGTGTCGGTAAGCTTGTTATTGGGTATGACCCGACTTGGATCATAATATATTAGCCACATTAATTTAATACGTCTCTCGGGCATACGAAATACTATCACTCGTGGGGCGTGAGGTCTTTAGAAACAGTTAAAGGGAGTTGCGATTTTCCTTCTAAGAATGCATACTCCTGATGTTCGGGTAACTTATTCAACTCCAATTCCGAAGGTTCCTCGATAGATGGCTTCATTCTAGCTATTTCTGATCTATCTAACGAGTCATATCTCTCCTGGAATTCTGATTCTTCATCCTTAATAGCAGTCACGGATGCTATTTGTTCTTTGGTTCTGGAAATTGTCCTTCATAATGCTTCCTCTTCAGAAACGTCTTCTTTAGTTCAGAAGATTGGTTCAAGAATTTCATCACAATCATCTTTTAACTTTGGTCCCTGAAGTAATGGAATGAAATCTGTTTCTTCATTCGGTCTTCTTCTTAACAGAGGTAGGGGAATGCCTTGACCTAGCAGTGTTATTTGGATAGTCTTGCCGAGAAAGTTACTTTCGGAGAGGGGAGATTGATTTTGACCAGGATTTATGGCTGAATGGATGTCGAGATTTTCTTCAGGAGGTGTAAAGAACAGATCCTTAGAAATTTGATCTTGACTAAATATAGCCATGGTATCCTCCAGATATTCATTGACGAGTTCTTGAAAAGAATCAGTGAGATTGAGATTTTCTTCACAAGGATGGCTCATGAGTCGGTCAACATTAAATGTGACTTATTCACTTCCAACTCTTAATTTCAATGAATTCTCGTATACATCAATTACAGCCTTGGCAGTATTCAAGAATGGTCTGCCAAGTATGAGTGGGACCTTCGTGTCTTCCTCAATATCCATAATGACGAAATCGATGGGGAATGCAAACTTATCCACTCTGACTAGGACATCTTCAGCTATTCCTCGAGGAATCTTAACTGATCTGTCCACGAGTTGGATAGTCATTCTGGTAGGTCTTAAGTCTTTTAATCCTATCTTTTTGAATAATGAATAGGGCATTAAGTTTACACTGGCTCCTAAGTCTGCTAACGCATTGCTAATTTGGACATCTTGCAGGTAGCAAGGTACCGTAAATCTTCCTGTATCTCCTAACTTAGGGAGAATACCATGTTGTAACACTAATAAACATTCTTCACTTAAGGGTAAGCTAAACTATCTCTCTTAATCTTTCTTTGTTTAAAAGCAGTTCTTTGAAAAATTTAGCGCAGTTTGGCATTTCTACTAAAGCATCTACTAGTCATACATTCAAATGCAGATTCTTAATAACATCCCAATACTTAGCGATTTGTGCTTCTTGTTTTTCCTTCCTAAGCCAATGATGATTGCAGCGGAGGTGTACGAAATATACTATTATTTTTACTACGAAATATTATACGATATTATACAAGTTTTAATTAATTTACGGATGTGATATACCTAAACTCTGCTACAACACTATAGGCAGTGTACCTAATCGTAGAGTAGTTTAGCTTTTAGTAAGTTCGGTTCGTTCCACAGGGAGCTAGTGATTACGTACGATATTTTTAACAACTATATTTATATAAAATATATATAATTATATATAGTAATATTATTATTATAAAAGGGCGGTTTACCGTTTAATGACCGGTTTGTCGATTTTAAATAAAGCGTAAAGATAAATGACGATAATTAAAATGCGTAAAATAAATAACAATATTTAAAGTTGCGATAATTAAAATTGCGATAAGAAATAAAATGACAATAAATAAAAAGACAGTAATTAAAAGTACGATGAAAAATACAATAAAAGTATTATGCTTATTTAAACTTCCGTAATCATGATATTTGACGTTTTGATTTTAATTTATTACTTTGGGTTAATTGTCCTTTGTCCTGGATTTATTTGATACCTATCTGGTTTTTCTTCATAATAGACCATCGGTCATAATTATAAAATGCTCGTCAAATTAACCTTATTCCCGAAGTCAAATATTCCAACTAATTAGGGATTCAAACTGTAACAAGGTTTTAATAATTTTTTAATAATTACACTAGGTTATTGACTGCGTGTAATCCAAGGTTTTAATACTTTGTTAATAATTACACCAATTACCCTTGTATGTAATCCACCCCTGTTTTAATGAGATATGAACATTAATTTACCCACTTGATCAGTTTGAATAATTAATTACCCAACCCGAATAATTAATTAAATGATCGTAAAAGATGTCGTATAAACGTCACTAAATAGGACATGCATAATAATTTAATAATTATTAGATTAACTAATTTGAAGATAGGTTCGACAGATTCCAATGAGTTGTCATTCGATTAGACAATACCCCCATCTATTAATAGTTCATAGTCCAATGTCTACAAGTGTCGATCTTTTTTCCAACCCTAATTATGGTACAAAATCCAATAACCCCGTCTTAATATTTAGTCCAACATCACAATTACTTCGGCTCAAATAAGCATAATAATAACTTAGTTACGAGACATTAATTTAAAAAGGAAGAACATAGCTTACAGTGATTATTAATCGCGTTGCGTTACACGGACAGAGTTCTGACTTTAAAATCCGTAAAACATTTCTTACAATAATTCAACTAAACCATAACTTATTATTAATCTTAATTATAATTAAAATTAAAATTATATATATTTATTATGATTACAAAAAGAAAGAAAATAAGAGAGTGAAGGTGTACATAATTCGGCCGAAAACGTTGCAATTTATAGGACTTGGCCAGCTACAGGAGCTCATGCGAGCGTATGAAAATTAAGCTTCCTAGCCATGCGATCGCATGGCCAGCTGGATCAGCTCACATTGAGTTTAAAACGTGGGCAACTGCAGATATATTTTAATATATAATATAATATATATAATTTTATATAATTATATATTATATTATATTATATTCTTGTGCATAGTAGGCTTGCAACTTGCGTTCCGCTGCTGGTACTCTCTTCAATCTTTAGAATTAATGCATCAATAAATTGTGCCTTTCGGAGTGTAACTTTTACTTTGACGTATCTTCTTTGTAGCTTTAAAGTCTTGTACTCTTCACTTCTTCACTTGTATGATCTTCAAACGGTTGATCTTGAATACAACACCCGTACAATAGGAGTATTATTTGATGAGTTACATTTTGTGACTTCTCTGTGTGTGTGTTCCCTATCCCATCTATGATCATTGAGTTGGTAATTTAAGCATAATTTTTGGACTAGCTTGGCCCATGTACCTAACGTTTTTCGAGTCTAGATGATTTAGTTATGATTTTTCTCATGCAGGCGCGCAGAATTGGTGATTTCAATCTTTTTAACTTGTAGACTTGAGGCGCGATGTTTTAGTCTTTTGTTGCTCATCGAAAATCTTCATTTTGTCTTCATTTTGAGCATTACTTCATTGATAATCCATAATAACATTTAATTCGACGCTTTAGACATTTTAACCAATTAGAACCCGAAAACTACTCGAATACACATAAAATCATAACATTATGGATGGATATTGTGACTAATAATATGTTCATTTTGAGCAATATCAGCCAACCTGGGAAAGGTATGTGGGCTCGCGGAATAATTTCCGGGGCCTTAAAAGAGATAGGTTCCGGTGGATTGACAACTGGGTCAATTGGCACAGGTTCTATATCAGAAAAATCTTGTATGAGTATGTTAACAGTTGTTTTCTACCCACCTCTAGTGACTACTAGGGCATCAAACTCACTACACTCCAATTCAACTCTAGTGGTTAATCGTTTAAGCGTAAGCTGAAAATTGATTATTAGTTCTTCAAAAGTCTTTATCGTGTATCACTTTTTCATAAATTCAACTAAAGTTTCCTTAGAGAGGATAGTAGGTTGGTGTAGTGGGAGGATTATATTAAAATCCGAGCTATTCTGCTGTTTATATGCCCATCTAGGGTAAGGATACCTTAGATTAGTTCTAGTATCATCGGGACATTTAGGAATTGGTAAACTTTGAAGAGTAAGGGTGAGATCTTGTAACCTGGTTTCCAGTATTTGTACTGTATGAGTGAAGATGTCATCCTTCTTAGCAGCTTCATTGCTCTAATCTTCCTGTTGTGCAGCTATTGTGTCCAAAAGATTTCATGCTTCGTCTACTGTTCGTGACATGAAATTGACTTGCAAGGCCATGTCTAGGAGAGACTTATCATCCTTGGTCAAACCATTGTAAAGTGTCCAGATTATGTCTGCCTGACTTAACGAATGATTCAGACATCTTTTAAGCATCACTTTTACTCTATCCCATGCTAGACACAATGACTCGTTTTCTTTTTGAGAAACGTTTGTGATGTCATTTCTTAAACAGGCTTGTAGGGAGGGTAGATAAAATTTGTTTAAAAACTTAGTGGCTAATTCCTCCCATGAATGTATTGAATTTGGGTTAAGCTCATCAAACCATGTTAAAGCGCGTGTAGACAGAGAATAGTGAAAAAGATGAAGTTTTAAAATATTTTTCTCGTTTTCCTCTTTCTTAAAAGAGTCAACCAGACTGATAAATTTGTTAAAGTGAAAGTTTGGATCATCTGTCAGTAAACCTTGAAATTTACAGATCATACTGACCAGTTTTGTGACGACCCAGAAATTTCTGATCAAATTTAAACTTAATCTTTTTATGATTCCGACATGATAAGCAAAGTATAATTAATTGAATCTCAAAAAATTTGAACTATTGTTATACATTGAATTAACCTTTGGCCATTCTTGAAGATTCACGAACAATTAATTGTAAATAGATATGTGTGTATGTATATATAAATAATAATTCGAAATATAATTTGAAGTATTATATGTTGTTGTTATTAAAAATTAATAAAATAAAAATAGGATATTATAATAATTATTATTTAAAATATATCTATATATATATATAAATAAAGTATATTAAAAATAAATATTAAATGATTGTAATACTCGTTCGATGTTCCGATTTATATTAAGCAAGTTAAATTCGAACTTATGTGATTTTAAAATAAACGGTGATCCGAAAATGAGTTTTATAAATTTTAGGCTTATTAATAATATATTTAGAAGTTATTTTATAAGTTTTAACACTAACTATATTTTACTTGGGATTGGGAGTGAATAATTAATGTAATTTTTATTTAATTGTTAATGATCGAATTTTATATCATAATGATCAAAATAAATAAAGATAATGACTGTGAAAGTTTGGGATTTTTCTGAAGACATTTATCCGCCACTGATTTCAAATAGTAGACGATGCACTGTCCGTGAAAATTGTCGGCAGAGTTAATTATTGTGTTAGATTAATTTTATAATATTAAAAATCACGGACCTAAGTTAAGTCTCCTTTTTGTGAACTGTATGTGATTAGTTAATTAAAGTAGTATTATTAAATTTTGCTTTCTAATCATAAATTAAATTATAAAATCATGCGCGTAAAATTTAGGAATCCAATTCAGTTTCACATAGCTTTCAAGCTGTAGCATATTTTGTTTTCTGTCTCAAGGATCGTACAAATCAATCTCATAAAGATTAAAATCTGTTAGCAGTCTTGTTCTTCTTTTATTTTTATTTTTGTATTCTTCTCCCTGGATTAATATTCTGACAACACATCCAATTGTATATAAGGATCGATCAATTCAGTTGTTAAATGATTCATTTAACCTTATTTCTTCATTACTAATTATAATAAACTTTAACAAACAGTTATCCACAAGAACACCATCATGATCATCCGAACACCACCACCGGTCACCTATCATCAACCATCCACCACCCTTCCTGTTCTCTCTTCTTCGCGACCATTGCAAATCACCTTAAACTCATAACCACACTACCACCATTTTGAAAACACAAACCACCACCTTCTACTTTTTAACAACCCGTCCTAATCCACCTGGACGAAGTCATCAACATCTGGTCCCATTGTGAGGTACTGACCTAAATATGCCATGAATGACTCCAAGTAATATCTTTAAAATGAGCAAATGCACAGCGAAATATTTCTTTCATACCTGAGAATAAACATGCTTAAAAGTGTCAACCAAAATGTTGGTGAGTTCATAGGTTTATCATAACAATCATTTCAATATATTAATAGACCACAAGATTTCCGTTTATAAATATATGTACACTCAAAAGTGTATAAAACCGTTCTGCTTATGTTGAGGCCTTAGTAACCAACCTTAACAATAATATAATAAGTCATCTTCGCAAAGATAGATACGTACACTCGCAAAGTGTATAAATAATCCTCGAAGTACTAAACTTCCGCCCACTAGCTCTTATGTCTAGTGCAGCCTACAGGATGGGGGTGTTAAGCCCGATAGATCTATCTTTAGGATTCGCGCTTACATGCTCTTATAACATGTAACTAAATTACCTAGCACATCAATCCGTAGAATATCATTTTTAATCACTTGTCTCTATTTCGAAAAGCATTTATAAAATATTGCATGTATTCTCAGCCCAAAATATATATTGCAAAAGCAATTAAAAAGGGAGCAAATGAAACTCACCATACTGTATCTTGTTGTAAAAATACATATGACTAAATTGAACAATGCAGGGTTGGCTTCGGATTCACGAAACTATATCATTTGTATATATATTAAAACATTTAATGGAATCACATAATTTCCTTTATTAGTAGGTATTATTTATATATATATTTTTAGTTATATAGAATTTATACTAAATTCCATTAATAACAAATACTTATATTATATCTTAAGTTTATGTTATATGTATATATATATATTTATGTTGTATATATATTTAAAATGATTAATTTTTATATGTTTAGTTATATATATAGTTATATATATAATATTAATATGTTTGATATATAGGTATATAAACTATTATTATAATTATAATATATGTAATAAGTATATTTTAGATATAAAATATTTATCTGTAATAAAAATGATAGTTTTGCTAATAATAATTTACTAATAATAATAACTTCCTTGATAATGACAATACTAGTAATAATAATGATATTGTTAAAGCCGGTACTTTTGCTAATAATAATAATATTAATCCTAATCCTAATCATAATAATAATAATACTAAAATGATAAATTAGTAATCATAATAATAATAATATTATTTATAGTTGTGACTATAATCTTAATATTAATAACGAGTGATAACTAATACATAATAATAAAAATACCAATAATAATAATAATAATAACAATAACAATAACAATAATAATTGTAATAATAATAATAATAATAATGGAAATAGAAGTAAAAGTATATACCCTTTCAAGAGAATGTTTTTCTAAAAAGAAATATCCCATACGAGACTCGAACCCGAGACCTCTCGATCACTCCCATCATACCCAACCACCTGATCCATTACGCTTTTCTGATATATAACAGACTCCATTTATATAAAACCCGTATTTATTAACTTCCATTTTCTTCATCATCAACAATATCCAGTTGACCAATACCCAGATAATCATATACACTAATTACCAGGTTGTTTTAGATTGTATACCAGAAATAGAATCATTTATGAAGTATGTGCATTATCAAAACAGAAAAACAATTTTAAACCGATTAATTACTGCAGCGTTCTCATGAAGAACATGAACTCAAACCTTGATTTTAATATTGAGAACGTTTTAGACTATAGTTATAATATGAAATAGGTCGATAATCTATATTAGAAACTTCAAGGACCATCAATTTGATTTAAACCAAAACAGAAAAATCGAATTTGAGTGAAGAACAGAAGTTGACTTTTTTAAAAACCAAATCTTTGACTCCTAAATTCGAATTCGATACTAAAAATTAGAAGTTGAAACTTTTCAGAAGATTTACCTGAAAGATTTAGAACAGAGCTACATTAATACAATTTGAGAATGATTGCAAAACCGTTTATTTTGAAAAAAAAAGATAAGAACAGGGCAGTGGCCTGTTTCTTCCTATTTCCAATTTAATTCGATTGATTTGAATACTGTAAAAGGGTATTTGTAATTGTTATTTGATAGTGTGGTTAACTGGTTTCCTAATACACTCGAAATGGTAACTTTAAATAAGGATCAGTAATCGCCAGGAGGATTATTCAGTTACAAAACAAAAAAAATAAAATAAAATAAATAAATAAAATAAAATAAACTAAAAGGAGATGGAGATTGCTAACAGACTTTGTTGGTTTGCTGTGATCTTTATTCGATTTATAGACAAGGGAAACAAAAATTAGTACATTGATTGTGACAAGAAACAAATTCCACTCATATATATCGGATTCTTTTATAATTCATAAATATAATATAATTAATATTATTAAATAATTAAGTATATTAATAATACTAATTCTAATAATGATATTAATAATAAAGATACTAATAATAATTTTATTAATGATAATTATATTATCAGTAATAATAATAATAATAATATGATTTTATTAATAATAACAATGATAATAATGTTTAATAAGTTTAATATTAATTAATGATAATGATAATAAAAATGTTAATAATTAATAAAGATATTAGTTCCTAATAATAATATAATAATAATAATAATATCTAATAATACAAGTGATATAAAAAAATAACAAATTACTTGAATTCTATTTTTATATTAGAATAATGATATTAATAATACTGGTATAGATATTAATGTTAAAAGTAATCATAATATTATACAAATATATTTTCAACTTGTAGTTACATTTAATATAATAATTTTACAATTTACTACCTATGTAATGTTTACTAATTATGCAAAATATAATTGAATTATTACATATAATAATACTTATACATAGAATTCCTATATATCTATGTGTATAGATTTATTACAACATACGTATTATATTTATTGTGTATAGGATTCATATATATATATATATATATATATATATATATATATATATATATATATATATATATATATATATATATATATATATATATCTGTATATTTTTATTTTAATCACATCTTAATGATTTTGTATATTACTCTACATATTTAATTCAAATGATTAAATGATATTATATTAATTCAACTTAATATATACACTTATATTTATATTTACGTATATATATTTATTTACCCAGTTATTTACACACAATTGTTTGTGAATCGTCGGGAATAGTCAAATGTTAAATGAATATATGAAACAGTTCAAAGTTATTGAGACTCAACCTAACAGACTTTGCTTATCGTATCGAAATCATATAAAGATTAAGTTTAAATTTGATCGGAAATTTTTGGGTCGTCACAGTACCTACCCGTTAAAGAAATTTCGTCCCGAAATTTGAGTGAGGTCGTCATGGCTAACAATAAAAATGTTTTCCTGACGAATATGAGTTGTTAAATAGAGTTTTATTACTGTTGAGTAATATGGATAATATAATTCGATTATTCAAAGAGTACGAGTGAAGTTATCACAAAGGAGTGAGATATAGAAGTAAAGATTTGTCTTAACTTTTGATGTGGTCAGGTTGAAGTTAGAAAATAAGGTGTGTCTTAACTTTTGACGTAGTCTGGTTTAAATTCCGGAATTCAAGGGATTTAAAGAAAATCTTCAAAATCTAAAAGATTTGATTCTTCGGCGAATAAGGAATATTAAGATCTCTATAATTAAATACGGTGATCTGTCTCGATTACTTTGTCTGATATTTCCATTATAAAATAAGCTCTCCCGTTCCATTATTCTCACATTCATATACTTTCTTTCTTAGTTCATACATCCAAAAGATTGTGAAAATGCTAAATCCAGTCCTGTTTATTGTCTTTATCCTTACTATCTCAACAATCATTCTCCTTTACCAACTTCCACTAGAAGAATCTACTTACTTTTACTTCGCCCTTGGGGTTATGGTGTTTTTAATTCTCTCGTGTCTTTATGTTGCGATAAACATTGACATACACGGTTTGTAATTTATGTGTTGTTATCGGGCTTTATATTCTCCCTTATATTTCGGAGCTCCATGCTCATGTTTTCTCTTCCCGACTTCAAGTCAAGCGAATAATGGTCCAGAATTCAAAGGTACGAAGTTTCGATTGTTCATAATGTTCTAAGCAGGAAGGAACGTAATAGCACGATTAGATTTTTCAATCTACCAGAATCACTGAGAATAGAACTATCAAGAATATATTTTCTTGATATGTTTAGAAGTTATGCAGAATGAAAGAGTTATGTAACATGACACATGATGATGGTATGATCTACTGTGAACCATCATCACGTTCCCTTAGAAACTCAGCATGACTTACTGTAATATAATCACGTTGGCCGGGCGTCATTATATTATACTAACTCATGCTTCAATTCCCAACACTTCTCAACAATTCATTCATAAGTTATACTTAGATTTTACAGAAGTTTTCAATATAATGGAATACAGAAAGCACGAAGAGTTAGATAACTTTGGACAAGAATATTTGTGAAAATATCCTCAGAAATATCGAAGATATTTATGATGATATTTTAGAATTTCTAAGTTCGAAGGTTGATGAAGAAAAATTTTTCGCAAGATTTTAACATGACTTCGGAGCAAGATATTCTCTAAAGATTTCATCGGATCCAAAATTACCTGGATTCTTTGAATATAGGGTTTGGTCCTTGTATTTTTCCCTGGTCTCCTTCATGGTTTTCTCAATCCGTTTTTCAGTACCAAATTTTCTATCGAGCATTCCCAACACTCCATTCTTTATCATCAAACTTTTGGCCGTTTAGACCATCTACAATTTTCCTGTTTCCTCTGTATTTAATGCTACCATAATCGAATCATCGGTTATCAATTCGAGAGGTTTCAAGAGAATTGTGTTTTTAGATGATTAAACGTTGATTGTAACATGGTGGAATATAAAAGGTTCCCTGGTAACAATAAAGGAGTACACATATATATCAAGGTTATAATAAAGTTGTTTCGAACAAAAAGTCGAAGTTGTCTTGCTGGAGCTGTGACAAAATTGACTATTTTGAAAAAGAACTGCAAAATTATTTTGGGTAATAATAACACTAAAGGAATTAGCATAGCTACGTGTTAAACGTTTACTTAGTTTTCGAGAGTTTTCAGGTGCATAACTATATGCATAAATATTTCCTTCCGTAGATGAAGTGTGGTTAGTTCATCCTCTCGATTGAGGTGTTTTCAAGAATCATGAAAGGTTTGAACGTAGATTGTAATCGTCAGGATACAAATGAGGTTTAAGATGAAATCAAGTGGCAAACTTGAAGAAATGTTTAGTTTCATATGTTATAATCAATATTTTAATTCATTTTAATTGTCCAATGTTATTAGTCCACAGTTAACAGTCCAATAATTCATATATAGTTTAATATATAATATTCGAATTAATTAATACGTATCGTGACCCGTGTACATGTCTCAGACTCGATCACAACTCAAATTTTATATATTATTTGAGAATCAACCTCAACCCTGTATAGCTAACTCTATCATTACTGCATATAGAGTGTCTATGGTTATTCCGAATAATATATATAAATGGCGATATGATATGTCAAAACCTTGTATACTTGTCCCGATATTTAAAATGCGTAAATAACAGTATTTAAATGACGATAAATAAAATGCGTAAAATAAATAACAGAATGTAAATGACAATAAATAAAATTGCAAGAATTAAATTGCGATAAAATAAATTGCGATAATTAAATGTACAATAAGGAATTAACAGTTAGCTAGGATTTTGTTAGCGTGGATTCTTAACAAAATTTCTCATAGTTAATTTGTTTGTTTCTAACAAATTTTATTTTGTCAAATATTTTCTTCATTATGCCACTTGTCGGATTCTGATAGGTCAAAATCCAAATATGAAATTGAATAAAAATGGTTATTCTGTGGTGAATAGATACGTATATCGATGGATGTAAGTAGGATTGTAAATGATTGTTGAATCAGATTCGAAGAATGTACAGTGTAACTTACTAATGTGAAAACTTAATATTCCTCGGGAATTACCTACCCGTTAAAATATTTTCACCATTAACCGTTTGTACGAAAGAATTTTTAATTACAATCTTATGAAAATATATATATATATACATATATATTTTCTTCAGATATAATCATAGATTTAATGAGTTAATGTGATATTAATCTCATTTGATTTATTGTTTGAACAAGAATATATAACCTCTAAAATATTAGAGATTACATAATCGCCATACTGAACGAAGATAATTGATGTGGAATGATACGTAGAACAATGATTAAGTTCGAGGTATGGATTGTGATGTTGAGACGTGTGTTGTTGATGGTACGGGTGTTGTTGCCGGTGGTTCTGTTGATGTCGGTGATGTTGTTGAAGCTGATAAGTTTTGCACCATATTTTCCAAATTGATTACTCGAGCGTGAAGCTCATTGACTTCTGCTATTACTCCAGGATGATTGTCGGTCGGAATGAGTGAATGAATAAGGTTTAGAATTTTAGATAGAATATAATCGTGGCGAGATACTCTGGAGATGAGTGTGAAAATGGTGTTTCGAACAGGTTCGTCGGTAAGTGCTTCAGGTTCTTCGCCAAAAGGTGAATTCGGTTGGTGAAAGGGATCGCCTTCTTCTTGTCTCCAATGACTAAGTAGGCTACAAACCCAGCCCTAATTCATCCAGAATAGATGATGGCTGATTGGTTGGTCCATTCCGGTCACACTGCTTTCGGAGCTTGAGTGGGACTCCATTTCGAAATAGCTGTCGGAATCCGCGGAATTCAAACTGGTTGAGGGATTCATCTCGTACGATCAGATGAAGGATTTTCGATAAGAAATAGATTATAGGATGTAGATTAGTACCCTGCAATACATAATTTACATATGCATATATAATACTAAAATCTCATAAGCTACGGAGGAATCTACGAAAGCTGTCAAGCAAAGTCTACAGTAACAGATATGCTAAGATATGAATTTTGTCTATACACTATTCATGCAGTCAATGCAGTAAGGTGTGTCTAGACTAAGAATGATAAGCAAATAATTTTCGACACGAAATGATAAGCAAAACTTTTGACATTCAGACACGGTCGAAGTCCAGGCCCACTAATGTATCTAAACAACTATCAGTTAGACACACTAATGCAAGACCTGGTTCGCTAAGACCAATGCTCTGATACCAAATTTAACAACCCGTCCTAATCCACCTGGACGAAGTTATCAACATCTGGTCCCATTGCGAGGTACTGACCTAAATATGCCATGAATGACTCCAAGTAATATCTTTAAAATGAGCAAATGCACAGCGTAAGATTTCTTTCATACCTGAGAATAAACTTGCTTAAAAGTGTCAACCAAAAGGTTGGTGAGTTCATAGGTTTATCATAACAATCATTTCAATATATTAATAGACCACAAGATTTCCGTTTATAAATATATGTACACTCGCAAGTGTATAAAACCGTTCTGCTTATGTTGAGGCCTCAATAACCAACCTTAACAATAATATAATAAGTCATCTTCGCAAAGATGGATACGTACACTCGCAAGTGTATAAATAATCCTCGAAGTACTAAACATCCGCCCACTAGCTCTTATGTCTAGTGCAGCCTACAGGATGGGGGTGTTAAGCCCGATAGATCTATCTTTAGGATTCGCGCTTACATGCTCTTATAACATCTAACTAAATTACCTAGCACATCAATCCACAGAATATCATTTTTAATCACTTGTCTCTATTTCGTAAAGCATTTATAAAATATTGCATGTATTCTCATCCCAAAATATATATATATATATATATATATATATATATATATATATATATATATATATATATATATATATATATATATATTGCAAAAGCAATTAAAAAGGGAGCAAATGAAACTCATCATACTGTATCTTGTAGTAAAAATACATATGACTAAATTGAACAATGCAGGGTTGGCCTCGGATTCACGAACCTATATCATTTGTATATATATTAAAAAATTTAATGGAATCACATAATTTCCTTTATTAGTAGGTATTATTTATATATATTTTTAGTTATTTAGAATTTATACTAAATTCCATTAATAACAAATACTTATATTATATCTTAAGTTTATGTTTTATATATATATATATATATATATATATATATATATATATATATATATATATATATATATATATATATATATATATATATATAATGATTAATTTTTATATGTTTAGTTATATAAATAGTTATATATATAATATTAATATGTTTGATATATAGGTATATAAACTATTAATATAATTATAATATATGTAATAAGTATATTTTAGATACAAAATATTTATCTGTAATAAAAATGATAGTTTTGCTAATAATAATTTACTAATAATAATAACTTCTTTGATAATGACAATACTAGTTGTTAAAGTCGGTACTTTTGCTAATAATAATAATATTAATCCTAATCCTAATCATAATAATAATAATAATAATAATACTAAAATGATAAATTAGTAATCATAATAATAATAATATTATTATTTATAGTTGTGACTATAATCTTAATATTAATAACGAGTGATAACTAATACATAATAATAAAAATACCAATAATAATAATAATAACAATAACAATAATAATTGTAATAATAATAATAATGGAAATAGAAGTAAAAGTATATACCCTTTCAAGAGAATGTTTTTCTAAAAAGAAATATCCCATATGAGACTCGAACCCGAGACCTCTCGATCACTCTCATCATACCCAACCACCTGATCCATTACGCTTTTCTGATATATAACAGACTCCATTTATATAAAACCCGTATTAATTAACTTCCATTTTCTTCATCATCAACAATATCCAGTCGACCAATACCCAGATAATCATATACACTAATTACCAGATTGTTTTAGATTGTATACCAGAAATAGAATCATTTATGAAGTATGTGCATTATCAAAACAGAAAAACAATTTTAAACCGATTAATACTGCAGCGTTCTCATGAAGAACATGAACTCAAACCTTGATTTTAATATTGAGAACGTTTTAGACTATAGTTATAATATGAAATAGGTCGATAATCTATATTAGAAACTTTAAGGACCATCAATTTGATTTAAACCAAAACAGAAAAATCGAATTTGAGTGAAGAACAGAAGTTGACTTTTTAAAAACCAAATCTTTGACTCCTAAATTCGAATCCGATACTAAAAATTAGAAGTTGAAACTTTTCAGAAGATTTAACTGAAAGATTTAGAACAGAGCCACATTAATACAATTTGAGAATAATTGCAAAATCGTTTATTTTAAAAAAAAAAAAGAAGATAAGAACAGGGCAGTGGCCTATTTCTTCCTATTTCCAATTTAATTCGATTGATTTGAATACTGTAAAAGGGTATTTGTACTTGTTATTTGATAGTGTGGTTAACTGGTTTCCTAATACACTCGAATTGGTAACTTTAAATAAGGATCAGTAATCGCCAGGAGGATTATTCAGTTACAAAACAAAAAAAATAAAATAAAATAAATAAATAAAATAAAATAAACTAAAAGGAGATGGAGATTGCTAACAGACTTTGTTGGTTTGCTGTGATCTTTATTCGATTTATAGACAAGGGAAACAAAAATTAGTACATTGATTGTGACAAGAAACGAATTCCACTCATATATATCGGATTCTTTTATAATTCATAAATATAATATAATTAATATTAATAAATAATTAAGTATATTAATAATACTAATTCTAATAATGATAATAATAATAAAGATAATAATAATAATTTTATTAATAATAATTATATTATCAGTAATAATAATAATAATATGATGTTATTAATAATAACAATGATAATAATGTTTAATAAGTTTAATATTAATTAATGATAATGATAATAAAAATGTTAATAATTAATAAAGATATTAGTTCCTAATAATAATATAATAATAATAATATCTAATAATACAAGTGATATAAAAAATAACAAATTACTTGAATTCTATTTTTATATTAGAATAATGATATTAATAATACTGGTATAGAGATTAATGTTAAAAGTAATCATAATATTATACAAATATATTTTCAACTTGTAGTTACATGTAATATAATAATTTTACAATTTACTACCTATGTAATGTTTACTAATTATGCAAAATATAATTGAATTATTACATATAATAATACTTATACATAGAATTCCTATATATTTATGTGTATAGATTTATTACAAAATACGTATTATATTTATTGTGTATAGGATTCATATATATATATATACATATATATACATATATATATATATATATATATATATATATATATATATATATATATTTATTTATTTTAATAACATCTTAAAATACGTATTATATTTATTGTGTATAGGATTCATATATATATATATATATATATATATATATATATATATTTATTTTAATAACATCTTAATGATTTTGTATATTACTCTACATATTTAATTCAAATGATTAAATGATATTATATTAATTCAACTTAATATATACACTTATATTTATATTTATATATATATATATATATATATATATATATATATATATATATATATATATATTTATTTACCCAGTTATTTACACATAATTGTTCGTGAATCGTCGGGAATAGTCAAATGTTAAATGAATATATGAAACAGTTCAAAGTTAATGAGACTCAACCTAACAGACTTTGCTTATCGTATCGAAATCATATAAAGATTAAGTTTAAATTTGATCAGAAATTTCCGGGTCGTCACATACTTCTAGTTCTTTTTGTTTATATTCGGCCAACAATCACCACTCAACACCCTCACAAACATAAACCAAATTCACGCACCCAAACATCTTTTTTCTTTTCTCTGATATTTGAAGATCAACAAACAACCCATATTACCACTTTCTTCTTCATCACGTACAATCACCAAAATAGCCCCACCTGCTCGATAAATTGTTACTATTTTGCTGCTGTCCTGGCAGCCTAGAACCCACCTCAACAGTCGCATAAAATCACACAACCACCACGACAGCTACACCTACTAGTTATGCTGCTGCTACAGCTCGTTATTGCTGTTTTCTTGTTCAACAACTCACCTTGAAGAAGATAAGATATATACTCTTTATACGTTTACGAGGGAGGAGATTATAGAATAAGTTTTATTGATAATCTGATTTTTTTCCCTCCTGTGTCCTCCTGTTAGTCGAGAGAGAAAAAAAGAGAATATAAATATTGAAACTTAAAGTTCCAATTCATATTAGTGCTTCGTATATTATTATCACTTAGTGGAGGTTGTCAACTTTCCAAGTGGGGTAAAGAAAAGGAATAAAGCCATCTTTTGAAATGATAATGCAAGTTTATCGGTAATTATTCTTTTGATTTTTTCGATGTTAATACAAATAATGGTGGTTAACAAAAATGGCATGATGAAGATCATGATGTTATGTTAAAAAGACAAACAATCACTATGATGATGATATACGTGATTAGGAAGAAAAAAAAATGAGATTATGATGATAAAAGTGTTAAGTGGGTTTTGTTTTAAGAAGCATAAGGAAACAGGAATTTTCGTGATAGATAATTAAAGGCTGTGATATGAATAAGAAATGAAACAGACAGAGTATTGGTTTTGGGGTGTTTATGTTTAACCGAGAGGTCGTGGGTTCGAATCTAGGCCTAGGCGACTACACATTTTTTTTCAAGGAAAGCTGGGCTGTTGTCAAAGTGCGGTGTTGGGCCGTGTTTTTCAATTAGGCCGTGACCTATTAATCCATTTTCGGTTGGGCTGAAACAAGTACAAAAACATTTTTATGGGTTAAATATCTAAGTGTGCTGGATATTACAAAGGAGTAATTAGTGAGAAACGGTTTAGGGATGTTATGGGTGAGCGAGAGGTCTCAGGCTCGAGCCTGGACAGAGGTGTTTATTTTTAAAAGGCTTATACATTAAGGTAGCCTTTCTAACCTTATTATTATTATTATTATTATTATTATTATTATTATTATTATTATTATTATTATTATTATTATTATTATTATTATTATTATTATTATTATTATTATTACCCTCATTAAAACAATTAAATATTATTATCATTATTGTTATTACTAGGTATTATCATTAAGTATTAGGAGTATTATTAATATTATTATTATTAACATAAGTATCATTTTTAACAATATCATTTTTATTATTAGTATTATCATTATTAATAAAGTTATTATTATTATTATTATTATTATTATTATTATTATTATTATTATTATTATTATTATTATTATTATTATTATTATTATTATTATTATTATTAGATCTTTATTTTCGAAACTATCATTTTAACAAATAAATATTTTGTATATAAAAATATACTTATTACATATACTATAACTATATTAATATTACATAAACTAGTTTAATTATTAATACATGTTAATTATATGTGTTAATATATATACTTGATATAGGTTCGTGAATCCGAGGTCAACCCTGCATTGTTCTGTTCCGTCGTATGCATATTTTTACAACAAAATATCATATAGTGAGTTTCATTTGCTCACTTTTTAAATGCTTTTGCAATATATATTTTTGGGACTGAGAATACATACGCTATTTTATAAATGCTTTACGAAATAGACACAAGTAATCGAAACTACATTCTATGGTTGGATTATCGAATCGAATATGCCCCTTTTTAGCTTGGTAGCCTAAGAATTGGTGTTTATGATAATTGCCACCAATTGACGCGAATCCTAAAGATAGATCTATTTGGCCCAACAAGCCTCATCCGAGTTACGGATGCTTTAGTACTTCGATTTATCATGTTCGATGTGAGTCCCGGAATGATGGGGATATTCTAAATGCATCTTGTTAATGTCGGTTACCAGGTGTTCACCATATGAATGAATTTTAATTCGCGGGTTACGCGTGACAATATATGAAATCTTGTGGTCTATTAAAATGATGGAAATGAATGTTTACGATAAACTAATGAACTCACCAACCTTTTGGTTGACACTTGAAAGTATGTTTATTCTCATGTATGAAAGAAATCTTCCGTTGTGCATTTGGTCACTTTAGAGATATTACTTGGAGTCATTCATGAAATATTTCAAAAGACGTTGCATTCAAGTCGTTGAGTTCAATAAGGATTATTATGACATATTAGGTCAATTATTGTTTGATATATTATGAAATGGTATGCATGCCGTCAACTTTCGATATAATGAAAGTTTGTCTTTTAAAAACGAATGCAATGTTTGAAAAATGTATCATATAGAGGTCAAGTACTTTGCAATGAAATCAACTATCATGAATCGTTTATAATGTATATGAACGGGTCCTTTCAGTTGGTATCAGAGCGGTGGTCTTAGCGAACCAGGTCTTGAATTAGTGTGTCTAACTAGTAGTTGTTAGGATGCATTAGTGGGTCTGGACTTCGACCGTGTCTGCATGTCAAAAGTTTTGCTTATCATTTTGTGTCAAAAATTACTTGTTTATCATCCTTAAAGTCTAGACATGTCTTACTGCCTCTATTGCATAGATAGTGTATAGATAAATTCGTATCTTAGTGTATCTGTTACTGTAAACTTTGCCTGACAGCTTCCAAAAATTCCTCCGTAATCTACGGGATCTTCTGTACTATACATAAGTATTCTATATAATTAGAATATCATCTGATATCCAAAAATCATTTCATATCAAAAACCCTTTATCTAACCGTACAAGATGGAACTCGCAACTAGCTATAATTCCTTAGATTCTGACAGCTATTCCGATATGAATTTTCACTCAAGCTCCGAAAGCAGTGTGACCGGAATGGATCAACTAATCAGTCATCACCAATTCTAGATGAATTGGGGATGGGTTCGTAGTCTACTTAATCACTGGAGACAAGAAGAAGGTGATCCCTTCCACCCACCTTATTGCCCTCTTGGCGAAGAACCTGAAGCACTTAGCGGCGAACTTGTTCGTAATACTAATTCCTCTCTCATTTCCAGAGTATCTCGCCACGATTATATTCTATCTAAAATTCTAAACCTTATTCATCCGCTCGTTCCGACTGACAATCATCCCGGAATAATAAAATAAGTCAACGAACTTCGTGCTCGCGTAATCAATTTGGAGAATATGGTGCAAAATTTACCAGCTTCAGCAACATCACTGACACCAACAGTACCATCAGTAACAGCACCAGTACCATCAACAATCCATGCCTCAACATCACAATCTGTACCTCGAGCATAACCATCGTTCTACATGACGTTCTACATAATTTATCTTCGTTCTTCATGGCGATTATGTAATCTCTAATGTTTTAGAGATTATGTATTCTAGCTCTAACGGTAAATCAAATGAGATTAATATTAGATTAACTCATTAATTCCATGATTACATCTGAAGAAAATTTATATGGAAGTATATTTTCATAAGGATTGTAATTAAAAATTCTTTTGTACAAACTGTTAATGGTGAAAATATTTTAACGGGTAGGTAATACCCGAGGAATATTTAGATTTCACATTAATAAGTTACACTGTACATTCTTCGAATCTAATTCAATAGTCATTTACTTTCCTACTTACATCCACCGATATACGTATTCGTTCACCACAGAATAACCATTTTTATTCAATTTCATATTTGGGTTTTGACTTATCAGAATCCAACAAGTGGCATAATGAAGAAAACATTGGACAAAATAAAATTTGTTAGAAACAAACAAATTAACTATGAGAAATTCTGTTAAGAATCCACGCTAACAAAGTCCTAGCTAACTGTTCCTAGCTAACTGTTAATTCCTTATTACATTTATTTATCTCAATTTAAATTCTCGCAATTTTATTTATTGTCATTTAATTTCTGTTATTTATTTTACGCACTTTAAATATCGGGACACGTATACAAGGTTTTGACGTATCATATCGACGCATCTATATATATTATTTGAAATAACCATAGACACTCTATATGGAGTAATGTTCGAGTTAGCTATACAGGGTTGAGGTTGATTCTACAATAATATATATACTTTGAGTTGTGATCGAGTCTGAGACATGTATACTATGGGTCACGAATACGTAATAATTAATTCGAATATTTTATATTAAACTATATGAATTATTGGATTACTAATTGTGGACTGCTAACTGTAGACTGCCAACATCGGACAATTAAAATGAATTAAAATATTGATCATAATGAAATGTCCCGTTCTTATTGATTAAAAACGTTCCATCTTAATTGGTTTCGTTGCGAGGTTTTGACCTCTATATGAGACGTTTTTCAAAGACTGCATTCATTTTAAAACAAACCATAACCTTTATTTCATCAATAAAGGTTTAAAAAGCTTTACGTAGATTATCAAATAATGATAATCTAAAATATCCTGTTTACACACGACCATTACATAATGGTTTACAATACAAATATGTTACAACGAAATAAGTTTCTTGAATGCAGTTTTTACACAATATCATACAAGCATGGACTCCAAATCTTGTCCTTATTTAAGTATGCGATAGCGGAAGCTCTTAATAATCACCTGAGAATAAACATGCTTAAAACGTCAACAAAAATGTTGGTGAGTTATAGGTTTAACCTATATATTATCAAATCATAATAATAGAGCACAAGATTTCATATTTCAATACACATCCCATACATAGAGATAAAAATCATTCATATGGTGAACACCTGGTAACCGACATTAACAAGATGCATATTTAAGAATATCCCCATCATTCCGGGACACCCTTCGGATATGATATAAATTTCGAAGTACTAAAGCATCCGGTACTTTAGATGGGGTTTGTTAGGCCCAATAGATCTATCTTTAGGATTCGCGTCAATTAGGGTGTCTGTTCCCTAATTCTTAGATTACCAGACTTAATAAAAAGGGGCATATTCGATTTCGATAATTCAACCATAGAATGTAGTTTCACGTACTTGTGTCTATTTTGTAAATCATTTATAAAACCTGCATGTATTCTCATCCCAAAAATATTAGATTTTAAAAGTGGGACTATAACTCACTTTCACAAATTTTTTACTTCGTCGGGAAGTAAGACTTGGCCACTGGTCGATTCACGAACCTATAACAAATATGTACATATATATCAAAGTATGTTCAAAATATATTTACAACACTTTTAATACATTTTGATGTTTTAAGTTTATTAAGTCAGCTGTCCTCGTTAGTAACCTACAACTAGTTGTCCACAGTTAGATGTACAGAAATAAATCGATATATATTATCTTGAATCAATCCACGACCCAGTGTATACATATCTCAGTATTGATCACAACTCAAACTATATATATTTTGGAATCAACCTCAACCCTGTATAGCTAACTCCAACATTCACATATAGAGTGTCTATGGTTGTTCCGAAATATATATAGATGTGTCGACATGATAGGTCGAAACATTGTATACGTGTCTATGGTATCTCAAGATTACATAATATACAATACAAGTTGATTAAGTTATGGTTGGAATAGATTTGTTACCAATTTTCACGTAGCTAAAATGAGAAAAATTATCCAATCTTGTTTTACCCATAACTTCTTCATTTTAAATCCGTTTTGAGTGAATCAAATTGCTATGGTTTCATATTGAACTCTAATTTAAGAATATAAACAGAAAAGTATAGGTTTATAGTCGGAAAATTAAGTTACATGTCAATTACTAAAGAGGTAGTCATTTCCGTCGAAAAAATGACATCTTGATGACCATTTTGGAAAACATACTTTCACTTTGAGTTTAACCATGATTTTTGGATATAGTTTCATGTTCATAATAAAAATCATTTTTCCAGAAGTATAGCTTTTAAATCAAAGTTCTTCTTAGCTTTTAATTATCCCAACCAAAACAGCCCCCGGTTTTACTACGACGGCGTATATCCAGTTTTATGGTGTTTTTCGTGTTTCCAGGTTTTAAATCATTAAGTTAGCATATCATATAGATATATAACATGTGTTTAGTTGATTTTAAAAGTCAAGTTAGAAGGATTAACTTTTGTTTGCGAACAAGTTTAGAATTAACTAAACTATGTTCTAGTGATTACAAGTTTAAACCTTCGAATAAGATAGCTTTATATGTATGAATCGAATGATGTTATGAACATCATTACTACCTCAAGTTTTCTGGATAAAGCTACTGGAAATGAGAAAAATGGATCTAGCTTTAAAGGATCCTTGGATGACTTGAAAGTTCTTGAAGCAGAATCATGACACGAAAACAGTTCAAGTAAGATTTTCACTCGAAATAAGATTGTTATAGTTATAGAAATTGAATTAAAGTTTGAATATGATTAATACCTTGTATTAGAAAGATAACTTGCTGTAAGTAACAAAGGTTTCTTGATCTTGGATGATTACTTGGAATGGATTTATAAAACTTGGAAGTAAACTTGCAATCTTGGAAGTATTCTTGATTTTATGAAACTAGAACTTTTGGAATTTATGAAGAACACTTAGAACTTGAAGATAGAACTTGAGAGAGATCAATTAGATGAAGAAAATTGAAGAATGAAAGTGTTTGTAGGTGTTTTTGGTCGTTGGTGTATGGATTAGATATAAAGGATATGTAATTTTGTTTTCATGTAAATAAGTCATGAATGATTACTCATATTTTTGTAATTTTATGAGATATTTCATGCTAGTTTCCAAATGATGGTTCCCACATGTGTTAGGTGACTCACATGGGCTGCTAATAGTTGATCATTGGAGTGTATATACCAATAGTACATACATCTAAAAGCTGTGTATTGTACGAGTACGGGTGCATACGAGTAGAATTGTTGATGAAACTGAACGAGGATGTAATTGTAAGAATTTTTGTTAAGTAGAAGTATTTTGATAAGTGTCTTGAAGCCTTTCAAAAGTTTATGAATACATATTAAAACACTACATGTATATACATTTTAACTGAGTCGTTAAGTCATCGTTAGTCGTTACATGTAAGTGTTTTTTTGAAACCTTTAGGTTAACGATCTTGTTAAATGTTGTTAACCCAATGTTTATAATATCAAAAGAGATTTTAAATTATTATATTATCATCATATTATAATGTACGAATATCTCTTAATATGATATATATACATTAAATGTCGTTACAATGATAATCGTTACATATATGTCTCGTTTCAAAATTATTAAGTTAGCAGTCTTGTTTTTACATATGTAGTTCATTGTTAATATACTTAATGATATGTTTACTTATCATAATATCATGTTAACTATATATATAACCATATATATGTCATCATATAGTTTTTACAAGTTTTAACGTTCGTGAATCACCGGTCAACTTGGGTGGTCAATTGTCTATATGAAACCTATTTCAATTAATCAAGTCTTAACAAGTTTGATTGCTTAACATGTTGAAAACACTTAATCATGTAAATAACAATTTCATTTAATATATATATAAACATGGAAAAGTTCGGGTCACTACAGTACCTACCCGTTAAATAAATTTCGTCCCGAAATTTTAAGCAGTTGGAGGTGTTGACGTATCTTCTGGAAATAAATGCGGGTATTTCTTCTTCATCTGATCTTCTCGTTCCCAGGTGAACTCGGGTCCTATGCAAGCATTCCATTGAACCTTAACAATTGGTATCTTGTTTTGCTTAAGTCTTTTAACATCACTATCCATTATTTCGACGGGTTCTTCGATGAATTAAAGTTTTTCGTTGATTTGGATTTCATCTAATGGAATAGTGAGATCTTCTTTAGCAAAACATTTCTTCAAATTCGAGACGTGGAAAGTGTTATGTACAGCCGCGAGTTGTTGAGGTAACTCAAGTCGGTAAGCTACTGGTCTGACACGATCAATAATCTTGAATGGTCCAATATACCTTGGATTTAATTTCCCTCGTTTACCAAATCGAACAACGCCTTTCCAAGGTGCAACTTTAAGCATGACCATCTCTCCAATTTCAAATTCTATATCTTTTCTTTTAATGTCAGCGTACCTCTTTTGTCGACTTTGGGCAGTTTTCAACCGTTGTTGAATTTGGATGATCTTCTCGGTAGTTTCTTGTATTATCTCCAGACCCGTAATCTGTCTATCCCCCACTTCACTCCAACAAATTGGAGACCTGCACTTTCTACCATAAAGTGCTTCAAACGGCGCCATCTCAATGCTTGAATGATAGCTGTTGTTGTAGGAAAATTCTGCTAACGGTAGATGTCGATCCCAAATGTTTCCGAAATCAATAACACATGCTCGTAGCATGTCTTCAAGCGTTTGTATCGTCCTTTCCCTCTGCCCATCAGTTTGTGGATGATAGGCAGTACTCATGTCTAGACGAGTTCCTAATGCTTGCTGTAATGTCTGCCAGAATCTTGAAATAAATCTGCCATCCCTATCAGAGATAATAGAGATTGGTATTCCATGTCTGGAGACGACTTCCTTCAAATACAGTCGTGCTAACTTCTCCATCTTGTCATCTTCTCTTATTGGCAGGAAGTGTGCTGATTTGGTGAGACGATCAACTATTACCCAAATAGTATCAAAACCACTTGCAGTCCTTGGCAATTTAGTGATGAAATCCATGGTAATGTTTTCCCATTTCCGTTCCGGGATTTCGGGTTGTTGAAGTAGACCTGATGGTTTCTGATGCTCAGCTTTGACCTTAGAACACGTCAAACATTTTCCTACATATTTAGCAACATCGGTTTTCATACCCGGCCACCAAAAATGTTTCTTGAGATCCTTGTACATCTTCCCCGTTCCAAGATGTATTGAATATCTGGTTTTATGAGCTTCTCTAAGTACCATTTCTCTCATATCTCCAAATTTTGGTACCCAATCCTTTCAGCCCTATACCGGGTCCGTCTCCCCGAATATTAAGATGCTTCTCCGATCCTTTGGGTATTTCATCCTTTAAATTTCCCTCTTTTAAAACTCCTTGTTGCGCCTCCTTTATTTGAGTAGTAAGGTTATTGTGAATCATTATATTCATAGATTTTACTCGAATGGGTTCTCTGTCCTTCCTGCTCAAGGCGTCGGCTACCACATTTGCCTTCCCCGGGTGGTAACGAATTTCAAAGACGTAATCATTCAACAATTCAATCCACCTACGCTGCCTCATATTCAGTTGTTTTTGATTAAATATGTGTTGAAGACTTTTGTGGTCGGTATATATAATACTTTTGACCCCATATAAGTAGTGCCTCCAAGTCTTTAATGCAAAAACAACCGCGCCTAATTCCAAATCATGCGTCGTATAATTTTGTTCGTGAATCTTCAATTGTCTAGACGCATAAGCAATCACCTTCGTTAGTTGCATTAATACACAACCGAGACCTTGCTTTGATGCGTCACAATAAATCACAAAATCATCATTCCCTTCAGGCAATGACAATATAGGTACCGTTGTTAGCTTTTTCTTCAATAACTGAAACGCTTTCTCTTATTCATCCTTGCATTCAAATTTCTTCCCTTTATGCGTTAATGCAGTCAAGGGTTTTGCTATTCTGGAAAAGTCTTGGATGAACCTTCTGTAGTAACCAGCTAGTCCTAAAAACTGGCGTATGTGTTTCGGAGTTTTCGGAGTTTCCCACTTTTCAACGGTTTCAATCTTTGCCGGGTATACCTGGATACCTTCTTTGTTCACTATGTGACCAAGGAATTGAACTTCTTCCAACCAAAATGCACACTTTGAAAACTTAGCGTACAGTTTTTCTTTCCTCAATACTTCTAGCACTTTTCTCAAATGTTCTTCGTGCTCTTGATCATTCTTTGAGTAAATAAGTATGTCATCGATGAAAACAATGACAAACTTGTCAAGATATGGCCCACACACTCGGTTCATAAGGTCCATGAACACAGCTGGTGCGTTAGTCAATCCAAACGACATAACCATAAACTCGTAATGACCATAACGCGTCCTAAAAGCAGTTTTTGGAATATCATCCTCCTTTACTCGCATTTGATGATATCCAGAACGTAAATCGATCTTCGAATAAACCGACGAGCCTTGTAGTTGATCAAATAAGTCGTCAATTATCGGCAGTGGATAACGGTTTTTGATGGTAAGTTTGTTCAACTCTCTGTAGTCAATACACAACCTAAATGTACCATCTTTCTTCTTGACAAACAAAATAGGAGCTCCCCATGGTGACGTGCTTGATCGAATGAAACCACGTTCTAATAGTTCTTGCAGTTGGCTTTGCAGTTCTTTCATCTCGCTGGGTGCGAGTCTGTAAGGAGCACGAGCTATTGGTGCAGCTCCTGGTACAAGATCTATTTGAAATTCAACAGATCGATGTGGAGGTAGTCCCGGTAATTCTTTCGAAATACATCGGGAAATTCTTTTGCGACAAAAACATCATTGATGCTCTTTTCTTCAGTTTGTACTTTCTTGACATGTGCTAGAACAGCATAGCAACCTTTTCTTATTAGTTTTTGTGCCTTCAAATTACTAATAAGATGTAGCTTCGTGTTTCCCTTTTCTCCGTACACCATTAAGGGTTCTCCTTCTTCTCGTACAATGCGAATTGCATTTTCGTAACATACAATCTCTGCTTTCATCTTCTTCAGCCAATCCATGCCCACTATTACATCAAAACTCCCTAACTCTACTGGTATCAAATCAATCTTAAATATTTCGCTACCCAGTTTAATTTCTCGATTCCGGCATATATTATCTGCTGAAATTAATTTACCGTTTGCTAATTCGAGTAAAAATTTACTATCCAACGGCGTCAATGGACAACTTAATTTAGCACAAAAATCTCTACTCATATAGCTTCTATCCGCACCCGAATCAAATAAAACGTAAGCAGATTTATTGTTAATAAGAAACGTACCCGTAACAAGCTCCGGGTCTTCCTGTGCCTCTGCTGCATTAATATTGAAAACTCTTCCGCGGCCTTGTCCATTCGTGTTCTTCTGGTTCGGGCAATTTCTAATAATGTGGCCCAGTTTTCCACATTTATAACAAACTACATTGGCATAACTTGCTCCGACACTACTTGCTCCACCATTACTCGTTCTGACACCATTTGTTCCTTTCATTCTGTTAACCCCTGGTCCGTAGACCTCACACTTCGCCGCGCTATGACCATTTCTTTTACACTTGTTGCAAAATTTGGTGCAGAACCCCGAGTGATACTTTTCACACCTTTGGCATAGCTACTTCTGATTGTTGTTGTTGTTGTTGTTGCGGTTGTTATTGTTATTGGGATGATTATTGTTGTTGTTGTTGTTGTTGTTGTTGTTGTTGTTGTTGTTGTTGTTGTTGGGCCGTTTGTTGTAGTTGCGATTGATGTTGTGATTGTTGTTGTAATTGCTGTTGTTGTTGTATTGGTGATTGTTATCACCGTTTTCCTCCCACTTTCTTTTGACTTGCTTCACATTGGCCTCTTCAGCAGTCTGTTCTTTAATTTTTTTCTTCAATCTGGTTCACTAGTTTGTGAGCTATTCTACATGCCTGTTGTATGGAGGCATGCTCGTGTGAACTTATATCTTCTTGGATTCTTTCCAGTAATCCTTTCACAAACGCGTCGATCTTCTCTTCCTCATCTTCGAACGCTCCCTGACACAATAGGCACAATTATGTGAATCGTCTTTCGTACGTGGTAATATCAAATCCTTGGGTTCGTAACCCTCTAAGTTCTGTCTTGAGCTTATTGACCTCGGTTCTGGGACGGTACTTCTCGTTCATCAAGTGCTTGAATGCTGACCGCGGTAGTGCATACGCATCATCTTGTCCCACTTGCTATAGATAGGTATTCTACCATGTTAACGCAGAACCTGTGAAGGTATGCGTAGCGTACTTCACTTTGTCCTCTTCAGTACACTTACTTATGGAAAACTCCGATTCGACCTTCTCGGTCCACCGTTTCAATCCGATCGGTCCTTCGGTTCCATCAAATTCCAAAGATTTGCAGGCAGTGAATTCTTTGTAGGTGCATCCTACACGATTTCCTGTACTGCTAGATCCAAGGTTATTGTTGGTATGTAGCGCAATCTGTACTGCGGCTATGTTTGAAGCTAGAAAAGTACGGAATTCCTCTTCATTCATATTCACGGTGTGTCGAGTTGTCGGTACCATTTCCTTCAAAATAGTCAAATGGAATAAGTTAATCATACAGAATATTAAGAGTAGTTAATAGTATTTCGTAGCATAATATGGACTCATTTATAAAAGCTTTTTCTTCATATTAGCGTTTTATAAGTTTAAATTCGGGTAGTACCTACCCGTTAAGTTCATACTTAGTAGCTAATATACAATTCAACTACTACAATTCTATATGAAAAACTGATTATAATAATATTTTGCGTTCAAACTTTTATACAATATTTTACAAACTTACAATACCGCTTATTTTACATAAAGCATAAAAAATAGCACACAATAACTTTGATACAAGATAGTTGTGAAGATAATTCTAGCTAGTACACAAGTCGTCCAGCAAAGGCAATAAAGACACGTAATTCATACGTCCAGAAACAAGTCATGCATTCTGGTTTTACTAGGACTACTTCCCATCCTTGGTCTTGTGGAACATAACCGTTATGGCCGTTGATAAGACAGCGTGTTGTAACGCCGTCAAAGGGACGAAGGTTACGTAATGACCAACAGTCTCGTAATAACCTAAAAACCTCATTTCTTACCCCAATTACCGACTCCGTCACTTGTGGGAACGTTTTGTTTAATAGTTGTAGCCCGATGTTCTTGTTCTCACTTTAGTGAGAAGCGAACATTAATAACCCGTAAGCATAACATGCTTCTTTATGTTGCATGTTAGCCACTTTTTCTAAATCACGAAGTCCTATATTCGGATATATTGAGTCAAAATAATTTCTTAACCCGTTGCGTAAAATAGCATTTGGGTTCCCCGCAATATATGCGTCAAAGTAAACACATCGTAACTTATGGATTTCCCAATGTAATATCCCCCATCTTTCGAACGAAAGCCTTTTATAAACCAAGGCATTCTTGGAACGTTCTTCGAATGTCTTACAAACTGATCTCGCCTTAAATAGTTATGCCGAAGAATTCTGACCGACTCTAGACAAGATTTCATCAATCATGTCTCCGGGTAGGTCTCTTAAAATATTGAGTTGTCTATCCATTTTGTGTTTTTATACTGTAAAATAGACAAGAGTTAGATTCATAAAAAAATACTTATTAACACAAGCAATTTTTACATATATCATAAAGCATAAGCACACTATATTACATATATTACACCACACAAATACAACTATCTTATTCCGACTCGCTCGTATCTTCTTCTTCGGTTTTGGTTCGTTTTGCCAAGTTTCTAGGGATATATGATGTTCCCCTAATACTAGCTGTTGTTTTTCACAATGGTTTAGAAAAACCTGGTGGTTTAGAGGTTCCCGGGTCATTGTTACAACTTAAGGACTTCGGGGGTTGACGATACATATAAAGTTCATCGGGGTTGGAATTAGATTTCTCTATTTTTATGCCCTTTCCCTTATTATTTTCTTTTGCCTTTTTAAATTCAGTTGGGGTAATTTCTATAACATCATCGGAATTCTCGTCGGAATCCGATTCATCGGAGAATTGGTAATCCTCCCAATATTTTGCTTCCTTGGCAGAAACACCATTGACCATAATTAACCTTGGTTGGTTGGTTGAGGATTTTCTTTTACTTAACTATTTTATTATTTCCCCCACCAGTTCTATTTCCTCCTCCGGTTCCTCCTCTTCCGGTTCTGATTCTTCTTCCAGCTCTGATTCTTCTTCCGGTTCCTCTTCGGGAACTTGTGAATCAGTCCAATATATATTTGACTCTTCGTTATTATTAGGTGAGTCAATGGGATTTGTGCTAGAGGTAGACATCTATCACACAATATCAAACATGTTACGAGATTAATATATCACATAATATATACATGTTAATAATATATAGTTTCCAACAAAATTTGTTAAGCAATCATTTTTCAAGTAAACACGGTCGAAGTCCAGACTCACTAATGCATCCTAACAAACTCGATAAGACACACTAATATAAAATTCTGGTTCTCTAAGACCAACGCTCAGACCAACTGAAATGTCCCGTTCTTATTGATTAAAAACGTTCCATCTTAATTGATTTCGTTGCGAGGTTTTGACCTCTATATGAGACGTTTTTCAAAGAATGCATTCATTTTAAAACAAACCATAACCTTTATTTCATCAATAAAGGTTTAAAAAGCTTTACGTAGATTATCAAATAATGATAATCTAAAATATCCTGTTTACACACGACCATTACATAATGGTTTACAATACAAATATGTTACAACGAAATAAGTTTCTTGAATGCAGTTTTTACACAATATCATACAAGCATGGACTCCAAATCTCGTCCTTATTTAAGTATACGACAGCGGAAGCTCTTAATAATCACCTGAGAATAAACATTCTTAAAACGTCAACAAAAATGTTGGTGAGTTATAGGTTTAACCTATATATTATCAAATCATAATAATAGACCACAAGATTTCATATTTCAATACACATCCCATACATAGAGATAAAAATCATTCATATGGTGAACACCTGGTAACCGACATTAACAAGATGCATATTTAAGAATATCCCCATCATTCCGGGACACCCTTCGGATATGATATAAATTTCAAAGTACTAAAGCATCCGGTACTTTGGATGGGGTTTGTTAGGCCCAATAGATCTATCTTTAGGATTCGCGTCAATTAGGGTGTCTGTTCCCTAATTCTTAGATTACCAGACTTAATAAAAAGGGGCATATTCGATTTCGATAATTCAACCATAGAATGTAGTTTCACGTACTTGTGTCTATTTTGTAAATCATTTATAAAACCTGCATGTATTCTCATCCCAAAAATATTAGATTTTAAAAGTGGGACTATAACTCACTTTCACAAATTTTTTACTTCGTCGGGAAGTAAGACTTGGCCACTGGTCGATTCACGAACCTATAACAAATATGTACATATATATCAAAGTATGTTCAAAATATATTTACAACACTTTTAATACATTTTGATGTTTTAAGTTTATTAAGTCAGCTGTCCTCGTTAGTAACCTACAACTAGTTGTCCACAGTTAGATGTACAGAAATAAATCGATATATATTATCTTGAATCAATCCACGACCCAGTGTATACATATCTCAGTATTGATCACAACTCAAACTATATATATTTTGGAATCAACCTCAACCCTGTATAGCTAACTCCAACATTCACATATAGAGTGTCTATGGTTGTTCCGAAATATATATAGATGTGTCGACATGATAGGTCGAAACATTGTATACGTGTCTATGGTATCTCAAGATTACATAATATACAATACAAGTTGATTAAGTTATGGTTGGAATAGATTTGTTACCAATTTTCACGTAGCTAAAATGAGAAAAATTATCCAATCTTGTTTTACCCATAACTTCTTCATTTTAAATCCGTTTTGAGTGAATCAAATTGCTATGGTTTCATATTGAACTCTCATTTAAGAATCTAAACAGAAAAGTATAGGTTTATACTCGGAAAATTAAGTTACATGTCAATTACTAAAGAGGTAGTCATTTCCGTCGAAAAAATGACATCTTGATGACCATTTTGGAAAACATACTTTCACTTTGAGTTTAACCATGATTTTTGGATATAGTTTCATGTTCATAATAAAAATCATTTTTCCAGAAGTATAGCTTTTAAATCAAAGTTCTTCTTAGCTTTTAATTATCCCAACCAAAACAGCCCCCGGTTTTACTACGACGGCGTATATCCAGTTTTATGGTGTTTTTCATGTTTCCAGGTTTTAAATCATTAAGTTAGCATATCATATAGATATATAACATGTGTTTAGTTGATTTTAAAAGTCAAGTTAGAAGGATTAACTTTTGTTTGCGAACAAGTTTAGAATTAACTAAACTATGTTCTAGTGATTACAAGTTTAAACCTTCGAATAAGATAGCTTTATATGTATGAATCGAATGATGTTATGAACATCATTACTACCTCAAGTTTTCTGGATAAATCTACTGGAAATGAGAAAAATAGATCTAGCTTCAAAGGATCCTTGGATGGCTTGAAAGTTCTTGAAGCAGAATCATGACACGAAAACAGTTCAAGTAAGATTTTCACTCGAAATAAGATTGTTATAGTTATAGAAATTGAATTAAAGTTTGAATATGATTAATACCTTGTATTAGAAATATAACCTACTGTAAGTAACAAAGGTTTCTTGATCTTGGATGATTACTTGGAATGGATTTATAAAACTTGGAAGTAAACTTGCAATCTTGGAAGTATTCTTGATTTTATGAAACTATAACTTTTAGAATTTATGAAGAACACTTAGAACTTGAAGATGGAACTAGAGAGAGATCAATTAGATGAAGAAAATTGAAGAATGAAAGTGTTTGTAGGTGTTTTTGGTCGTTGGTGTATGGATTAGATATAAAGGATATGTAATTTTGTTTTCATGTAAATAAGTCATGAATGATTACTCATATTTTTGTAATTTTATGAGATATTTCATGCTAGTTTCCAAATGATGGTTCCCACATGTGTTAGGTGACTCACATGGGCTGCTAAGAGCTGATCATTGGAGTGTATATACCAATAGTACATACATCTAAAAGATGTGTATTGTACGTGTGCGAATACGGGTGCATACGAGTAGAATTGTTGATGAAACTGAACGAGGATGTAATTGTAAGCATTTTTGTTAAGTAGAAGTATTTTGATAAGTGTCTTGAATTCTTTCAAAAGTGTATGAACACATATTAAAACACTACATGTATATATATTTTAACTGAGTCGTTAAGTCATCGTTAGTCGTTACATGTAAGTGTTGTTTTGAAACCTTTAGGTTAATGATCTTGTTAAATGTTGTTAACCCAATGTTTATAATATCAAAAGAGATTCTAAATTATTATATTATCATGATATTATGATGTATGATTATCTCTTAATATGATATATATACATTAAATGTCGTTACAACGATAATCGTTACATATATGTCTCGTTTCAAAATCATTAAGTTAGTAGTCTTGTTTTTACATATGTAGTTCATTGTTAATATACTTAATGATATGTTTACTTATCATAATATCATGTTAACTATATATATAACCATATATATGTCATCATATAGTTTTTACAAGTTTTAACGTTCGTGAATCACCGGTCAACTTGGGTGGTCAATTGTCTATATGAAACCTATTTCAATTAATCAAGTCTTAACAAGTTTGATTGCTTAACATGTTAGAAACACTTAATCATGTAAATAACAATTTCATTTAATATATATATAAACATTGAAAATTTCGGGTCACTACACATAACATATGAAACTAAACAATTCTTCAAGTTTGCCACTTGATTTCATCATAAATCTCATTTGTATCTTGACGATTTCAATCTGCGTTCAAACCTTTTATGAATCTCGAAAACACCTCAATCAAAAGGATGAACCAACCGCACTTCATCTACAGAAGAAAAGATTTATGCATTTAGTTATGCACCTGAAAACACTCGGAACCTGAGTAAACGTTTAACACGTATCTGTGCTAGCTCCTTTGGCATTGTTGTTACCAAAAATAACATTGCAATTCCTTTTAAAAATAGCCAATTTTGTCACAGCTTCAGCAAGTCAAATTTGACTTTTCGTTCTAAACAACCTTATTATAACTTTAATATATAAGCTTGCCTTTCATCATTGTTATCGAAGAACCGTTTATATCCCACCACATTAGCAGTAAACTTACCAGCAACTTCATTACTCATTGGCTTAAGTCTCTCTGAAGAACCATCATATTAGTTCATTAAAAACCTATCATATACTAATCCACATCTTGTAACGAGAATTGCCATACCAATTACCGGAAATTAGCAATCAGTATTTTGAATCTTGCAGCATGTTTACATCAATAGTTATATGTATACATATAACATTTATCTCTTAGAATTATGATCTTCCATTCTGAAATTCTGAAAAGCACTCTAGTCTACGAATCAGTTCTTTAAATTTTGAGAAAGCTAATAAAGCAGCGAAAACTGTTGATGACTTTAATAGTCAAAAGTATGATGATAAAGAATGGAGTGTTGGAAACGCTCAATAGAAAATTTAGTACTAAAAAGCGGATTATGCGAAACTATGAAGGTGTCTTTGAACAAATCACAAGGACTAAACTTGTACATAAAGAATCCAGATGATTATGTTTCTGATGAAATCTTTAGCAAATACCTTGCTCCTTACTCTAGACCATTGTGGACGATATTCTTCATCATCCTCTGATCTTAGATATTCCAAGATATCATCGTATCTTTCATTATAAATATCCTCCATATTTCTAAAGATATTTTCATAACTATTCTTATCTGAAATCATTAATCTCTTCGCGCTATCAGTGTTACAACATATAAGAAACTGTTAGTTTCTATATTACAGTAAGTCATGCTGAGTTTCTAATGGAACATGATGATTCACATATCATAACGTCATCATGTGCCATGTTACACGACTCTTGTATTCTATTTAACCTCTAAAAATATCAAGAAAATATTTTCTTGATGATTCGGTCTTTTTCGAATATTCTGGTAATTTGACAAATCAAGATCGTGCCATTACAATTCCCTTCTTAGAACATTAACTATGTTCATTTTAAAATCAATACCTACGAATGCTGGATCATTATTCGCTTGGCTTGACGTCGGGAAGAGGAGACAAAAGTATGGAACTCTTAAATATAAAAGAAAATATAAAGCTCGACAACAACACATAAATTTCAAACCGTGCATATCAATACGTATTGCAACATAAAGGCACGGGAGAATTAAAAACACTATGAAACCAAGAGTATAGTAGAAGTAAATAGATTCTTCCGGCGACAGATGAAAAAGAAGAATGACAGATATGAAAGTTAGGAGTATATCAAGAATCAGAACTGGATGGAGCATATTGATGAATGTTTTAAAGTATGAATTGAGGGATAAAGAATAGAAGGTGTGAGTTGTATGGAAACGAAGGGGGCGGATTTATAGAAAAATATTCGACAGAGCAATCAAAACAGATGATCGCATTTAAAGCGGATCCTAATTTCCTTAGTCACCGAAGAATCAAATTTTATTCAGACTTCAAAAATTTTTCTCTTAAATTCCTTGAATTCCGGAGAATCAACCGTGAATACGTCACCGGTTAAGACGAACCTGCATTTACTCATTTCACTCTTTTGTGATAACTTCACTCGTACGCCTCACATAAACAACTTGTTTTATCCATATTATTTGATGATGATAAAACTCTAATATTCAGCTCTTATGCGGCATGAAAACATACTTATTGTCAGCCATGACCATCCCAATCAAATTTCGGGACAAAATTTCTTTAACGGGTAGGTACTGTGACGACCCGGAAATTTCCGATCAAATTTAAACTTAATCTTTTTATGATTCCGACATGATAAGCAAAGTCTAATTAATTGAATCTCAAAAATTTTGAACTATTGTTATACATTCAAGTAACCTTTGGCCATTCTCGAAGATTCATGAATAATTAATTGTAAATAGATATGTGTGTATGTATATATAAATAATAATTCGAAATATAATTTGAAGTATTATATGTTGTTGTTATTAAAAATTAATAAAATAAAAATAGGATATTATAATAATAATTATTTAAAATATATCTATATATATAAATGAAGTATATTAAAAATAAATATTAAATGATTGTAATACTCGTTTGATGTTCCGATTTATATTAAGCAAGTTAAATTCGAACTTATGTGATTTTAAAATAAACGGTGATCCGAAAATGAGTTTTATAAATTTTAGGCTTATTAATAATATATTTAGAAGTTATTTGATAAGTTTTAACACTAACTATATTTTACTTGGGGTTGGGAGTGAATAATTAATGTAATTTTTATTTAATTGTTAATGATCGAATTTTATATCATAATGACCAAAATAAATAAAGATAATGACTGTGAAAGTTTGGGATTTTTCTGAAGACATTTATCCGCCACTGATTTCAAATAGTAGACGATGCACAGTCCGTGAAAACTGTCGACAGAGTTAATTATTATGTTAGATTAATTTTATAATATTAAAAATCACGAACCTAAGTTAAGTCTCCTTTTTGTGAACTGTATGTGATTAGTTAATTAAAGTAGTATTATTAAATTTTTCTTTCTAATCATAAATTCAATTATAAAATCATGCGCGTAAAATTTGGGAATCCAATTCAGTTTCACATAGCTTTCAAGCTGTAGCATATTTTGTTTTCTATCTCAAGGATCGTACAAATCAATCTCATAAAGATTAAAATCTGTTAGCAGTCTTGTTCTTCTTTTATTTTTATTTTTGTATTCTTCTCCCTGGATTAATATTCTGACAACACATCCAATTGTATATAAGGATCGATTAATTAAGTTGTTAAATGATTCATTTAACCTTCTTTCTTCATTACCAATTATAATAAACTTTAACAAACAATAATCCACAAGAACACCATCATGATCTTCCGAACACCACCACCGGTCACCTATCATCAACCATCCACCACCCTTCCTGTTCTCTCTTCTTCGCGACCATTGCAAATCACCTTAAACTCATAACCACACTACCACCATTTTGAAAACACAAACCGCCACCTTCTACTTCTAGTTCTTTCTATTTATATTCGGCCAACAATCACCATTCAATACCCTCACAAACATAAACCAAATTCACGCACCCAAACATCTTTGTTGTTTTCTCTGATATTCGAAGATCAACAAACAACCCATATTACCACTTTCTTCTTCATCACGTACAATCACCAAAACAGCCCCACCTGCTCAATAAATTGTTACTGTTTTGCTGCTATCCTGGCAGCCTAGAACCCACCCCAACAGTCGCATAAAATCACCCAACAACCACGACTGCTACACCTACTGGTTATGCTGCTGCTACAGCTCGTTATTGCTGTTTTCTTGTTCAACAACTCACCTTGAAGAAGATAAGAAATATACTCTTTATACGTTTACGAGGGAGGAGATTATAGAATAAGTTTTATTGATAATCTGATTTTTTTCCCTCCTGTGTCCTCCTGTTAGTCGAGAGAAAAAAAAAAGAGAATATAAATATTGAAACTTAAAGGTCCAATTCATATTAATGCTCCGTATATTATTATCACTTAGTGGAGGTTGTCAACTTTCCAAGTAGGGTAAAGAAAAGGAATAAAGCCATTCTTGAAATGATAATGCAAGTTTATCGGTAATTATTCTTTTGATTATTTCGATGTTAATACAAATAATGGTGGTTAACAAAAATGGCATGATGAAGATCATGATGTTATGTTAAAAAGACAAACAATCACTATGATGATGATATACGTGATTAGGAAGAAAAAAACGAGATTATGATGATAAAAGTGTTAAGTGGGTTTTGTTTTAAGAAGCATAAGGAAACAGGAATTTTCGTGATAGATAATTAAAGGCTGTGATATGAATAAGAAATGAAATAGACAGAGTATTGGTTCAGGGTGTTTATGTTTAACCGAGAGGTCGTGGGTTCGAATCTAGGCCTAGGCGACTACACATTTTTTTCAAGGAAAGCTGGGCTGTTGTCAAAGTGAGGTGTTGGGCAGTGTTTTTCAATTGGGCCGTGACCTATTAATCCATTTTCGGTTGGACTGAAACAAGTACAAAAACATTTTTATGGGTTAAATATCTAAGTGTGCTGGATATTACAAAGGAGTAATTAGTGAGAAATGGTTTAGGGATGTTATGGGTGAGCGAGAGGTCTCAGGTTCGAGCCTGGACAGAGGTGTTTATTTTTAAAAGGCTTATACATTAAGGTAGCCTTTCTAACCTTATTATTATTATTATTATTATTATTATTATTATTATTATTATTATTATTATTATTATTATTATTATTATTATTATTATTATTATTATTATTATTATTATTATTATTATTATTATTATTATTATTATTATTATTATTATTATTATTATTATTGTTATTGTTATTATTATTATTATTATTATTATTAATTATTATTATTATTATTATTATTATTATTATTATTATTATTATTAGGGATAAGTTAATTATTATTGTTACCCTCATTAAAATAATTAAATATTATTATCATTATTGTTATTACTAGGTATTATCATTAAGTATTAGGAGAGTATTATTAATATTATTATTATTAACATAAGTATCATTTTTAACAATATCATTTTTATTATTAGTATTATCATTATTAATAAAGTTATTATTATTATTATTATTTTTAGTAGATCTTTATTTTCGAAACTATCATTTTAACAAATAAATATTTTGTATATAAAAATATACTTATTACATATACTATAACTATATTAATATTACATAAACTAGTTTAATTATTATTACATGTTAATTATATGTGTTAATATATATACTTGATATAGGTTCGTGAATCCGAGGTCAACCCTGCATTGTTCTGTTCCGTCGTATGCATATTTTTACTACAAAATATCATATAGTGAGTTTCATTTGCTCCGTTTTTAAATGCTTTTGCAATATATATTTTTGGGACTGAGAATACATGCGCTGTTTTATAAATGCTTTACGAAATAGACACAAGTAATCGAAACTACATTCTATGGTTGGATTATCGAATCGAATATGCCCCTTTTTAGCTTGGTAGCCTGAGAATTGGTGTTTATGATAATTGCCACCAATTGACGCGAATCCTAAAGATATATCTATTTGGCCCAACAAGCCTCATCCGAGTTACGGATGCTTTAGTACTTCGATTTATCATGTCCGATGTGAGTCCCGGAATGATGGGGATATTCTATCTGCATCTTGTTAATGTCGGTTACCAGGTGTTCACCATATGAATGAATTTTAATTCGCGGGTTACGCGTGACAATATATGAAATCTTGTGGTCTATTAAAATGATGGAAATGAATGTTTACGATAAACTAATGAACTCACCAACCTTTTGGTTGACACTTGAAAGCATGTTTATTCTCAAGTATGAAAGAAATCTTCCGTTGTGCATTTGGTCAATTTAGAGATATTACTTGGAGTCATTCATGACATATTTCAAAAGACGTTGCATTCAAGTCATTGAGTTCAATAAGGATTATTATGACAGATTAGGTCAATTATTATTGGATATATTATGAAATGGTATGCATGCCATCAACTTTCGATATAATGAAAGTTTGTCTTTTAAAAACGAATGCAATGTTTGAAAAATGTATCATATAGAGGTCAAGTACTTCGCAATGAAATCAACTATTGTGCATCGTTTATAATGTATATGAACGGGTCCTTTCAGTTGGTATCTGAGCGGTGGTCTTATCGAACCAGGTCTTGCATTAGTGTGTCTAACTAGTAGTTGTTAGGATGCATTAGTGGGTCTGGACTTCGACTGTGTCTGCATGTCAAAAGTTTTGCTTATCATTTCGTGTCAAAAATTACTTGTTTATCATCCTTAAAGTCTAGACATGTCTTACTGCCTCTATTGCATTGTATTTAGGTGGCCAGGCCGACTACGGAGAGGCATGATCCTTTTGGTTCCAATATAATTGGAGACTGTTTGGAAAATCCAACAACCAAGTCCTTGTATAATTGTCTTTCTTAAACACCACCAAACAATACTTTTGTCTGTTTAAAATCTTTCTCGATTAAAATATTCGATTCCCCGGCAACGGCGCCAAAAACTTGATATTACCACAATGATATGACCGAAATGGACGGTTTTATTCGTGCGGTATCGTTAGGCCGCAGGACGTCATAATAAGTTGATCAGGGTAGCGATCAGTGGTTTATTATTTATATTGTGCGGGGCCTAAATTTACTTTTGACTTTACAATGGTAGAAGGTGTAAGATAACTTAGGGTCGTGCTTTTGAATGTTTTGACGAATTGAAGATCAAGTGGATAATTGTCTTTTGTTAAATTACCTAGATAAGGGATAGTAGTGGTTATAAGCTAATGGTCCTAATTGCATAAAAGTAAAAAAAATGGAAGGATATCTGGAGTATGCAGATCAGGGAAATGTTGACCAAGATATTAGTGAGAAGCATGTCACTTGGTTGTATAATTGAAAGGTATCTATACCTCAGAGGTTATCCTCAGTATAGCACTAGGTTTATTAGTGAGTTGAGCTCTAATCCTAACCTTCGTTATCAGTTTGGATAACTGAATAACAACGTGCTGTGTTGATTGAACACTGATCACAAACGGAAGGAGTTCGTCGAGTTAAGTTGACAAAACCTTAAATGAAAAACTAACAAGCATTTCATAATACTAATGAGATCATAACAAATCAAAAATTATACAACATTACAGTTGATATACTAAAAGTAAAGCAGATATAAACCTATCAGATACCTAAACAATTAATATGACTTAATCCTAAGGCAACAATCAGACAAGAACATGCAATATGTTTGGATCATACAATCAAGACACTAGCTAGATCTTAACAGCTCCTAATAGGTCTCTTTGGAACAGTCAATAGGAATACTAGGTAATTCATGTCTTAATTCCTAAGTTCTGTGTCCTAAAAGCGCATTAGATGCCTCTCGAGAACTCCGGCCATACCGAGTTCATAGAATCTTCAGATACAGTATAAACAAGGGTCTTAATCCTATGAAGTAGCTAAGTTCATATAGGTGGACAAGTCCTGATCACAACTTAGGTTGGTCAATCCTTAAGAGGCTAGCATACAAATCTATCATACTCACAAGTTCAGCATAACAATAGTAACCGTACTAATTAAACATAACTACACTAACTCATACTTCTATCATGGCAACATACAGATTAATTAAGCTAACATGGCAATATCAGAACGCATTATTAAACATAAATGGTAACAAAACACGTTTAATACAAAAGACAAGCGTTTTGGATAAAATCCTGAAAAGGCTGAAGAAATCTGCCCGAGATTGCAGGGACTCTCCATGATATCCTCCGAAAAATAAAAGCTAAGCTAGCTACTACTAAAAACTAACTAAAAAGTTTAAAAATATTAAGAGAATTTGTAACAACCCGACATCGTTTTACCAAAAACACGCCTAAAAAAAAATTATCTGACAGTGTATCTGGACGGCGTCCAGATCCCTGGACAGTGTCCTGTAATGAAGCCTTGGACGGCGTCCCAAGTTCTTGGACGACGTCCAAATGAACTAAAGTAAGCTGTCCAGTTTTCTTTGACACGAATGAAAAACCCGCTTCCCGACACTTTTAAACGAAACAACTTTCACAACACATCGTATTAAGTAAAACTAAGAGATTTCCACAATAAAAATAAGTTTTACAACACTGGGCCCACGATGACCCGTTTTACAAATAAAATAGCGATTTCGACCCATTGATCTTTTTAGACGGATTAGGACTCTACAACCCAACCCGATACCAAGAGCATAATCCCGGGGACTACCAATCCCCAATCCGCGTTCAATATCCAAAAGCTACCCCATCGAGCCCATGCGCTCCTATGCATCTAGCTTAACAAACTAGCTAGCTTTAAACCACAATACCTGTAAAAAGGTAAACAACGAGAGGGGTAAGCCTAGGCTTAGTGAATGCAATAATTATACATATATAATATACCTACTTGCAAACACTTACTCAATTACCGCACACACGCTAGCAATATATATATAGCACACCAATGCAAAGTATAACGCTAAGTCTTCAAGACCACGAGCTAGCACAACAATAGCATATATAACTCGAATAATATAATATGCTACACTACAACACACAACCATGGTTAACCAATCGTACAAGGGAATGGTACTTCGAATTTCCCATCGGTGTTCCCAACAACTGTTAGTGTACAACGAATTATATCACTAACCCCTGGGTGGTATCGAACGCCCGAACTTTAAACCCACCCGTCACGTGTAATGTGGTATCGAACGCCCAAACTTTAAACCCACACTACACGCCCACACACACATATATGACATGGTATCGAACGCCCGAACTTTAAACCCATATCATATATTGACCCGATGTGGTATCGAACGCCCGAACTTAAACCCACATCGAACCTCGTACAAGTAAATACATTATATATACACATGTATAATCATTCCACTCACCTCGAGATGCCCGCACAAATCATATATGTAAACCGCCTCCAAACGCAACCGAGCAAGCTTTTACTTATAATACACATATAGATATACACACAATCAACATACATTCTCTACAAGAGAATTCGACTCCAACACCCTTAACCGAGGGTTTATACCTACTTCCATAATCCGCCCATTTAGACACCTAAAGTGGACTTCACCAATTACCACTACGGGTGGTAATTCCGACCCATTCAAACAAGTACAATTTAACCTAAAAACGTTTCTCACGATTACTTTCATTAACAATGTCATTTAACGCTTGACACAATTGTTTAAACATCCATTTAATCCAAAATCGTGTCATTACCAATTTTGACCCATCTAAGTCAACCTATTTTGACAAAAGTTCTAAAAACATCTTTAATCACTAACGCCTAGTGATTAACTTTCCAAAACATCATTTAACACTTACAACTTCAATTCACATGGCCAAACCCTAGATCATAGCTATTAGGGTTTTCCTTATCTCAACATAACCCAAATTCACCCATTTTATCCCCAAATGGGTCTTACAAGTTCCAACACTCCTAAAATCACTAATACTAGTGATTATACCCCACTTACAAACCTTAATCACGCTTAAATCATTAACCAACCCAAAACTCGCAAAATATCAAAATAGCTAGTTACAATAAACCCACTTTGTCATCTAAACGGGTTTCACAACTTTAAACAAACTCAAACCCTAACTTGAATATCAAATCAACACAATGAAATTCGGATTTGAGACTTACCAATACTACCAAAATGTAGCCGTGAACGAGGTGAACAACATTAACTCTTGCACCTTAACCCGAAATCAACATCCTTCTTCTCCAATGGAGCTTTCCCTCTCTAAAACTCTCCCTCTCTCTCTAGGGTTTGGAGTGTTAGTGAGAAGGTGGAAGAGGTGAAAATGAGGATAAGATAGAGGTTGGATCAGTTTTAGAGGCTCAAAACCGACCCCCAAGTGAAAAGACTCAAATACCCTTCATTAAAACATTGAAATTCCAACAGTTGGCCAGTCAGGCCATTTGGACGGCGTCCAAAATGGCTGGACTGCGTCCAACCTTTCACTGGTGGACGGTGTCCCAAAATCTGGATGGAGTCCCACGGAACTGAGTCTGAAACTGAACTTGTTTTGGTCGTAACTTTCAAACCGTAACTTCATTTTCGACGAATCAAATATCGTTCGAAACGTAATGAGATTTACTATCCAATGGTAAGGTTTTAGGACATCAACTCCAACTTTATCTGGGATCCAAATATACACTTACATGCCTCGTATTTCGAATGTCGTTCGAAATAATACGTGACTGAAAAACGGGGTGTTACAACTCTCCCCCACTTAAATTGGATCACGCCCTCGTGATCCGCACCTATACTAGAAGTTAAGCACTTCTCCCTCGAACATTTCCGCTTTCAACGTGGAGCCACACATGTAATAATCACGCATCCGAATTCGCGCTTCGTGCACTTATGCATCATATTACAACGATATCGGGTAATGAACCCTCGAATCAAAACAACTGCAACCGTTTGCTCCTACGCCGAGTATCCAAACTCATACCATACACTTCACAATCGTCATAAAAGTAGAACAATTCCCCGACAACCATCGTCGTCATGCCTCACGATCCTACGAAACACAACCAAGCCCAACATCCATAACATCTTCCGTGAATTCTAAGATCTCACCACAAGCTAATAATCACTAGCGTGCACTACCGCAACAAGCGATATCTCATACACTCAACGTCCAGAATTCCTGCTTAGGAAAAATACGAAAACACCACATGTCTCTAGACCAAGAACCAAACTTCCTCCGACTCCATATCCGGGTCATCCTTCAACGAAGAAATTTGGGTAACCCCAAAATAAACACCTTAGAAGTAACACTTTCCCATCGATCGATCCATACATGACTATCCGTCGCTGGATTAATCCAGGACGACAATAATACACCACGAGTTAGACGAAACATCAACACATTGTCATAAGGTTTCTCCTCTGAACCATACAATACGGCTTCCTAGTACTAGCATAGAAGCTACTTGTATACTAAAATCCCATCAACGGCGAATCATCATCACAAAATTTCCGCAATTCGCCACACGACCCACAAAAAATAGTCACCAAATTCGGGTGAACCTTCCTACCTAGACCGTCCGCTAAGGATGGTCTCGACATTTTAATGCAACCTACGGGTCACATCACTAGGGTACACACTCTCACACATAAACAACATCCGCGTATCTCTACGGGAGACAGTCAGAACCGACACTCTCCGCCTCACAATCGTCCATAAAGTGGAATAATCCACTGACAATTCCCACGACCACGTTTCCCGATAAAGAAAAATACAGTATTCGCCACGATATCAAACTCGTACTCCCTTAACAGTACTATCTGAGTTTCACACCAACCAAATTTGCAACACGAAAGCACTTGCAATGACAGTTTCCTTTCCTCACCCCGAGATCTCAAACTTCACATTTGGTCTCACACCGCACAATGGTACTACACGACCACCTTTCATAAGAAGAATTCCGCTTCCTTCGATCCCATCATCACAATCTTTACGCATAACATTCCAGAATTGTAACCCACGACCGTAATGAACGATCTCGAGTCGACATCAACAACCCATCACTCTTCCTCGTTAGGAACTCTGAATACCTATTAAGGCTTAGCACGGTACACTCCGACATTTCGCTATATATAATACCACCGGAGCTTCCTCGGGCAGCAGTAAAACTCCCCCACTTAGAATTTGGCTCCACATTCTCACCGCCAAGATGATAACATCCTGCAGAATTATCATTCCATGAAACACAATGACCATTCTCATCGTTGTTCATATACTCCAAGTCACCACGAATTCACTTTAGGCTCTCAGAGCCGACATACACCTTAACTTGAGATGTCGTACACGCGACAACATCGCACCCTCATACCACAATTACAAATAACAGTCCTTCACCGTTCGGAAGGAGAACTCCGCCAAGGTCTCACATGCGCCTCTACGACTAGGCATATGCCACTCCGCTTAATCAGTCGTGCATCTCAGTCGAGATCACCCGACCTTCCACTCAACGAACCTTTATCAACAATTGCTCACTCTCATGGACCAATCTAACATAATCATTGCATCGACCGCAATATCAACACTTCATCATACCCTTCGGACTAACCGACCATTAAGTCCGTCACCGGCTCACCGGTCATCTTTACCCGTCTATCACTTAAGGGCAACAAGATTCGCTCACCCGTCACTTCATAAGAAGTATTAATCACAATGCTCTTAAATTTCCAACTTTTGCAACCGTCGAATTACTTTCACCCGTCGATCACTATTGTAATCTCCGCTGCTTCCAAGGGTATCTCACGGGCACCCTAAGCACAAAGTGATCACACCACTACCGGAGTTGAACATTACACTAGCAGGTATAAAAAGGCACCTGACGCAGTGTCATGCAGACTCCCACCACAATCAGTCGAATTTTAGAAAATCGATCTTTAGGTTCCACACACCCGATGTCACCCATCTCTCTACAATAATGACCCGAAGTCATACCTACCCAACAAACCTTATGGTTTATTGTCTTATTGAAGGTTCCTAGCGATCACACGCTACCCGCAAATTTCACAAGGCTAAACGATATAGCCTAATGAAACCTTTCATCTAGCACTAAAGAGATGCTTGAAAACACCAAGTCTTACACCCTTCCGCACATCGATACATCCACCTCTACAAGGGATATTCCGTTAGGAATGTTACCTCATAATCCATACCACGCTAACACACTGATGCAATCACCGTCATACGGGTCCCATTCTAATGAGTTTAATGACCCTAAGACTACTCGATTTTCCAATTCCAAGGCGACTCACAACTAGAATCCTTACACGATTCTCTAACTACACACTCTACCGAGTGTAACTCAAAACTACAATCATTAGACTTGTCACGTTCCATTACGGAATTCAAGTCCTCGTCGCACACTCGCAAATGTAAATCGGTCATCCTAGTTACGATGGGTAACTAAAACCAATGACAATCTCAATAATGCACCCACTACTTAGGGTGACTAAGCACGCACCAAACTCGTGAGTTGGCTCACTCACTTAACTAACCAAATCCATTGTACACTCCCCGACTCGTAACGAACTTGATGTGCCAACAAGCACATCACCCGAGACCACTATAAACTAGGAACCAATAAAAGATTCCAAATTCGTCCCGTTCTACCCCAACCATGCCACGTTTCCTCCGTTTGGTACTTGTCATGTCATGCTTAATGTCAAGATACACTTTCGTAATAATGGTGATCGGTCATTATTACAAATGCGTACCTTACCATTTTCACATGGTCACGTAAAGTACTTTACCCGGACTGACGCAACATTCACACAAAGTAACACGCGATATTCCTAGTACCCGAATGACCAAAGTAATTACCGCGAACTTGATCACTCAAACTGCCAACTATTTGAATCTCTCCAATAGATTCGTCCCTAGGACACCGCACAAAATAGATACCTGAATATATACCTATATACAATTTAAATACTAAATGTACACAAGTACACCGCAACAACAAGTCAACCTACAACCTAGGTGACCATCACTAAAACAACGTCCAAGTTCGCCTACTTACATTAGGCACTAGCAATCTAAGGCACTAATTTACTCACGAAATAAGACCCCACATAATCCCACATTGGACAAGCACTAGTCCTAGTTAGTTACCTACTCTAAATCACTAACAAATCTCAATCTGACCCGTACTCCTACAAGTCCCGCAAATAATACATAACCGCCAAAAAGTCTAAGACTAGGCACCTATTCCAAGGTCACCTAATTCCCTTAGACTATGCTCTGAAACCACTTGTAACAACCCGACATCGTTTTACCAAAAACACGCATAAAAAAAATTGTCTGACAGTGTATCTGGACGGCGTCCAGATCCCTGGACGGCGTCCTGTAATGAAGCCTTGGACGGCGTCCCAAGTTCTTGGACGACGTCCAAATGAACTAAAGTGAGCTGTCCAGTTTTCTTTGACACGAATGAAAAACCCGCTTCCCGACACTTTTAAACGAAACAACTTTCACAACACATCGTATTAAGTAAAACTAAGAGATTTCCACAATAAAAATAAGTTTTACAACACTGGGCCCACGATGACCCGTTTTACAAATAAAATAGCGATTTTGACCCATTGATCTTTTTAGACGGATTAGGACTCTACAACCCAACCCGATACCAAGAGCATAATCCCGGGGACTACCAATCCCCAATCCGCGTTCAATATCCAAAAGCTACCCCATCGTGCCCAGGCGCTCCTATGCAACTAGCTTAACAAACTAGCTAGCTTCAAACTACAATACCTGTAAAAAGGTAAACAACGAGAGGGGTAAGCCTAGACTTAGTGAATGCAATAATTATACATATACATATATAATATACCTACTTGTAAACACTTACTCAATTACCGCACACACGCTAGCAATATATATATATATAGCACACCAATGCAAAGCATAACGCTAAATCTTCAAGACCACGAGCTTGCACAACAATAACATATATAACTCGAATAATATAATATGCTACACTACAACACACAACCATGGTTAACCAATCGTATAAGAGAATGGTACTTTGAATTTCCCATCGGTGTTCCCAACAACCGTTAGTGTACAACGAATTATATCACTAACCCCTGGGTGGTATCGAACGACCGAACTTTAAACCCACCCGTCACGTGTAATGTGGTATCGAACGCTCGAACTTTAAACCCACACTACACACCCACACACACATATATGACATGGTATCGAACGCCCGAACTTTAAACCCATATCATATATTGACCCGATGTGGTATCGAACGCCCGAACTTAAACCCACATCGAACCTCGTACAAGTAAATACATTATATACACACATGTGTAATCATTCCACTCACCGCGAGATGCCCGCACAAATCATATATGTAAACCGCCTCCAAACGCAACCGAGCAAGCTTTTACCTATAATACGCATATAGATATACACACAATCAACATACATTCTCTACAAGAGAATTTGACTCCAACACCCTTAACCGAGGGTTTATACCTACTTCCACAATCCGCCCATTTAGACACCTAAAGTGGACTTCACCAATTACCACTACGGGTGGTAATTCCGACCCATTCAAACAAGTACAATTTAACCTAAAAACGTTTCTCACGATTACTTTCATTAACAATGTCATTTAGCGCTTGACACAATTGTTTAAACATCCATTTGATCTAAAATCGTGTCATTACCAATTTTGACCCATCTAAGTCAACCCATTTTGACAAAAGTCCCAAAAACATCTTTAATCACTAACGCCTAGTGATTAACTTTCCAAAACATCATTTTACACTTACAACTTCAATTCACATGGCCAAACCCTAGATCATAGCTATTAGGGTTTTCCTTATCTCAACATAACCCAAATTCACCCATTTTATCCCCAAATGGGTCTTACAAGTTCCAACACTCCTAAAATCACTAATACTAGTGATTATACCCCACTTACAAACCTTAATCATGCTTAAATCATTAACCAACCCAAAACCCGCAAAATATCAAAATAGCTAGTTACAATAAACCCACTTTGTCATCTAAACGGGTTTCACAACTTTAAACAAACTCAAATCCTAACTTGAATATCAAATCAACACAATGAAATTCGGATTTGAGACTTACCAATACTACCAAAATGAAGCCATGAACGAGGTGAACAACATTAACTCTTGCACCTTAACCCGAAATCAACATCCTTCTTCTCCAATGGAGCTTTCCCTCTCTAAAACTCTCCCCCTCTCTCTCTAGGGTTTGGAGTGTTAGTGAGAAGGTGGAAGAGGTGAAAATGAGGATAAGATAGAGGTTGGATCAGTTTTAGAGGCTCAAAACCGACCCCCAAGTGAAAAGACTCAAATACCCTTCATTAAAACATTGAAATTCCAACAGTTGGCCCGTCAGGCCATTTGGACGGCGTCCAAAATGGCTGGACGGCGTCCAACCTTTCACTGGTCGACGGTGTCCCAAAATCTGGACGGAGTCCCACTGAACTGAGTCTGAAACTGAACTTGTTTTGGTCGTAACTTTCAAACCGTAACTCCGTTTTTGACGAATCAAATATCGTTGGAAATGTAATGAGATTTACTATCCAATGGTAAGGTTTTAGGACATCAACTCCAACTTTATCTGGGATCCAAATATACACTTACATGCCTCGTATTTCAAATGCCGTTCGAAATAACACTTGAATGAAAAACGGGGTGTTACAGAATTACAAATTGAGTGTGTGTTGAAATGGATGGAAGAAGCCCTTTAAATAGACTGGGATTTTTCCTGCAAAAAGCTGGCAGGCCGTTTGGCAGGCCGTTTGGCAGGCCGTTTGGCAGGCCGTTTGCTGAAGCCGTTTACCGAAGTGGCCCGATTTTGTTGCCCTTTTTCATGGCCCGTGTGGCAAGCCATTTGCCATACTGGCAGGCCGTTTGGCAAGCCGTTTGCTGTACTGATCAACTTGTTTCCTGATTTACACCGTTTTCGCTCTAGATTCTTCGGTTTAGCTCCGTTTTACTTGATTCTTTTTACATCACCTTCGTAATCACTTAATCTACAAAATCATCCGACAAAGCGATAATTTTGGTGATAAAGTCTGGAACTTAATGGATTTAGGGTTTAATATCGAGGGTAAAAACGTGACTTTTTAGCCGATATCAGTGTCCCTTTTTAGACTTCACAATTACCTACTCAATTGATGAGTTAATTACTAAGTATAATTATACTGGTGTCCCGCATGCAATTCAACCAATCTAAATATCTTTCAATAACCTAGATAAGTTAATCAATTTCATTAACTGTCATTAATTCAATTAATGGGATCAATTAATGGGAGTAATTAAGAATCATGGATCAAGAGCAATTAATTATATAAACATAAAGATTAGCAATCTAACCTAGGTTCAACCATCTAAGTGAATACAAAGGATTTAGCTATACATAGTGATAATCAAATCACACAAGCAAAAAGATAAACAATAATGAACCATTGTAAAGATTAAAATTAAAGATAAGAGTTTACCAATGATTAAAAATTGAAATCCTAGTGTTTAGATGCTCCAAAATACCATAGAAAGCTGTAAAAACCGTAACCCTAGCTAAGAAATTCGTAAGATAAAAAACTGCCCAAAGTTTGGGGTTTAATTCAATATTTATAGGGAACTCACGATTCTACTGGCCGACTTAACATCTCGCGACCGCGAACTAGTACCTCGCGACCGCGAGGTCTTCAAAAACAGGAATCGCAACCACAATCTGGTGACTTGCGCCCGCGAAGTTGCATCTTGGTTTACTCATGTTCTGTCAAAATCTCGTGCCCGCAACTTGGATCTCGCGGCTGGAATAAAGGGCCTCGCGGCCGTGACCTGGAATCTCGCGGCCGTGAGATGCAATAATTTCAGTAGACTTCAGCTTCTTTACTTGATTAATACTTTAACTCGCTTGCTTGATGCCGAGACTTGTCAAATTCGTCCAAAATACACCCATAAAGAATTCTTTAGCTGAAAACATAATTTTTTACATAACCTGGAGCCAAAGTCTTCATTCTTCATAAATTTATAATTGAAAGAACGAGATATCGTGAATAATAATATGTATAAAAGAACCAATATCAGTCATTCCATTTTTCCACACACTTCACACTTCACTTTTCACTTCTCTCTCATTACAATTACTAGAAAGTCACACTTTCGAGGCCTTCTTCTCCGAGCGAGAAATTTAGCACCCTGAGGTGAACGCCAAAGATTGTAATAGGAGCGGTCTTGAGTCTGAATTTACTTTTGTAGTTTTGGAATTCAGTTAATCTACTGGTACTTCTATCCTTTATCTTTATATAATGTTTTCCATTATTATGATTTATGATATTTTTAGCATGATTAGTAATTAGTTATCTTTAGTGTATATTATGATGTAATCAGTTATGCTGCTGAAATAATTTTGTGGATTGTGTATGTTGTTGAAATGCTTTCTGATTATGTTTTAAACACAATCGCTTCTCTAACTAATAGAACATAGTTACCGACTCTATTATTGGGAAGTCATGAACCCCAGATTTAAAATACACTATCTGTGTCACCCCTTGGCAAGAGAACTCTGTCGGATATGGTACACCGGTTGTAGTACGTCAACCTAAGCTTTAGATTCCGGTAGTGGAACCTCTGATTAAACTAGAAGTACATTGTCGGTCTCGAACCATGCAGGTGTAGTCACTAGCATATAAACTTAGTATGTGCATGCTGAAGCACAACGGTTGTTGTCAGTTGCACCACTGCTATGTAAGGCCATGGAAAAATTTGATTGTTGACTAGTAGACTACACCATAACGCAGTCTCAAGCATTGCACCTCGCTTTAGGGATTCTTAGTTAATTAAGAACTATTTGTTTAAAAGACATAAAGGATTGGATCGTTAAGATAACCGAACGCGTTGATGGAAGTTACCCAGTAACATGGCCATGGTGTTCTTTATGGTTGAACTCTTTTTAGTGCCTAACCATCTTAACCAATCATTAACATAAGTATCAAAACACATTGCGTCTCTCGAATTAGGAGCATCTTATCTTCTGTTATGTATAAGAAAGTTTAGACCTTGTGGAATGTTAATATGCTGCCTTTTACGAGAGCTCCTACTGATGAGCTGCCCATGCCTACATGTACTTGTGTTTTTTGGACGTCGAGGGTTGAGGGCATTGTTGTCTATTCAGAATCACCAAACCAAACGTAATTACCCAGTGACATATCGCTGATATTGCGCAAAAAGTCATGTTTTTACTAACGATATCCACTCGTATTCTACACGTTTTCAAGTAAAATAGTGCATTAAATGCACTAATCCACTAGGTTTTTCTAAACATGACTTTAAAAGCTTACTTTACTGAAAAGCTATAAAAAGAGACTAAATTAGGGTTTTCTAACCCTAATTTCAGAGAAACGGCCTAGAAGACCATCACAAGAGCTTAAGATTACTAACCAGAGATGCCAACACTTATTCAAGACACATATATGTAGACCTATATAGAACCTAGAAGTCCATGTGATTCATATACGAAGATTAAGAAGTTTCAAGACTTACACACACTGAAAACAAACATTAAACCCTAATCTCAGAAAACTTCATATACAACCATAAGGAACATCCAGAGATGATTCAGAGGATAGTGTGTGACTAATATCAGTCTAAAGAACCTCAAGGAAAGAGCCTCTGCTAAATTCAAGCCAAAACGTATACTGGTGCTTAAACGACGAACATTCAGGAATCTGTATACGACAAACACGAAGTGCAAGATCATAAACTGATGACCTACCTACTCAACTGGAGACCCATTTACTGAAAACTGGCGACCCAGTTACTCAACTGGCGACCCCATTACTAAAAACTGGTGACACAGTTACTCATACATTCATATTTTTCATTCACAAAACTCAGAGCTCTCTCTCTCTCGTTCCGAGTTTTCACCATTCTTTCTCTCTCACAACACAATTATGCAAGCTTAGGTTAGTTTAGTATAAATTAGTGTGAGTCTTGTAAGCTCCTAAGAAGCTATCTATAATTATTAAAGCAAGAGTTGGAGCTGTGTCTTATTTGATATTTGTATATGAGTAATACATAAGAGAATCACAGTGATAGCAAGGATTACAAGGATCGTCTTTAATCACTTGTAAGCTATTCTATTATTATGTTTATTTTATATTGCCGTAATTAGACATTATATTTATATATTGTTAAATGTGTTGTTATAATATATATTGCCATCGTAATATTCATAAACACTATCCCGTAATAATCATTACTGAATATTACATATATATCTATTAAATAATAAAATCATTAATGTATCTTTTAAAGTACGAACTATAAACTTAATAAAACTATTCGAAACTATTTTAGACACTTAACGTTAATCAACTAAAATTCTGGTTCACGATTACCCTTTCCAACTGTTTGTGTGGTTAACGGTTTACTCAAACTCAAAACGACAAAAATCTTATTAAACGCGTTAATTATCTTGGATAATATCTCAGGTGAGATTGAAGTAACTATATTTATATAATCTCGGAAGGCCCTGGCTGGCCATAACTGTTGAGAAAAATAGCTTGATTTTAAAGGAGATCTTTTAGTTGTGTACATGTATAACTAAACAGTTCAAGAGATTTCACTTGATTTTCTTCCACCGTCTAGACCAAAGAACTTACTACAAAAAGACGTTAAGTATATTTAAATAGTTCGTATGTTTTCTAAAACAATTTACTAGAACATTATTGTCAAGAAAAACTGTAATTAAATGGGGCTCCGTTTTATTCGAATAGCCTAAGATAAGGCCGCTTGTACTCTATAAGGGTGCGGTGCCGGAGACAGGTAAGTTACCCTACAGTCTGGATCACCCTTGGCTTAAAGATACCAGTGACATCCTTAATTGGAAACGGACCAATTAAGGAGGGCTTTAAGTTCACAACACGTATTAATAAAAAGAAATCATCTCCGTATAGTACCAAATAAAACTTATAAAAGATATACACTATAAAAGTTTAATAGATATATATATATATATATATATATATATATATATATATATATATATATATATATATATATATATAATATTATATTATATTAAGTAGTAGTTAAATAGATAGGTTTTAAAATAGAAAAATGCAACACAAAAATATTTAACAACTATATCAAAAAAACCATAATAGTACTGACAAAAAAATAACAAAACATTAACTTAAATCTAGAATAAGACACCTTGTAATTCTCGTCCAAACCGTTGAGTCGTGTGACGACCCTAGGTTATACTTACGCTATCTACTCATTAGATAAATGTGAGTACAAGCCTAAGCCCAGCTCTTGTAAATATTAATACCTCTGATGTACTCGTGCGACAGGCCTCGCTCTCTGAGAAGCTGAAAGGCCTAGCTATTCAAACGACCAGAGAGACGCAACCGGGACCGACCGTCGTGAGTAAAACCCATGAGACCGTCTAGTTACTCCACCATCCACCATCCATCCATTCATCCATTTCGAGGAGAAAAACAAGACCAGATCCTGGCACATCAATCACTAACGTGATAGGGACGTCTAGGTACAGTATAACGAATACAGAGTCACTGCCTATATATGAGCTAGCATTTCACAATCTCAGCCAAGTAAGTGATGAAATCATAACATGTACTTATCTTAACCTTATTTGAATTACAAACTTTATCGCATTTACTTTCCTTTATTTATCTAGTTTTCCTTAGACCATTATAAAATCCCAAAACTACTCGTATATCTAATTAGCTATTAGGATAATTCTACGGATACGGTTCGATTATGTTGTCTTCTTAAACAAACGATCCTAGGTCACACTTCCCTTACTCACCCATAGGAATGAGTAGTAGATTTAGGCCCCATATATTATAAATTTAAAACCATATACTACTGTTAATATTCTAAATAGAGGGTCGACGACCTGATGACACCGCCACAAAATAAACCGTCCATTTTGGCCATATCATTAGGAGAAGGTAAGTTTTTGGCGCCACTTCCGGGGACTGGTACTAGGCAATATTGTTTCAGTAAGACTTATCTTTAAGAGCTTTTAGTGGTGTCTAAGAAAGACAACTAAACATGGACTTAATTGTTGGATTTTCCGAACAGTCTCCAATTATATTGGAACCAGAAGGATCATGTCTCTCCGTAGTCGATCTGGCCACTTGGTTTGTTGAATGGTTTAAGCAAAACTCTATTATCAAAATACCAGGGAAACAGTAGCAAGAACCAAAAATATATCTCTAGAATTACCAACCCTAGTAATAAGTAGATACTTTAGAACTAGATTACATTAGATTTGACTAGATAACCTTAGAATACTTTAGATTACTATAAGATTTTCCTACCTATAAATTAAAATCAGGCATACCTAGTGTATGACCCATACCGGATCCAGACCAGGACCACTGATATTCGTCCATGATTCGGAATCGATGATATCCAAAGCACGCAAGGAAGAAAGACTTAGAGCATTCAGAAACCCGATGGCGTTATGCATCACTCTTGCTGAAAATATAAAACCCTCGATTGAAGGTCGAGGAGGACGAATTACATTTCCATATATCCAAGGACACTCATTCGACTTAAAATATCACATTGTATAGCTCATCCAAAATGGTCCTCAATTTCATGGATTACCGAATGATGACCCCAATTCACATCTTGATAAATTCATTTCTCTTTCGAATTCCTACAAGCAGCCAGGGATATGATAAGATGTAGTTCAGCTATATTTGTTTCCCTATTCTCTCACTCATCATGCGTAGACATGGTTTGAAGGACTGGAAAATGACTTCATCACGTCATAGACAGAAATGGCTTCCAAATTCTTAACCAAGCATTTCCCTCCTTTCAAACAAACCAAGCTTAAACATCACATCATTAACTTTAAACAAAGTTATGATGAATCAATGTACACAGCATGGGAGCGATTCAAAACTCCGCTGAAGAAATGCCCTAATCACCAGTTAGAACATTCAGCCCAAATATGTACCTTCTACAATGGTCTTACGGTATATCATAGGATGACGATTGATGTAGTAGCTCAAGAAAATCTGATGAACCTGATCTCAAATGAAGCATGGGACCTGCTCGAGAATGTGACGATGCATCATCATGACTGAAACAGTGGTGAACAACCTTCATCATCTGCCCCACTCTCCGCACTTAATAATCAAACAGTAGCCATCAAAACCCTGACGGACAAGATGGAAACTCTTGCAAAACAACTAAGAGAACTGAAACGCAACCTCAGCAAGTTAACCAGGCCCAGTCCTGTACTACCTGTACCAACCCTTCAGCTTATTAAGAATACCAAGTTGAGTACGAGAACCTTGACGGTTTAGTCTGTTACGTCCAATGCCCTGCATGTCAGCAAAAACCCTGGATTTAATCAGCAATCCAGAAGTAACCAATTTCAAATAAGCAACCCACCTTTTCAACCGCGCTACATATATCCACCCTATCCACAACTATAACCTAAGTTAACCTACGATTAACCACTTCCCTCACTGGACCTCCATCTGAGGAAAATTCTCCAACCACTCAGATCACAAAAGCAACCAACCCAACTATCAGAACAGACGATCAGCTAAGTCATTTCATTAAAGGATAACAATAGTTAAATCAGAGAACTGCATCTAGACAAGACCAGACAGAGATACTCATGAGAAATCATTTGGCTCTACTCAAAAGTCTAGAAACACAGCCCGGACAGTTATCTCAACGCCTTGAAACCCGACCACAAGGAAGATTCCTAGCAACACCATCCAAAATATCCACATAAAAGAATCAAAGAAAATGGACTTCATCATCCCAAAGGAAGAACCGACTCCTCGAAGAAGGTTAAATAGACTTAAGAAGAAAGCAGCTACTATGTAGAAACCACCTCAGACAAATCCAGTTCGTATACCCTATCCAGGAAGACTCAAGAACAGTCCTAAGGGACTTGAAACCTTCAAGCTCAATGGAAAATTCTTGGACACCATGTTCAAAGTCCCAAACCAAAGTAGGTATAAACGTAAACTACTCTTTACGAAGGAGAGGATGCCAGATTCCAACAAAATTCCACTACGTACAGAATGCTCAGCACTACTCAGGAACTCCCTACCGATGAAACTCAGAGATACTAGTCGATTCATCTTCCAGTGTTCAGTTTACCAATCTAGAACCATTTAAGCTTTAGCTTATTTAGGAGCAAGTATCAATCTTATGGCCTACTCTCTCTATAAGAGATTGGAGTTAGGAGACTTAACACCAACCAAAATGACTATCCAACTTGCCGATCACACAATCAGATATCCTAAAGGCATAATTGAAAATTCTTGGTGAAAGTTGACAAATTCTTGTATCTTACGAAATTCGTAGTTATGGATATTAAGGAATACCTAAATACACCAACTGTCTTGGGAGACCATTCATGAATACGGCTAGGACTGTCATTGATGTGTACAATCAAATCTTAATCTTACGATCATATGGGGAGAGCATTACATTCAAAATGGACCGTCCAACCTGTTTCCATGAACATGAATAGATGTTCGCTATTTCCACTAGACAGATCACTTCCGATGACAAATCTTAGCCATCAGCCGAAGATCCCAAAATGGAAGAAGAGGATCTCGAAGAAGAAATAGAGGAAGAAGAAGACCTCGAAGAAGCAATGGAAGCAGAAGAAGAAATAGAAGAGGAAGAAGACATAGAGGAAGAGGAAGAATTGGTAGGAGGAACATCCCCAGAAACTCAGCAACATCATGAACAAATCATGCAGCTGGAAGTAAAAGATCAAAGTAATAGCATGGTTTTTCGTTTCCAAACAAAACCAAAGGAACCATTCAATTTACGAGATGTCGGAATTGATCCCGCTAGTAGAGTAGCCAAACCTCGGGGTATAATACAATCTTGTTCGCAAACTGAAGTAGTAGAAATTATCGACTATTCGGATACCACTACGGAAGATAGCAACGAGGAGGAAGATCATTATAACAACATTCATGTTGATACTCGCTCTCTTCCACAGTCATCAATTAAGAAGAGCCAAACTCAGAGACAATCACGGTTCCCATATCATATCAAACCACACTGATACGATCTCGTTCATCAACTATACTGATGAATTTGAGAAGATAATAGAAGCCATCAACTGCTCCACAATTGAATTTACAACTCAATTAAAAGATCAAATTAAGACTAACAATAGAGAGTATAATCATTACCTACAAAGATAAGATGATGATATAGAGCTATTGGAAGAGCACATTCAAGACTTCATCAGAGCACTCCAAGATCACATCTACATAGAAGAGCGAGAACGAGAACTCAATTCAGTAATTCACACTATTCAAGAAACAGGGTTCTACCGAGATCATAAGATTATCTACGCTAAGGTATACAAAGCCCTAGCTGGATTTGCACTTCCTTTCTCAGATAGCCAAAGGATGCTGCTGACTCGTATTCGAGAACACATGGACTGCTCCACCGGACGTCCATCATATTACACTGATTTAAAAATGATCGACAATCTTCATAGCCTGTTCATTCTCCTAGAAATGGATGATTTTGAAAGAATGCTAGAAAGGCTAGTAATTTACGTAACACTTGATCACCACGCTGATCTGATTATCAAAAAATTAAGATCGATAGTATTGGAAGAAGAGAGACGAAACAACCCATTCTCTCATTTGGATCCTACCCAAGTCAACTTAGCCACTTTCGTGACTAACCAGCTACGGCGTATCTTCGTTGAGTCTATAGATCCGCACCACACATTCAAATTTGGATGCCAAGAGATATACAACAAAGCAGCTACTTTACTACTTGAGTCAGGAATCATATTTACTTCGCACCAGCTCCAACTCTTATGGAATCCGTGCAGAACAACAAACTCTTTTTGTGGAGATCCAAAATCCAAAGATTTCGAGATCGTGAAGATACAATTTTCGACACTCTTTGAAGACCTTAGAATTGAGCACCCATGACGAGAAACAATTACTACAAGCACTGCATCCATGGTCGATGTGCATGGAACCATTAGTAGAGCTATTGTATATATTCTCCTTAGACTTCAGGATCTGTCACAAGCTACCACACTCCTTTTCTTCGGAAGACCATCAAGAGAAATCTGGCATCTACTCAACATACTAATCCGACACTTTTTAAGGATCTACCCACTAAGATATGTTTACCCTCTACTCACCAAAGACATCTATCAAAGGAACATGTTTACACCCTCGTGGTAAACAAGACAATGGTCGAGCAAACGATCTTAAACAAAAGCGCTTCTCGGGAGGCAAGCCGTGCAATAAAGTGGAAAAGAAGATAATAAGTAACGACAAATGAGCCTAAGAATAAACGACGAAACTCACGAGTCTGCCGTAACTACCTGACTCTTTCAGCCAGCAAGTTTCTTGAACAGCATACTCGTCATTCCATAGGGAAGTACTCGTTTCTTTTTAATTGCTAATAGCCCTAAATTTATGCATTAAGTAAGACGCACCCTAGTTTATCACTAATTGTTAGATTCCAACCCAATAAAATTTAAAAAATATTCCCAAAACCATTTACTAAAAATCCTAAGTGTGGGATACCACAATAGGAACATTAGAGACAATGATCGTCTAAGTGTGGGATAACGATGTAAACACCTTCTAATGTCATATCGTAATAAGCCCATTACATAGATTCTCTGTCCTTAAGCTAAATTTTAAAACTTTTAACAAAGGAAAGCCTTTGCAAATAAGTACTTTCGGAAACCTAAAACATTTGTAATAAAAATTAAGGCTTATCTAAGACAAAAATCTTGTTAGGATGAACCGATTCTCTAAAAGAGCATTGCATGACTTGGCATATACAACCTAATTTAATTTTGGTGAGGTAGCTAAATAAGACCATGAAAAGCATTCATATTTAATGCTTCACTATTTTCTGAGTACGCCGATGTTTGTGTTCAGAACCAGAACTTGCTATAGATCTGCATTTTCGAGTAGCAAAATGTGACAAAGGTGAAACCAGAAGAGCTATCCATTTGTCAAAAGAAACCCTTCTTTCCTTATATTATCACCCATTCACCACTATCACCATCACCATCACCATCATCAATTCATTCTCCTCATGATCATCCACCCAAAATTAATAACATTCTAATGATCCTATGTTCACCATACATGGATAAAACCTCAAAAACGAGATCACCTCAAAAGAAGATTCTCGAAGATAGTACCTACCAGAATTGTGGCAGAAGCATGGAAGTCTACCAAAGCAGAATTTCCTAGAGACGATTAAAAAAATAGATAGAGAGCAATGACTCTAAATGATATCTCTTCAAAGTTCTAAGAAAAGGATTAGAACTTATAAAGTCAAAAATCGAAGACCGCTGGTAGACCAAGAAACTTAAAAATCAAAAGAATGCTTGTTCATCAAAATTTTCGAAGGAAGTTTAACAAAATCCAACGAGTGCTTCGCAAAAATATTAGCACTCCTATCTACCTCTTTCCAAAAATCCGAATAAAGCTTTAAAAAGACTATTTTACCCTTATTTACCTTAAACAACTTCACCACCACTCTAAAAAACCCCCTTTTCACCATGAAAAATGTCATAGAAGCTATGGTCTTCACCACCGTCACATTAGCAACGAGAATTTGAATCTTTATCAATCCTATGACGAAGAATACAACATGACTGGCTATGAGTGAATTCATTTCTTGGATATATAGAGAACCCCAAACATTTGTGTGAATTGAGCGACCCGTAAGAGGTAGCCTAAGTCATGTAACCTCCTCGCATGCTAGCAGAGATAGTTTCTAACCTCAACACAGAGGACTCACCTTACTTATGCTCTTATAATAAAAAGCAAACCACTTAGACATATAGAACGGAAACTTTGAAAGATTTCTTTAAGTTAAAAATGAGAAGTTTGCTTGAGGTCAAGCAAAGTCTATGTGTGGGATATTTAATATCGGCCAAAAAGTCACGTTTTTACCCCCGATATTAAACCCCAAATCAATAAAGATATCAACTTTATGTCCAAAATAAGTGTTTGTTTGCTTTATATTGTAGATTAAGAGATTACAAAGACAATGCAAGAAGAATCGAAAAAAGCGGACTTAAAACGAAGAATCTGGAGCGAAAACGATGAAGAGCAAGTTACAACCCCGGAAATCAAGATTACGATCCAGGAAACTAACCTAACCAGATAGCCATACAGCCTTGGTCCATGGGCTGCCATAATCCATATGGCTTGCCTTGGTTAGCAGTCTACGCCCATGAAGCACGGCTCACCAGAAGCCCACAATCATGCCATACGGCCTTGGCCCACGACCTACCACCATCCAGCCCACAGATTGCTAGGCTAAACTTTTGTGTATTTAAAGGCCATTTTTCATTCTGTTTTCCCACACACTTTTCACTACTCTCTCATTACAATACTATAAAGTCATACTTTCAAGGCCTTCTTCTCCGAGCAAGAAATTTAGTACCCGGAGGTGAATGGCGAAGATTGTATTAAGAGTGGTCTGAAGTCTAAAGTTATCACTTTTGTAATTTCAGAACTCAGTTAATCTACTGATACTTCTATTCTTTATTTTTATATAATGTCGTCCATTATTATGACTTATGATATTGTAAAATGATTCATGAGTAGTTATCTTTAGTGTATGTTATGACGTAATCAGTTACGCTGCTCAAATAATATTGTGGATTGTGTATTTTGTTGAGATGCTTTTCGATTATGCTTAACTCAATCGCTATTCTAACTAATAGAACGTAGTTACCGGCTCTGTTATTGAGAAGTCGTGAACCCCAATTCAGAGTGCACTATCTGTGTCACCCCTTAGAAAGAGAACTCTGTCGAATAAAATGCAAGCTTGACAGAGGCACACCGGTTGTCCGTAGTTTAACTAAAGCTTTGGATTCCGGTAAAGGTCCCTTTCGTAGTGGAACCTCTGATTAGACTAGGAGTACATTGTCGGACTCGAACCATGCTGGTGTAGTCACTAAGCATATAAACTTAGTACATGCATGTTGAAGCACAACGGTTGTTTTAAGTTGCACCACTTCTATGTAAGGCCATGGAAATAGTTGAGTGTTGACTAGTACACTGCACCATAACGCGGTCTCAAGTATTGCACCCCGCTTGAGGGATTCTTAGTTAATTTAGGAACTATTTGTTTAAAAGCCGTAAAGGATTGGATTGTTAGGATAACTGAACGCATTCATGGAAGTTACCTAGGAACTTAGCCATGGTGTTCTTTATGGTTGAACTCTTTTTAGGGCCTAACCACCTTGTATTAACTAATCGTGAACAAAAGTATCAAAACACATCGCATCTCTCGAATTAGGAACACCTTGTCTTCTGTTATGTATAAGAAAGTTTAGACCTTATGGAATGTTAATATGTCGCCTTTTTCAAGTGCTCCTACTAATGAGCCGCCCATGCCTATACGTACTCGTGTTTGAGGGCATTGTTGTCTATTCAGAATCACTAAACCTAATGTAATTACCCGGTGACATATCACTAACATGATAGGGATGTCTAGGTACAGCATAACGAATACAGAGTCACTACCTATTCATGCGCCAACATTTCACGATCTAAGCCAAGTAACTGATGAGATCATAACATGCACTTATCTTAACTTTATTTGAATTACATATTTTATCGCATTTACTATCCTTTATTTATTTGTTTTCCTTAGACCATTAGAAAATCCCAAAACTACTCCTCTATCTAATTAGCTATTAGGATAATTCTACGGATATGGTTCGATTCTGTTGTCTCCTTAAATGAACGACCCTAGGTCATACTTCCCTTACTCACCCATAGGAAGGAGTAGTAGATTTAGGCCCAGCATATTATAAATTTAAAACCATACCCTCCTAATAATATCCTAAATAGACTGCCGGCTACCTGACGCATAGCCACAAAATAAATCGTCCGTTTTGGCCATACCATGCTCATTGATGATTATTCACTTGAAGAATTTGAAGGCTTAAACCTTGCAAATGCTTGTTGAAGATCACACATTTTCTGTTACATTTACTCATGGTGTTATTAATGGTGTAGCTTGGCTTCTTAATTGTTGAAGACACGCTTCGGGTATGTTTATTTTTGCACTGGTTTATATTTTCTGAAGATGAGCTTACTTGAGGACAAGCAAGGTTCAAGTTTGGGACAATTTTGATATCGTGCTACTTACACGTTTATTTATTTGTGATTTCGGTACTTAAAGTTATATTTTGAAGATGAATTGAAGACTTTAGATCATGGTTACACTTGAAATTGTGTTTCGAGTTCAAGAAGTCTTCATGGGTACATTTTGGATGATTTTAGTAAAGTTTGAGCATCGAGCGAGCAAAAAAAAGCAAGAAGGAAAAAATAAACGAGATCTGTTATATCTTCTACATCTCGCGATCGCAGGCTTCTCAATTGCGTTCAGAAATTTCTCCATTACGAGCGCGAGAATTGAACAGAAGTTGAGTTGAATTAAATGCAGTCTCGCGGTCGCAATGTTACAAGTTACATGCGCGATTACCACAAAAAGAAGGCCTCGCGATCGCGAGGTTCAGGATCGTGGTTGCAAGGTAGTATGTCGACCATCTGATTCGAGCAGCTCCTATAAATAGGATTTAAACCCCAAAAAATTTATCCATTTTTTATCTTACGAATATTAGAGTTAGGGTTACGTTTTTTTTTACAGCTTTTAAGGTTATTTTGAGGTATTCTAGCACTTGGATTATCATTGTATCAAGATTTAATCATTGGTAACTATCTTTTCTTATCTTTGTTTTATATCATGATGAATTTTGATTTACCTTTGTGTTTATGTGCTTTTATCATGATCATGTCTAACTAAATTCTTAGTATACACTTAGATGATTGAACATAGGTGATGGATTTTTAATCTTTTGTGTATTTAAATTAATTGCTATTGATCCATGATTATTGATTACTCCCATTGATTGATCCATTTAGTTTTAAGTCCGTTGATTGAAATAACGACCGATATTAAATTGATAAACTTGTCTAGTTGTTGAAAGATAATCTAGATTGGTGGAATTGCATGTAGGAAACTAGTGTAATTAGACTTATTTGCTAAATTATCAATTGAGTAGGTAATTGTGAAGTCAAAAAAGGACACTAAATTATCCTTCATTTGAATCATTATCTTGAGTAGTTAGTTTGATTGATTGTGTTCTTAATAAGCGTGAGAGAAACCAACGTTATTAACTTACATTTATATGACTTAAATTAGTATCTAAGTGAGGAACATCAGCTTATCATACTAATTAGTTGATCTTAATAAAAGCAATCTAGATCTTAGGAAATTGAATCTAAGTGAATACCCTTGTCTCAATTGAATTCGTATTTGTTTAATTTGCGTTTCTTAGTTTATTTAATTTTAAAATCAAACTCCCTTACTTTTTACTTAGAATAATTACTAGTTTTAAATTCTTAAATTCAACTGCTCCCTGTGGACAAACCTGAACTTACTTGTGCTATATATATATATATATATATATATATATATATATATATATATATATATATATATATATATATATATATATATATATATATATATATATATATACACACGATTGAGTTAATTGCTCATTTGTATGGAGTTAATTACTAGGTTTAGTTTAAAATTAAATAGGTGTAGAAAACACCCATCAATATACTTAAATTGAGGAACCCAATTAGTTTATACAAGATTAGTTGAGGGACTTAAATGGGATAATGACAAAAAATATCATCATCAACAATTCCATCCTTAAAAACCCCACCGCCCTGAAAAACTCACAAATAACAATAAATTGAATCCAACAACTTAAAACTTTGACACTAAGTCACGTGTAAGTATCAAAGATGTTGTAACAGTTGGGGGATGCTAGGCACCCCATAGATGTAGTGACCCGAACTTTTCCATGATTATATATTAATTGAAAACTATATTTGCATGATTAAATGTTTCCAACATGTTAAGCAATCAAACTCATTAAGACTTGATTATTTGAAATGAGTTTCATGTAGACAATTGACCACCCAAGTTGACCGGCGATTCACGAACGTTAAAACTTGTAAAAATGACATGACAATATATATATGGATATACATATAGTTAACATGAGATTATTATAAGTAAGTATCTCCATATGAATATTAACAATGAGTTATATACATAAAAATGAGACTACTAAGTTAAGAAACTCGAAACGATATATATAACGATTATCGTTATTACAACGTCTTACTAAATACATATGTATCATATTAAGATATTGTTACACTATATTTAACATGATAAAATGATAATTATATATATCATTAAGTATGTTAACAATGAACTACATATGTAAAACAAGACTACTAACTTAAGAATTTTGAATCGAGGCATATATGTAACGATTATCGTTGTAACGACATTTTAATGTATATATATCATATTAAGATATATTCATACATCATAATATCATGATAATGTAATAATTTAATATCTCATTAGATATAATAAACAATGGGTTAACAACATTAAATGAGATCGTTAACTTAAAAGTTTCAAAACAACACTTACATGTAACGACTAACGATGACTTAACGACTCAGTTAAAATGTATATATACATGTAGTGTATTTAGATGTATTAGTACACTTTTGAAAGACTTCAAGACACATATCAAAGTACTTCTACTTAACAAAAATGCTTACAATTGCATTCTCATTCATTTTCATCAACAATTCTACTCGTATGCAATCGTATTCGTACTCGTACAATACCCAGCTCCTAGACGTATATACTATTGGTATATACACATAATAATTCAGCTCTTAGCAGCCCCAGATAGTCAACAAACATGTGGAACCAACAATTAGACAACTAGCATGACTTATGGGCAAGAAAACAAAAACAAGAACTCCTTTTAACCCCACTCACCTTCACCACTCACCACCTACTCCATTTCACTTCCAATTTTCTTCCCAATTCTCTCTCAAAACATACACACTCTTCTATGAACGTCTAAGTTACTATTTTTCCAGCAAAAATCATCAAATACAAGCCTTGGTTATCACCTATAATCATCATAAAAATAATTACTCAAGAACACATCAAGAACACTTTCAAGTTTACAAGTTTACTTCCAAGTTTCCTAATCCATTCCAAGCAATCATCTAAGATCAAGAAACCTTTGTTATTTACAGTAGGTTATCTTTCTAAATCAATGTAATATTCATATTCAAGCTTTGATTCAATTTCTATAACTATAACCATCTTAATTTGAGTAATAATCTTACTTGAACTTGTTTTCGTGTCATGATTCTACTTCAAGAACTTTCAAGCCATCCAAGGATCCTTTGACGCTAGATCTATTTTTCTTATTTTCAGTAGGTTTATCCACAAAACCTAAGGTAGTAATGATGTTCATAACATCATTCGATTCATATATATATAACTACCTTATTCGAAGGTTTAAGTTTGTAATCACTAGAACATAGTTTAGTTAATTTTAAACTTGTTCGCAAACAAAAGTTAATCCTTCTAACTTGACTTTTAAAATCAACTAAACACATGTTCTATATCTATATGATATGCTAACTTAATGATTTAAAACCTAAAAACACGAAAAACACCGTAAAACTGGATATACGCCGTCGTAGTAACACCGCGGGCCGTTTTGGGTTAGTTAATTAAAAACTATGATAAACTTTGATTTAAAAGTTGTTCTTCTGGGAAAATGATTTTTCTTATGAACATGAAACTATATCCAAAAATCATGGTTAAACTCAAAGCGGAAGTATGTTTTCCAAAATGGTCATCTAGACGTCGTTTTTTCGACTGAAATGACTACCTTTACAAAAATGACTTGTAACCTGTATTTCTGACCATAAACTTATACTTTTTCTATTTATATTCATAAACTTAAGTTCAATATGAAACCATAGCAACTTGAATCACTCAAAACAGATTTAAAACGAAGAGGTTATGGGTAAAACAAGTTTGGATATTTTTTTGCTTGTTGTAACTACGTGAAAATTGGTAACAAATCTATATTAATCATATCTTAGCTAACTCATATTGTATTATACATGTATTCTAATATATTATGTAATCTTGGGATACCATAGGCACGTATGCAAATGTTTTGACATATCATATCGACCGATGTATATATATTATTTGGAACAACCGTAGACACTCTATATGCATTAATGTTAGAGTTAGCTATACAGGGTTGAGGTTGATTCCAAAAATATATATACTTTGAGTTGTGATCTAGCCTGAGACGTGTATACACTGGGTCGTGGATTGATTCAAGATAATATATATCGATTTATTTATGTACATCTAACTGTGGACAACTAGTTGTAAGTTACTAACGAGGACAGCTGAATTAATAAACTTAAAACAGTAAAACTTATTAAAAATGTTGTAAATATATTTTGAACATACTTTGATATATATGTACAGATTTGTTATAGGTTCGTGAATCGACCAGTGGCCAAGTCTTACTTCCCGACGAAGTAAAAATCTGTGAAAGTGAGTTATAGTCCCACTTTTAAAATCTATTATTTTTTTGGGATGAGAATACATGCAATTTTATAAATGTTTTACAAAATAGACACAAGTAATCGAAAATACTTTCTATGTTGGATTATCGAACCGAATATGCCCCTTTTTAGCTTGGTAGCCTAAGAATTAGGGAAATGGCCCCTAATTGACGCGAATTCTAAAAATAGATCTATTTGGCCCAACAAGCCTCGTCCGAGTTACGGATGCTTTAGTACTTCGATTTATCATATCCGATGAGAGTCCCAGAATGATGGGGATATTCTATATGCATCTTGTTAAGGTCGGTTACCAGGTGTTCAACATATGAATGATTTTTAACTCTATGCAGTTTGCAAAATGCCTGATATGAGATGTGTTATAAAAATGAAATCTTGTGGTCTATTATTATGATTTGATAATATGTAGGTTAAACCTATAACTCACCAACAATTTTGTGGACGTTTTAAGCATGTTTATTCTCAGGTGATTATTAAGAGCTTCCGCTGTTGCATACTAAATTAAGGACAAGATTTAGAGTCCATGCTTGTATAATATTGTTTAAAAACTACATTCAAAGACTTATGTTGATGTGTAATATTATTGTAAACCATTATGTAATGGTCGTGTGAAAAATGCTATATTTTAGATTATCATTATTTGATAATCGTCGTAATATTTTAAAGGTTATGGTTTGTTTTAAAATCGAATGCAGTCTTTGAAAAACATCTCATATAGAGGTCAAAACCTCGCAACGAAATCAATTAATATGGAACGTTTATAATCAATATGAACGGGACATTTCAGTTGGTATTCGAGCGTTGGTCTTAGAGAACCAGAAAATTTGCATTAGTGTGTCTTATCGAGTTTGTTAGGATGCATTAGTGAGTCTGGACTTCGACCGTGTTTTCTGTAAAAATGATTGCTTAATATATTTTTTTGGGTGGAAACTACAAATTGTAACATGTAAATATTATGTGATAAATTAATCTCTTAACATGTTTGATATTGTGTGATAGATGTCTACCTCTAGTACAAATCCTATCAACTCACCTAATAACAATGAAGAGTCGAATATATATTGGGAAGATTCACAAATTCCCGAAGAGGAACCGGAAGAGGAGGAACCGGAAGAAGAGGAACTGGAAGAGGAGGAACTGGAAGAGGAGGAACCGGAAGAAGAAGAAGAAGAGGTTCCGGAGGAAGAAATATTGATACCTACAGTAAATCGATTAAATAAAAGAAAATCCTCAACCAACGGACCAAAGTTAAAAATGGTCAATGGTGTTTCCGCCAAGGAAGCAAAATATTGGGAAGATTACCAATTTTCTGATGAATCGGATCCCTATGAGGATTCCAATGATGTTATAGAAATTACCTCGACCCATTTTAATAAAGCAAAAGAAAATAATAGGGGAAAAGGTATAAAAATAGAGAAACCTGATTCCAACCCCGATGAACTTTATATGTATCGGCAACATCCGTATTCCCTAAAATGTAACAATAACCCGGGAACCTCTAAACCACCAGGTTTTTCTAAACCATTGTGGAAAACAACGGCTCGTATTAGAGGAACACCATATATCCCTAGAAAATTAGGAAAACGAACCAAGTCCGAAGAAGAAGAAAGCAGTGATTCAGATTAGAGGGTTGTAATTATGTTGTGTATTATATGTATTGTAGTGTGCTTGTACTTTTATGTTCTATGTAAAAATTGTTTGTATTATTTGTTAATTATCTTTTACGAATCTAATCCTTGTCTATTTTACAGTATAAAAACAAAATGGACGTTAAGGGTAGACAACCGAATATTTTAGAAGACCTACCAGAGGATATGATTGAGGAAATCTTGTTTAGAGTCGGTCAGAATTTATCAGCGCATTTAGTTATGGCGAAATTAACTTGTCAAACAATTGAAAGACTTTTTAGAAATGCCTTAGTTTATAAAAGGCTTTCCTTTGATAGGTGGGGTATATCACATTGACTCAACATATCCCAACATAGGATTTCGTGAGTTAGAAAGAGCTTCTAACATGCAACATAAGGAAGCATGTTATGCTTACGGGTTAGTGATGTTCGCTTCTCACCAAAGTGAGAAAAAGAACATCGGATTAAAATTTTTAAATAAAACTTTCCACAAGTGACGGATTCAGTAGTTGGAGCGAGAAACAAGGTTTTTAGATTATTACGGGGCTGTTGGACATTACGAAACCCTCGTCCCTTTGACGATATTACAACATGCTGTCTTGTCAACGGTCACAACGGTTATGTTCCACAAGACCAAGGATGGGAAGCAGTCTTAGTAAAACCAGAATGCATGACTTGTTTCTGGACGTATGAATTACGTGTCTTTATTGCCTTTGTTGAACGACTTGCGTATTAACTAGAATTGTCTTCGCAACTGTTTTGTATCAGAGTTTTTATGTGCTATATTCCATGCTATATGTAAAATAGCGGTATTGTAAGTTTGCAAAATATTGTATAAAAGTTTGAATGTGAAATATTATTATAATCAGTTTTTCATATAGAATTGTAGTAGTTGAATTGTATGTTAGCTACTAAGTATGAACTTAACGGGTAGGTATTACCCGAATTAAAACTTATAAAATGCTAATATGAAGAAAAAGCTTTTATAAATGAGTTCATATTATGCTACAGAATACTATTGACTACTCTTAATATTCTATATGATTAACTTAATTCTTTTAGCTATTTTTGAAGGAAATGGCACCGACTACTCGTCAGAACTTGAACATGAGTGAGGAAGACTTCCGTGCTTTCCTTGCAGCAAATATAGCCGCAGTACAGGCTGCAATGCAAAACAACAATAACTCAGGGTCTAGCAGTGGAGTTAACTCCACAGGAAACCATGTAGGATGCTCCTACAAGGCTTTCACTGCCTATAAACCTCTGGAATTCGATGGAACTGAAGGACCAGTCGGACTGAAATGATGGATCGAAAAGGTCGAATCTGTGTTTGCTATAAGCAAATGTGCTGAGGAAGATAAGGTAAAGTACGCCATGCATACCTTCACAGGTACTGCGTTAACATGGTGGAATACTTATCTCGAACAAGTGGGACAAGATGTTGCTTATGCACTACCGTGGTCAGCATTCAAAGACTTGATGAACGAGCAGTACCGTCCCAGAAACGAAGTCAAAAAGCTTAAGACAGAGCTTAGAGAATTACGAACGAAGGGATTCGATATCACCACATACGAACGACGATTTACCGAGTTGTGTTTATTGTGCCCAAGAGTGTTCGAAGATGAAGAAGAGCAGATCGATGCGTTTGTAAAGGGGTTACCAGAGAGAATTCAGGAGGATGTGAGTGCAAGCGCGCCCACTTCAATGCAAAAGGCAAGCCGAATGGCTCACAAACTTATAAACCAGATCGAGGGAAGGATTAAAGAGCAGGTGGTCGAGGAGGCCAAAATGAAACAAGTCAAGAGAAAGTGGGAAGAACCCAGTGACAAGAGTCACAATTTCAACAATCAACACCACAATCACAACCACGATCGCACCATTTTTCGCAACAACAAACGCAACAAAAACCATTCCAACAATAACAACTACAACAATCATCGCAACAACAATACCAACCGCAACAACAAAAATCCCAACAACAATCTCAATAACAACACAGGTAATCAAAATCAGAAAATTCCATGTCTAAGGTGTGAAGGGTACCATCCAACTACTTTTTGTCCAGCAACATGTACTAAATGTAATAGAAAGGGTCATGATACAATGAAGTGTGAAATTTATGGACCATCGGGTAAAGGAACAAGTAATGCCCACATTATTTGTTATGGATGCGGGAAGAAGGGCCACTACAAAACTGCGTGTCCATACCAGGGAAATAATAATGGGCAAAGCCGTGAGAGAGTTTTTAACATTAATACGGAAGAAGCGCAGGAAGACCCGGAGCTTGTTACGGGTACGTTTCTTATCGATGAAAAACCTGCTTACATTTTATTTGATTCGGGTGTGGATAGAAGTTATATGAGTAGAGATTTTTGTGCTAAATTAAGTGGTCCATTGACGCCTATGAATAATAAATTTTTACTCGAATTAGCAAACGGTAAATTAATTTCGGCAGATAAAATATGTCGGAATCAAGAAATTAAACCGGTTAGCGAAATGTTTAAGATCGATTTGATACCAGTAGAGTTAGGGAGTTTTGATATGATAATCGGCATGGACTGGTTGAAAAAGGATAGAGTGGAAATCGTATGTTACAAAAATACAATTCGCATTGTACGAGAAAAAGGAAAACCTATAATGGTGTACGGAGAAAAGAGCAACGCGAAGCTAAATCTTATTAGTAATTTGAAGGCGCAAAAACTAATAAGAAAAGGTTGCTATGCCGTTCTAGCACACATCGAAGAAGTCAAACCCGAAGAAAAGAACATCAATGATGTTCCCGTCGTAAAAGAATTTCCCGATGTATTTTCGAAAGAATTATCGAGACTACCTCCACATCGATTTGTTGAATTTCAAATAGATCTCGTACCAGGAGCTGCACCAATAGCTCGTGCTCCATACAGACTCGCACTCAGTTAAATGAAGGAACTCCAAAACCAACTACAAGAACTTTTAGAGCGTGGTTTTATACAACCAAGTACATCACCATGGGGAGCTCCTGTTTTGTTTGTCAAAATGAAGGATGGTACATTCAGGTTGTGTATCGACTACCGAGAGTTGAACAAACTTACCATCAAGAACCGTTATCCACAACCGAGAATTGACGACTTATTTGATCAACTACAAGGCTTGTCAGTTTATTCGAAGATTGATTTACGTTCTGGGTATCATCAAATGCGGGTGAAGGAGGATGATATTCCGAAGACTTCTTTCAGAACGCGTTACGATCATTACGAGTTTATGGTTATGCCGTTTGGGTTGACTAATGCACCAGCTGTGTTCATGGACCTCATGAACCGAGTGTGTGGACCATACCTTGACAAGTTTGTCATTGTTTTTATCGATGACATACTTATTTACCCAAAGAATGATCAAGAGCACGAAGAACATTTGAGAAAAGTGCTAGAGTTATTGAGGAAAGAAAAACGGTACGCTAAGTTTTCAAAGTGTGCATTTTGGTTGGAAGAAGTTCAATTCCTCGGTCACATAGTGAACAAAGAAGGTATTCAAGTGGATCCGGCAAAGATTGAAACCGTTGAAAAGTGGGAAACCCCGGAAACTCCGAAGCATATACGCCAATTTTTAGGACTGGCTGGTTACTACAGAAGGTTCATCCAAGATTTTTCCAAAATAGCAAAACCCTTGACTGCATTAACGCGTAAAGGGAAGAAATTTGAATGGAAGGATGAGCAGGAGAAAGCGTTTCAATTGTTGAAGAAAAGTTAACTACGGCACCTATATTGTCATTGCCTGAAGGGAATGATGATTTTGTAATATATTGTGATGCCTCAAAGCAAGGCCTCGGTTGTGTATTAATGCAACGAACAAAGGTAATTGCTTATGCATCCAGACAATTGAAGATTCACGAGCAAAATTATACGACTCACGATTTGGAATTGGGCGCTGTTGTTTTTGCATTAAAGACTTGGAGGCACTACTTATATGGGGTCAAAAGTATCATATATACCGACCACAAAAGTTTCCAACATATATTTAATCAGAAACAACTGAACATGAGGCAGCGTAGGTAGATTGAGTTATTGAATGATTACGATTTCGAGATTTGTTACCACCCGGGGAAGACAAATGTGGTAGCCGATGCTTTGAGTAGAAAGGACAGAGAACCTATGTGGGGTAAAAGCTATGAATATAATTATTCGTACTAACCTTACTACTCAAATAAAGGAGGCACAGCAGGGAGTTGTAAAAGAAGGAAAGTTGAAGAATGAAATACCCAAAGGATCAGAGAAACATCTTAATATTCGGGAAGACGGAACCCGGTATAGGGCTGAAAGAATTTGAGTACCAAAGTTTGGAGATGTGAGAGAAAATGTACTTAAGGAAGCACATAAAACCAGATATTCAATACATCCCGGAGCGGGGAAGATGTACAAAGATCTCAAGAAACACTTTTGGTGGCCGGGTATGAAAGCCGATATTGCTAGATACGTAGGAGAATGTTTGACGTGTTCTAAGGTCAAAGCTGAACATCAAAAACCATCAGGTCTACTTCAACAACCCGAAATCCTGGAATGGAAATGGGAAAATATTACCATGGATTTCATTACTAAATTGCCAAGGACTGCAAGTGGTTATGATACTATTTGGGTAATAGTCGATCGTCTCACCAAGTCAGCACACTTTCTGCCAATGAGAGAAGATGACAAGATGGAGAAGTTAGTACGACTGTATTTGAAGGAAGTCGTCTCCAGACATGGAATACCAATCTCTATTATCTCTAATAGGGACGGCAGATTTATTTCAAGATTCTGGCAGACATTACAGCAAGCATTAGGAACTCGTCTAGACATGAGTACTGCCTATCATCCACAAACTGATGGACAGAGCAAAACGACGATACAAATGCTTGAAGACATGCTACGAGCATGTGTTATTGATTTCGGAAACAGTTGGGATCGACACCTACCGTTAGCAGAATTTTCCTACAACAACAGCTGCCATTCAAGCATTGAGATGGCGCCGTTTGAAGCACTTTATGGTAGAAAGTGCAGGTCTCCGATTTGTTGGAGTGAAGTGGGGGATAGATAGATTACGGGTCCGGAGATAATTCAAGAAACTACTAAGAAGATCATCCAAATTCAACAACGGTTGAAAACCGCCCAAAGTCGACAAAAGAGTTACGCGGACATTAAAAGAAAAGACATAGAATTTGAAGTTGAAGAGATGGTCATCTTTCTAAATCAAGATAATATTCATATTCAAGCTTTGATTCAATTTCTATAACTATAACTATCTTAATTTGAGTAATAATCTTACTTGAACTTGTTTTCATGTCATGATTCTACTTCAAGAACTTTCATGCCATCCAAGGATCCTTTGACGCTAGATCTATTTTTCTTATTTTCAGTAGGTTTATCCACAAAACCTGAGGTAGTAATAATATTCATAACATCATTCGATTCATATTTATAAAACTACCTTATTCGAAGGTTTAAGTTTGTAATCACTAGAACATAGTTTAGTTAATTCTAAACTTGTTCGCAAACAAAAGTTAATCCTTCTAACTTGACTTTTAAAATCAACTAAACACATGTTCTATATCTATATGATATGCTAACTTAATGATTTAAAACCTGAAAACACGAAAAACACCGTAAAACTGGATATACGCCGTCGTAGTAACACCGCGGGCTGTTTTGGGTTAGTTAATTAAAAACTATGATAAACTTTGATTTAAAAGTTGTTCTTCTGGGAAAATTATTTTTCTTATGAACATGAAACTATATCCAAAAATCATGGTTAAACTCAAAGTGGAAGTATATTTTCCAAAATGGTCATCTAGACGTCGTTCTTTCGACTGAAATGACTACCTTTACAAAAATGACTTGTAACATGTATTTCTGACTATAAACTTATATTTTTTCTGTTTAGATTCATAAACTTAAGTTCAATATGAAACCATAGCAACTTGAATCACTCAAAACGGAATTAAAACGAAGAAGTTATGGGTAAAACAAGTTTGGATATTTTTTTTGCTTGTTGTAACTACGTGAAAATTGGTAACAAATCTATATTAATCATATCTTAGCTAACTCATCTTGTATTATACATATATTCTAATATATTATGTAATCTTGGGATACCATAGGCACGTATGCAAATGTTTTGACATATCATATCGACCCATGTATATATATTATTTGGAACAACCATAGACACTCTATATGCAGTAAAGTTGGAGTTAGCTATACAGGGTTGAGGTTGATTCCAACAATATATATACTTTGAATTGTGATCTAGCCTGAGACGTGTATACACTGGGTCATGGATTAATTCAAGATAATATATATCGATTTATTTCTGTACATCTAACTGTGGATAACTAGTTGTAGGTTACTAACGAGGACATCTAACTTAATAAACTTAAAACAGTAAAACGTATTAAAAATGTTGTAAATATATTTTGAACATACTTTGATATATATGTACATATTTGTTATAGGTTCGTGAATCGACTAGTGGTCAAGTCTTACTTCCCAACGAAGTAAAAATCTGTGAAATTGAGTTATAGTCCCACTTTTAAAATCAATTTTTTTTTTTTGGATGAGAATACATGCGATTTTATAAATGTTTTACAAAATAGACACAAGTAATCGAAAATACTTTCTATGTTGGATTATCGAACCGAATATGCCCCTTTTTAGCTTGGTAGCCTAAGAATTAGGGAAATGGCCCCTAATTGACGCGAATCCTAAAGATAGATCTATTTGGCCCAACAAGCCTCATACGAGTTACAGATGCTTTATTACTTCGATTTATCATATCCGATGAGAGTCCCGGAATGATGGGGATATTCTATATGCATCTTGTTAAGGTCGGTTACCAGGTGTTCAACATATGAATGATTTTTATCTCTATGCAGTTTGCAAAATGCCTGATATGAGATGTGTTATAAAAATGAAATCTTGTGGTCTATTATTATGATTTGATAATATGTAGGTTAAACCTATAACTCACCAACAATTTTGTTGACGTTTTAAGCATGTTTATTCTCTGGTAATTATTAAGAGCTTCCGCTGTTGCATACTAAATTAAGGACAAGATTTGGAGTCCATGCTTGTATAATATTGTTTAAAAACTGCATTCGAAGACTTATGTTGATGTGTAATATTATTGTAAACCATTATGTAATGGTCGTGTGAAAAACGCTATATTTTACATTATCATTATTTGATAATCATTGTAATATTTTAAAGGTTATGGTTTGTTTTAAAATTGAATGCAGTCTTTGAAAAACGTCTCATATAGAGGTCAAAACCTCGCAACGAAATCAATTAATATGGAACGTTTATAATCAATATGAACGGGACATTTCAATAGCCATCCTATTGTCTCAGCCTTTCATGGACGGCTTAGAAAGATTTTGTTATCAATTACGATCAGCTTGAATATGTTATCAATTAGTGTGCTTTTTCTTTAACTTGGGAAACGTGCAGATCTAGTTCCCTTTTTCACTTTGCTTATCATCTCCGACGAGTTCTCCTCTTCACTCTTTTCTCTTTTAATTCATTCAAAAAAAATAGCTACACATCTTTTTTGTTACAACTTGTTCTTTGTCCTTCTCTTAAGAGGTTCCTACCTAATAACCCAATTTCTCTCATTGCCATTTTGTAAGCTCGGTGGTTGTAACACCGGCCATTTTTTTTTTTTTTTTTATATATATATACACAGCGGAAGACTTCATTTACATAATTACCCTTATTCGATAACAACATGATTACCATAAATCCTTAGTTAATTACTTTATTACAAACCACAGGTGTTACGTTATTACAAAACATTATTTAAACAAAAGTCCACATCAGAGTTGGTTGTCAAACATGTCATCTGCTGTATCACCCATCCCGACTAGCAGTACCTAAACCTGCAAGGGGGAAAACATGTGGGGGATTAGCGCACCGCTAAGTGAATGAAATCTATCTAACAGATATAGCTTAAGTCACACACAAGCTATATACATCAACAATACCTGCTAACTACCAACTAGCATACAAAAGACAATACGAGGATCGGCGGCTTGTACGAGCACACGACTCCCAGCTGATCGGGCCTGAGTCTACCGATAGTCCCTGCTACTCAATTCATAGTATAGTTATCCAGATGCAGGGGATGCATCATTCACACTATACTCTACAATCAGTAGCCTATGGACCCAACCTCCCCTAGGCACGGTTGACCTCATACGGACTCTAACCTCTCCTAGGCACGGTCTCGAGTCCCCAGTCTCCCTAGGCCCGACTGGTGCCATTCACACAGTGTACACATAATTCACATACAACATCAGGCAAACGATATTATTCTATCATGGCAATTCCTACACTATGCATGGTAAAAGAGTCAACCACAGTAGCATGATATGCTACTTAAACTCTATCCGTAGATAGACCCACTCACCAATTACCAGCAACTGCTCAGTTATTATTTCTGAGCTTCCTCCTTGTCCTTTTCTCCTGAGAACAGCAACAACCAAGTTAGAATAGTGTTCCCATCAAGATTAGACACACTGACAGCGAATTATAGCAAATTAGTAAAAATTTGCGTCCGCTAAAATTTTCATGCTTAACACTTGTGCACTTTCAAAATTTACATCATGAACACTAAAATACAAACGGGCAGCATAACGGCTAGAATTCCACACTTAGTAAGAATTTCACTGCCTAAGGCCATCGGTCGATGGTCCCATCCATCGGCCGATCATCAACACACCATCGGTCAATGGTCTCCCCCAATCGGTCGATCGTCAAAATTACATCCGCTGGTCAGAAATCATACACCATCGGTCGATGGTCTCGTCCATCGGCCGATCGTCCTCACCATCGGTCGATGGTCAACGACCATCGGCCGAAGGTAGTTCATCAGCTGCAACAGCAGCAAAGTGACGGGTTTCAACCCAAAATCACCAAATCTCGACTTTGGACACGTTTTTGACCTCAAAACTGGTTACATCTTTTACACTAGACATTTAGAAACATAAACCCACAACTTTTATGCACAAACAACAACAAATTGAACCAATTTTACACAAAACCCCATTTTAACAAAAACTAACTTAAAACACCCATTTTGACACTGATTTGATCACGAAATTAAACAAACTTTACCTTGTTAGAATCACAACAACACAAGGAATGATTTGACACTAAAATCAAGCTTCAATTCGAGATCAAATGATTTAGGGTTGAGATGAAGATGGTGAAGTTTAGGTTAGGTGAATGTGTGAGTGAGAGGAAAGTTCAGGAAACCTCAAGAAAAGAGCTGGTCACTAGCTTATATTTGTGTTAAAACACAATACCCCATCACACACGGGTATTTACCACTTATTTGATATCTTTCACACAAGATTAGGTAACCCAAACGAGGTCCAATTAAAATAAACAAACATGTTATGGGACCCTTATCACAAACTGGACACAACACAAATATAATAAAACACTAATTAAATAATTAAAATAAAAGCACTTAAGACTAAGCACAAACCCTTAGGGCAAAATAGACAACTTACAACTAGCCCGGGTTTCAGTCTGTTACAAATCCACCCCCCTTAAGGAGATTCCGTCCTCGGAATCTGGTTTTGGTCAAACAAACGAGGGTAACGAGTCTTCATCAACTCTTCTGTCTCCCACGTAAGATTCGAGCCTAAACTATGTTTCCACTCAATCAACACCATCGGGATTTCTTTCTTTATCAGCTTAGTCACCTTTCGATCAACTACACGGACCGGCTCTTCCACCAATTTCTTATTCAAATCGACCCTTAAATCTTCTAAATGAAGGAGTTGCGTTTCATCATCGACTTTGCACTTACGAAGATAACACACGTTAAATGTATTATGAATACCGGCTAACTCTGGCGGAAGATCTAACACCACAGTCTGATCATTCAACACTTCACTGATCGGAAACGGACCAATAAATCTCGGTGCTAACTTACCACGTTTACCGAATCTGATAACCCCTTTCCACGGCGAAACTTTCAGATACACTCATTCACCCACATTAAAGGTTACCGGACGTCTACGCGGATCAGCATACATTTTCTGCCTATCTCTAGCGGCTTTCAACTTTTCTCTCGCAATTGCAACTTTTTCGGCTGTCATTTGAACAATTTCGGGACCTGCAAACTGTTTCTCCCCGGCTTCTAACCAACAAGTCGGAGTTCTGCAACGACGACCGTATAACATTTCATAGGGCGGCATCCCTATACTCGAATGATATGAATTATTATACGCAAATTTGATCAACGGCAGATGTGTATCCCACGAACCACCGTATTCTAACACACAAGCCCTTAACATATCCTCCAAAGTCTGTATCGTTCTTTCACTCTAACCATCTGTCTGAGGATGATAAGCTGTACTTAAATTCACACGTGTACCCAAATTTTGTTGAAGACTGTTCCAAAAATTCGACACAAATCTGGAATCTCTGTCTGAAACGATCGATAACGGCACACCATGTCGACTAACTATTTCTTTCACATACAAATCGGCTAACTCACTTAACGAAGCCGTCTCACGAGTAGCAAGAAAATGAGCACTTTTAGTTAGACGATCCACTATTACCCAAATCATATCATGTCGTTTCTGAGTTCGAGGTAATTTGGTCACAAAATCCATCGTTATATGTTCCCATTTCCACTCTGGAATCTGTAACTGACGTAGCGAACCATAAGGTTTCTGATGTTCTGCCTTCACTTGAGCACAAATATGACACTTTTCGACATATCAAGCGATATCTGTTTTCATTGTCGGCCACCAATACACTGTTTTCAAATCATGATACATCTTATTACTACCCGGATGTACTGTCAGTCTGGATTTGTGAGCTTCCGTCATGATTAAATCCCTCAAATCTCCAAGCTTAGGCACCCAAACACGATTGTTTAAGGTCTTTAGTCCACGTGAGTCATCAATTAAGTCCACTTTTTGTTTGGTCATTTGTTCAGATTTAATATGTTTGTCCTCTAAAGCACAGGCCTGAATGGTTTTTAAGCTGTTAATCAAATCTGAAGTTATATTCAAACGAAGAAATTTCACATTTTCACTTGAATTTTTACGACTTAGCGCATCTGCAACCACATTTGCCTTACCCGAATGGTATTTAATTTCACAATCGTAATCTTTGATCAACTCTTGCCATCGTCTCTGACGCATATTCAATTCTTTCTGTGAGAAGATATACTGCAAACTCTTATGATCTGTACAAATAACACAATGAGTTCCATACAAATAATGTCTCCACAGTTTCAAAGCAAACACTACTGCAGCCATTTCAAGATCATGCACTGGATAATTCTTCTCATGAACTTTCAACTGTCGCGAGGCGTAGGCGATTACTTTATCTCTTTGCATTAATACACAACCCAACCCAGCATATGATGCGTCACAGTATACCACGAAGTTGTCTGAACCTTCTGGTAAAGCTAACACTGGTGCCTGACACAGTAGTTGTTTCAAAATCTGAAAAGCCTTTTCCTGTTCATCAGTCCATCGAAAGGCTACATCTTTACGAGTCAACTTAGTCAATGGACCCGCTATTTTAGAGAAATCTTTGATAAACCTGCGATAATAACCAGCCAATCCCAGAAAACTCTTAATCTCAGTCGGAGTCCTCGGAGAATTCCAATTCATTACCGCTTCTATCTTTGTCGGATCAACTTTTATACCCTCGGTACAAATCACATGACCCAAAAACTGCACTTCACGTAACCAAAATTCACACTTTGAAAATTTTGCAAATAGTTGCTCACGTTTTAACAAGTTCAAAACCAACCTCAGATGTTCAGCATGTTCACTCTCTGTTTTCGAATACACCAATATGTCATCAATAAACACAATCACAAACTTATCTAAGAATGGACGACACACTCTATTCATTAGATCCATGAAGACTGCTGGCGCATTCGTCAACCCAAAAGGCATGACAAGAAATTCATAATGACCATACCTAGTTCTAAACGCTGTTTTCGATATATCTGATTCAGCAACACGAACCTGATGATATCCGGATCGTAAGTCTATCTTAGAAAAGAATGAAGCACCCTGTAACTGATCGAACAAATCATCTATTCGAGGTAACGGATATTTATTCTTCACAGTTCTTTTGTTCAATTCACGATAATCAATACACATACGCATTGACCCATCTTTCTTTTTAACAAACAATACCGGAGCACCCCACGGTAAAGAACTCGGTCGGATAAACCCACGATCTAATAGTTCTTGAATCTGTGACATCATTTCACGGATTTCAGACGGCGCTAATCGGTATGGAGCTTTTGCAACTGGAGTTGTTCCAGGAACCAATTCAATCTTATATTCAACTTCCCTTACCGGCGGCAGACCTGGTAACTCATCTGGGAACACATCGGGAAATTCTGATACTATCGGAATATCAGCCACTGTTTTCTTTTCTTTCTTCGCATCAATCACATATGCAAGAAATGATTCACAACCCTTTGCCAACGACTTTTTCGCTTTCATCATGGTTATCAACAGAAAATTATACCCTCCCCGCTCCCCTCGGGCCACAACACGGGTTCCATCGGTCGAACGAAAGATAATCATTTTCCTATCACACTTAATATTAGCCCTAAGCGAGCTCAACCAATCCATTCCTAGTACTACATCAAAGCTAGGAATAGGTAACACTAAACAAGTCACCGGGAACGACTTCCCTTCGATCTCTATACAAACCCCAGTCACATTGTAACGACCCTGGTTTTTCCAATGTTAATTATTAATAATTATTATTATTAATACGTGTGATTAAACGAATGTATGTTATTACATTTACATGTTGCTTTAATTGCCCGTACTTGAACTTTAAATGCCCGAAACGTCTTTGTGACACCCGGAACTTGCACGAATAATATTTTCAAGTATTATTTACATTCATGATTAATTTTATTAATCATTTTAATTAACTAAGACTATTAGTTAATTACTTGGGCATTTAGTGGACTTACTTGTTACTTGCATACAACTTGGGCTTTATACATGTACATGGACTTATGAGAGCCCACCCTACTTATTAGTTGGACTTAATTAGCCCATTAAGACTTGCAAGTATCAAACTTAAGTGTAACTAGTTAGTTACATCCATTTAGAATCTTGTTAACACTTGATCCCCATGAACACCACCCTTTTACCCAACTTTTGTAAGCTTTTCCACCTAGTGACCAACAAACAACCCACCCACCCCCTTGGGAGCTGCAGGCCGTCGGCCTTGGGGTCTCCTTAGGGTGGTTTTTGACTTCATTTCCTCATTACAACTTACTTGAAGTCTTCTCTCAAAACAACACACACTTTACTTACAATTATCTTTCTCTTTTTCTCTCTCAAAGTTCTTTGTTCTTGCAAGTAAGTTTGAAGACTTTTTCTCCTCTTCCTTGCTTAACAAAACCGAACCCATGAGGTACCATAATCATCATCATGCTTTGTTGTTTTTAATCTTTGTTTACATGTGTTGATTACTAGTTATTTGTTACTTACTTTCTAGCTTTCAAGAACAAACTTACTAGTTTGAATTCTTCATCTTTATCTTGTTATAACAAGAACATTCAAAGAACATAATCTATCTAGTTATGTTCTACATATTTTGTTTCAAAAGATTAAAGTTCATAGTTGTATAAACTCATTACTTGTAGTTCTTGAAGTAACTTTGAAGTTACTTCACTTAAAGATCAACTTTGGTTGAATCTTTAAAAGTATGAGCAACTATGAATCATTTTCTTGTTTACTTAAGTTACTACTTCATTTATGCACTTTATTTACATGTTGTTAGTTTATTTGGTCAAGTACTACAAGTTAGACTTGATCTCATAATCTTCTTGAACTTAAAAGTTAACTTATGAGTTTCAAGAACATAGAAGTGTAACTTACAAGTTACAACTTCAAATACCTTTGAAAGATCTAAGTTATCTAGCTTATGGTCTTCTTAAATTGTCATAAACAAAAGCTATAAAGCTTACATACACTTTACTAGTTGTTGATTTAAGTTTATAACTTGTTTTTACTTCTAAAGTTCATGTAAGTGTTGAAACTAAGCCTTGATGTAACCTTGGTTCATCAAAACACTTACAACACTTGCACTTGAGTTATGATGGACAAACCTTGGTCAAAATGATGTTAACACATCAACGAGTTGTACACTTGAAGCTATACGCATCAAGGATGAGAACCGTGATGAACATCAAGCACCGAGACAACCGGAACTCTCCAAAACCCACTGTTTCTGTCCAAAAGTTTCTGTCCAGCTATTTCTAGAACAGACCCGTGGACCTGGGCTGTTCTAACCTTGATTTTTAGATAGAACTTTTCGAGTAGATAACTTTTCATATAGAACTCGTCTTAATCCGAGTTACGGTTTGGGATTTATGGCCCTCCGATCGTCACTATGTCCTTTAACGTTGTGCAGAAATTTCTGACCTACTCGCACTTAGACCGTCGCCGCGGTCAAACCAAGACGAGTTTACTTCTGTAAATTTTACCACACTTAAGGGACTTATAGACGGAGCCATGGTCACTGGTCTCACCTTAATTCAGTAAGGATAGAGGCCGTGGCGACTGACCGAAGTCAGCCTTTGTTTTAAACGACTTTCATAAACGAGTCTTACTTGTTACCTTTTGTTTAATGATGATTGATGATGACCCTTATGACCTTAATTACGTACTTGTAAACCTTTTGAGACGACTTATTGACTTAGTGCTATTTGACTTAGGTTGAGGATGTTTGGACCGTTACTTGCACACCACTTTCCGACTACTACCTTACCGTTACTACTAATCATTGTGAGTTATAGCATTCCCTTTTTACTTTAACTTATTTTGGGAACTGAGAATGCATGCGGATTTTATGTTTTACATACTAGGCACGAGTACTTAAACTTTATATATGTGTGGGTTATATAACGGCAGAAACATTCCCTTTAGCTCGGTAACGTTTAATCATTGGTTTTTGAACCGTGAACGCGAATCTTAGATATGGATCCATAGGGTTTGACATCCCCACTCAGGCTAGTAGCGCTAGCATTTAACGAGTGTTTAATACTTCGAGGTTATACGCACTTGCCAAGTGCACTTTAAGGGGGTACATTAAACGTTAAGTTAGTTACCGGGTGCCCACGGTTAAGCATATACTTTTACATAATTTTGAAACGCTCGTTGTAGCACTGAAATCTCGTGGCCTACTTACATTACTGTTATACTTAAACTATAGCTCACCAACCTTTGTGTTGACCTTTTTAAGCATGTATTTTCTCAGGTGCTTGAAGTCGCTTCCGCTATCATACTTGTTGTGCTGTAGAACCCGCTGCCTAGAGTTGTATTCGCATGACTACTTATCTTGCATTCAAACTTTTTACTTATGAACTTATGTTATGTAACGACCATTATGGTCACGTACACTTATTTAATGCTTCTACTTAGCGAAGCATACTTTTGATTTGTAAAACAATTGACGTATGTTATGACGTCACTTTTATTAATGAATGCAAACTCTGTTTTGAAAACGCATATAGTACTTAACCTTGTAATGATCCTGTTGATGATGGTCCGTACATGATGATTTAGTACGGGGCGTCACATTTGGTATCAGAGCGTTGGTTGTAGGGAATTAGGATGCATTAGTGAGTCTAAGACCGACCCGAGTAGGATTCACTAATAGGACTAATCTACAACTTGTTAGTTTACTTGTTTCCGCTGAACTTACTGCATGCTGCTACTTACTGTTACTGCTATATGCCGTATGCTACTACGTGATTTCACTACTGCATGCTATTACTTGCTTTCGATTGCATGCTAGTTTCGTACGATTACTGATATTGCCATGCTACTTATTGTTATACATGATTTAAACTGTTGGCCTATTATTTGCTTGCTTTATGACATACTGACATGGAAAATTTATTTTTCCTTGTTCAGATGTCGGACGTTCCACCTGCTGACATCCCGAGCGGCTCAGGCCCCGTTGTTCCACCCACTGCTGCACCTGTTGCTGCTGCTGCTGCTGACATTCCGGCCCCGACACCCACTGGCGACCCCGGCGCCTCTAGTTCTGGAGCTAGCTCTAGTGTGCCTATCCCGGCGTCTTCTTCCAGACCCCCGAGGCAACTGGCTCGCATTGGTGGCATGGAGATCCCCGCGGAGTTCGGGGAAGGTCCCTTCCGTAATCACTGGCGCACACCTTGCCGAAGCACTGCCGACGGCCGCTTAGCTGTGATTACGCCAGGCCGACACCGACAGATGTTGGCCGCTTTCGGATATGTTGAGCCACCCGCGCCACCACCGCATGATTCAGACGACGGTTCTTCCACCGATGCTTCTTCAGACGACACCTCATCGGACGACTCCAGTGATGAGGAGGATCACGCTGACCGACCGATTCAGGCACCTTCTACCCCGCCGAAGAAGCGGTATCGCTTCGCTGGCATAATTCCTGGTCGTACTGTCACTGACGCTTATGGTCGGCGTCGTAGGATCACTGCTCGTAAACGGCTGGTGCCGTACCCCGCCGACCCACAGATATTACCGTCTCCACCCAGAGCCGGACCATCCACCTCAGCACCACCGGCTCCACCTGCACCGCCAGCACCACCTGCCCCACCATCTTCCTCTAATGAGGAAATGAGGCGGGAGATTGAGATTCTCCAGACTCGAGTTACTGAGCTCGAGGAGCAGTTGGCTCATGTTTTGGACATCTTGTACCCACCATCGCCGTAGGACTTTGTACTAGATTCTGTATTGTAATCTCTTTTGTAATCTCATATTTCACTTATGTAATGTACGAACTTATTGTAATGTATGAACTTATTATCATTAATGAATGGAATTTGTGTTGCTTACTTCTTGCGCAAGTGTTCTATTTACGTTATCATCTCATGGTTTTTGTGGTACTTATATCTGCTTGCGTTATTTAATCAACACGTGTTGTGCTGTTTTCATGTTGGTTGTTATATAATGTACTATTATTATTTGCATAATGGATTTTGACTTGAGTCAAAATGTTTGTATAGAACATCATGGCCAACGGGAGATCTATCCCCACCGCGGCACAAATTGAGGAAATGATTAACGAGCGAGTCGCTGCTGCACTAGCTGAAAGACAACCCCAAGCTCCACCACCACCGCCTGTCAATCCACCTGTCGTCCGAGATGGGTGTACTTACAAGGAATTTCAAAGCTGCAAGCCACACTACTTCAGTGGCACTGAGGGACCCGTCGGTCTCACCAGATGGTTCGAAAAGTTGGAATCGGTATTCAGGGTTAGCAATTGTTCTGAGGCTAACAAAACGAAATTTGCATCTTGCACACTTTCTGATGGCGCGCTCACATGGTGGAATACCATGGCCCAAGCGCAAGGAATTGATGAGGCGTATGCTACGCCTTGGGAAGAATTTAAATGTGCTATGATCGAGGAATACTGTCCGAGAACCGAGATTCAAAAGATGGAAATCGAATTTATGCAATTGAAAACCGTAGGGAACGACCTTAACAGCTACAACCGTAGGTTTTTGGAGTTGGCTCTTATGTGTCCAACCATGGTCACCCCCGAATTTAAGCGTTTGGAGAAATACTTCTCGGGACTTCCTAAGTCCATCAAGGGTAATGTTACCTCATCCAAGCCACCAAGTGTTCCCGAAGCAATGCGCATGGCGCATACTCTCTTGAATCAAATCATCCTGGACGAGCCGGAGAAGGCTAAGTTTGAAACTGGTAATGGTGAAAAGAGGAAATGGGACAACAACCACAACAACAACAGGAGTAGGAACTATGATCAAAACCCAGCAAAACGACATGAAGGGTTCAGGCAAAACAACAACATGCACAACAACAACACCAACCCCAACAACAACAACCGCACCAATCCGAACTACAAAGGAACCTTACCACAATGCAATAGGTGCTACAAGCACCACACTGGGTATTGCAATGTTATCTGTGAGAAGTGCCAACGATCTGGACATGTTGGCAAGGATTGCAAGGTTACCACTTTGAATGTGAAGCCAAACCACAACAACAATGGGCCTAAGAAGTGTTATGAATGTGGAAAGACGGGCCATTTCAGAAACGAGTGTCCTAACAAGCGTAAGGATGGCGGACCACCACGTGCTAGAGCCTTCAATGTTAATGCAAGAGATGCACGCGACAACCCCGACTTGGTGACAGGTATATTCAAAATCAACAATCTTTTAGCTTCTGTCCTATTTGATACTGGTGCCGATAGGAGCTATGTGTGTAGACATTTTTGTGATAAGTTAGATTGGTCGTTAGTTCCTTTGAAGGAAAGTATGCTTGTCGAGGTCGCCAATGGAAAACTTGAAAAGGTTGACCATATTAGTCGTGGAGCTATTATCAACATAGCTGGTGCAGATTTCGAAATTGATTTGATACCTATCAAACTGGGAAGTTTTGACGTGATCGTCGGTATGGATTGGTTGAGCAAGATAAAGGCCGATGTTATCTGTGGAGATAAAGCACTTCGCATACCACAAGGAGATGGCGAACCACTGGTTATCTATGGAGAGAGATGTACCTCGAAGTTGAACCTCATTAGTTGCGTGAAAGCGCAAAAGATTATGAAGAAGGGACGCTTTGCTGTCCTAGCACATGTGAAAGCGGTAGAAACTGAGATGAAGAGCGTGAACGACGTTCGAATTGTGAACGAATTTTCTGATGTCTTCCCAGAGGAATTGCCTGGATTACCGCCGCAGAGAGCAGTAGAGTTTCAGATTGACTTAGTGCCAGGAGCTGCACCTGTAGCTCGCGCACCTTATAGACTCGCACCTTCCGAGATGCAAGAATTACAGAGTCAACTACAAGAGCTATTAGATCGAGGGTTTATCCAACCAAGCTTCTCGCCTTGGGGCGCACCTGTGTTGTTTGTAAAGAAGAAGGATGGATCCTTCCGTATGTGTATCGACTACCGTGAACTCAACAAATTGACTATCAAGAATCGATATCCTCTTCCACGAATTGATGATCTTTTTGATCAACTACAAGGATCGAGCGTTTATTCAAAGATCGATTTGCGATCCGGATATCACCAGCTGAGGGTGAAGGAAAGTGACGTGATGAAAACTGCATTCAGGACCCGTTATGGTCATTATGAGTTCCTCGTGATGCCATTCGGTTTGACAAATGCACCTGCCGTGTTCATGGATCTCATGAATCGTGTCTGCAAGCCTTACTTGGATAAGTTTGTTATCGTCTTCATAGATGATATCCTCATCTACTCTAAGAGCGAAGAAGAACATGAGCAACACCTTCGGCTAGTGCTTGAACTCTTAAGACAAGAGCAACTTTACGCCAAATTCTCCAAGTGCGAATTTTGGTTGAAGGAAGTACAGTTTTTGGGTCATGTTGTGAGCGACCAGGGTATCAAAGTTGATCCCGCCAAGATTGAAGCCATCAGCAAGTGGGAGACCCCCACTACTCCAACGCATATTCGCCAATTTCTAGGTCTCGCCGGTTATTATCGAAGGTTTATCGAAGGATTTTCTCTGATTGCGCGTCCTTTGACCGCACTCACTCACAAAGGAAAGAAATTTGTTTGGGGAGACGAACAAGAGAAGGCATTTCAATTCTTGAAACAGAAGTTAACCACCGCACCTATCTTATCACTTCCTGAGGGTAATGACGATTTTGTTGTTTACTGCGACGCCTCGAAAACTGGTTATGGTTGTGTACTGATGCAACGCATGAAGGTCATCGCCTATGCTTCTCGTCAACTGAAGATCCACGAACGAAACTATACCACACACGATCTTGAACTTGGAGCCGTTGTCTTCGCACTCAAATTGTGGAGGCACTATCTGTATGAGACTAAATGCACTATCTTCACCGATCACAAGAGTCTCCAGCATATATTCGATCAGAAACATTTGAATATGAGACAACGAAGATGGATTGAGACACTAAATGATTACAAGTGTGAACTTCGCTACCATCCGGGTAAAGCCAACGTTGTTGCTGACGCATTAAGCCAAAAGGAGAGATCGGCACCTCTTCGTGTTCGAGCATTGAACATCACGATTCATTCCAATCTTCAGAACCAAATCCGAGCAGCCCAAGAATAGGCTCTCATAGAGAAGAACTTGCGGTATGAGTATTTTAACATTCTCGTCTCTAAATTCGAAGTTAGGGAATCCGGACTCCGATGTTATGCCGGAAGAATTTGGGTACCACGTTATGGAGATCTACGAAGCCTCATACTTGATGAAGCTCACAAGTCTAGATATTCGATTCATCCCGGGGCGGGCAAGATGTATCATGATATTAAAGAACAGTATTGGTGGCCCAATCTCAAGAAAGATGTTGCATCTTATGTTAGTAAGTGTTTGACTTGCTCAAAAGTTAAAGCCGAGCATCAAAAACCTTCTGGGTTACTTCAACAACCGGAAATCCCACAATGGAAGTGGGAGATGATAACTATGGACTTTATCACCAAGCTACCAAAGACGGTGGGCGGATATGATACCATTTGGGTTATTGTTGATCGTCTTACAAAATCTGCACATTTCTTAGCAATGAAAGAAACCGATACAATGGAGAGGCTTGCTCAACTTTATATCAAAGAGGTCGTATCACGACACGGTATACCTATATCAATCATCTCCGATCGCGACCCTCGTTTTGCTTCTAGATTTTGGCGTTCTCTACAAGAAGCCATGGGAACTCGTCTCGACATGAGCACTGCATATCACCCTCAGACTGACGGGCAAAGTGAACGAACAATTCAAACCTTGGAGGACATGCTACGTGCATGTGTTATTGATTTTGGAAAGGCCTGGGAAAGGCATTTGCCACTCGCCGAATTCTCGTACAACAACAGTTATCACTCGAGCATTAAAGCTGCACCTTTTGAAGCGTTGTATGGCCGCAAGTGCCGTTCTCCTTTTTGTTGGGCCGAGCTAGGTGAAGTGCAACTCACCGGGCCCGAGATAGTCCATGAAACCTCAGAAAAGATTGCTCAGATTCAAAACAGACTCAAGGTAGCCCGTGATCGCCAAAAGAGTTATGCTGATCTTAAACGTAAAGACTTTGAATTCAACGTTGGTGATCGTGTTATGTTGAAGGTTGCACCTTGGAAGGGTGTGATTCGTTTTGGGAAACGCGGAAAGTTAAACCCGCGGTACATTGGTCCATTTGAAATTTTGGAACGTGTTGGACCCGTTGCTTATCGTCTTGATCTTCCAGCACAATTGAGCTCAGTTCATCCTACCTTCCATGTATCAAACTTGAAGAAGTGTCTTGCTCCACCTGAACTTATCATACCATTGGAGGAACTTACTATCGATGACAAACTCCACTTTGTGGAAGAGCCCGTTGAAATCATGGAAAAAGAAGTCAAGGAGTTGAAACACAATAGGATTCCGATCGTCCGAGTTCGATGGAATTCCAAACGAGGACCTGAGTTTACTTGGGAACGAGAGGACTGCATGAGACAGAAGTATCCTCACCTTTTCCCACCTCCTCCATCACCTTCAGATTCAGCTTAAAATTTCGGGACGAAATTTTCTTTAACAGGTGGGTAATGTAACGACCCTGGTTTTTCCAACGTTAATTATTAATAATTATTATTATTAATACGTGTGATTAAACGAATGTATGTTATTACATTTACATGTTGCTTTAATTGCCCGTACTTGAACTTTAAATGCCCGAAACGTCTTTGTGACACCCGGAACTTGCACGAATAATATTTTCAAGTATTATTTACATTCATGAGTAATTTTATTAATCATTTTAATTAACTAAGACTATTAGTTAATTACTTGGGCATTTAGTGGACTTACTTGTTACTTGCATACAACTTGGGCTTTATACATGTACATGGACTTATGAGAGCCCACCCTACTTATTAGTTGGACTTAATTAGCCCATTAAGACTTGCAAGTATCAAACTTAAGTGTAACTAGTTAGTTACATCCATTTAGAATCTTGTTAACACTTGATCCCCATGAACACCACCCTTTTACCCAACTTTTGTAAGCTTTTCCACCTAGTGACCAACAAACAACCCACCCACCCCCTTGGGAGCTGCAGGCCGTCGGCCTTGGGGTCTCCTTAGGGTGGTTTTTGACTTCATTTCCTCATTACAACTCACTTGAAGTCTTCTCTCAAAACAACACACACTTTACTTACAATTATCTTTCTCTTTTTCTCTCTCAAAGTTCTTTGTTCTTGCAAGTAAGTTTGAAGACTTTTTCTCCTCTTCCTTGCTTAACAAAACCGAACCCATGAGGCACCATAATCATCATCATGCTTTGTTGTTTTTAATCTTTGTTTACATGTGTTGATTACTAGTTATTTGTTACTTACTTTCTAGCTTTCAAGAATAAACTTACTAGTTTGAATTCTTCATCTTTATCTTGTTATAACAAGAACATTCAAAGAACATAATCTATCTAGTTATGTTCTACATATTTTGTTTCAAAAGATTAAAGTTCATAGTTGTATAAACTCATTACTTGTAGTTCTTGAAGTAACTTTGAAGTTACTTCACTTAAAGATCAACTTTGGTTGAATCTTTAAAAGTATGAGCAACTATGAATCATTTTCTTGTTTACTTAAGTTACTACTTCATTTATGCACTTTATTTACATGTTGTTAGTTTATTTGGTCAAGTACTACAAGTTAGACTTGATCTCATAATCTTCTTGAACTTAAAAGTTAACTTATGAGTTTCAAGAACATAGAAGTGTAACTTACAAGTTACAACTTCAAATACCTTTGAAAGATCTAAGTTATCTAGCTTATGGTCTTCTTAAATTGTCATAAACAAAAGCTATAAAGCTTACATACACTTTACTAGTTGTTGATTTAAGTTTATAACTTGTTTTTACTTCTAAAGTTCATGTAAGTGTTGAAACTAAGCCTTGATGTAACCTTGGTTCATCAAAACACTTACAACACTTGCACTTGAGTTATGATGGACAAACCTTGGTCAAAATGATGTTAACACATCAACGAGTTGTACACTTGAAGCTATACGCATCAAGGATGAGAACCGTGATGAACATCAAGCACCGAGACAACCGGAACTCTCCAAAACCCACTGTTTCTGTCCAAAAGTTTCTGTCCAGATATTTCTGGAACAGACCCGTGGACCTGGGCTGTTCTAACCTTGATTTTTAGATAGAATTTTTCGAGTAGATAACTTTTCATATAGAACTCGTCTTAATCCGAGTTACGGTTTGGGATTTATGGCCCTCCGATCTTCACTATGTCCTTTAACGTTGTGCAGAAATTTCTGACCTACTCGCACTTAGACCGTCGCCGCGGTCAAACCAAGATGAGTTTGCTTCTGTAAATTTTACCACACTTAAGGGACTTATAGACGGAGCCATGGTCACTGGTCTCACCTTAATTCAGTAAGGATAGAGGCCGTGGCGACTGACCGAAGTCAGCCTTTGTTTTAAACGACTTTCATAAACGAGTCTTACTTGTTACCTTTTGTTTAATGATGATTGATGATGACCCTTATGACCTTAATTACGTACTTGTAAACCTTTTGAGACGACTTATTGACTTAGTGCTATTTGACTTAGGTTGAGGACGTTTGGACCGTTACTTGCACACCACTTTCCGACTACTACCTTACCGTTACTACTAATCATTGTGAGTTATAGCATTCCCTTTTTACTTTAACTTATTTTGGGAACTGAGAATGCATGCGGATTTTATGTTTTACATACTAGGCACGAGTACTTAAACTTTATATATGTGTGGGTTATATAACGGCAGAAACATTCCCTTTAGCTCGGTAACGTTTAATCATTGGTTTTTGAACCGTGAACGCGAATCTTAGATATGGATCCATAGGGTTTGACATCCCCACTCGGGCTAGTAGCGCTAGCATTTAACGAGTGTTTAATACTTCGAGGTTATACGCACTTGCCAAGTGCACTTTAAGGGGGTACATTAAACGTTAAGTTAGTTACCGGGTGCCCACGGTTAAGCATGTACTTTTACATACTTTTGAAACGCTCGTTGTAGCACTGAAATCTCGTGGCCTACTTACATTACTGTTATACTTAAACTATAGCTCACCAACCTTTGTGTTGACCTTTTTAAGCATGTATTTTCTCAGGTGCTTGAAGTCGCTTCCGCTATCATACTTGTTGTGCTGTAGAACCCGCTGCCTAGAGTTGTATTCGCATGACTACTTATCTTGCATTCAAACTTTTTACTTATGAACTTATGTTATGTAACGACCATTATGGTCACGTACACTTATTTAATGCTTCTACTTAGCGAAGCATACTTTTGATTTGTAAAACAATTGGCGTATGTTATGACGTCACTTTTATTAATGAATGCAAACTCTGTTTTGAAAACGCATATAGTACTTAACCTTGTAATGATCCTGTTGATGATGGTCCGTACATGATGATTTAGTACGGGGCGTCACACACATAGGTTGTGACGGGTGTGGTCTTACCATCAGCTACTTCTACACTAACCGGCTTGGGTAACACAGTAGCTGGTAAATTCAACTTAGCACAGAAATCTAGGGACATAAAACACCTATTGGCACCACAATCAAACAATACGCGAGCAGGTATTGAGTTGATTAGAAACATACCGGTGATTACTTCGTCGGTTGCCACAGCATTTTTCACCGACATCTGAAAAGCTCTAGCCTCTGCTGTTGGAGGGTTCTTCCTCTTCTGCCCACTCAAGGCAGTTGACCCTACGGCTGATGCTGAACGCGCCCCTGACCCTGCCCCGGAACTACCACTTTTTGACGGACAACTAACTGCACGATGCCCTGGTTTATGACAACTCCAACACACACTATTCGGATACGGACATGCTGAAGACTCATGCCCAACCACACCACACTTTAAGCATCTTCTTGTAGCCTCAGAACACTGACCACTGTGAGAAGATCGACACGTGTGACACCAATTCCCTTTACCTGATCCAGATCCAGAACTACTCTGACCACTTTTACCCTTCGATTTAAACCCACTAGACTTCTTGAATTTAGATCCTGATTGACCAGATACTTGCCCACCTTGTTGTAGCACATTACCAAACATTTTATTTCTGGCGGCCTGAACATCACTTTCTACCATCTTAACCATCACAACCGCTTGAGACAACGATGTAGCCGTTCTAACAAAAGTTTGGTACTCTGGAAAAATGATATTAACAAAATGTTGTATACGAGACGCTTCGTCTGGAACCCACTGTTGTACAAACCTTAGTTTATCCATATACTTCTCTACTACCTCGTCGATCGTCATTTGAGGTGTCATCTTCATTTCAAGAAACTCAGTCTTGCTTCGGTTCATATCAAATGGATTACAATATTGTTCACACACCTTCCCATGAAACTGCTCCCATGTGATCATACTCACTTGCTCTTTTGGTATACTAGAAATCAAAGAATCCCACCAAATCATAGCCCTACCTTTCAACATTCGACTAGCATACGTCACTTTCAGCTCGGGTTCACACTGGCACGCTTCAAATACCCTTTCAACTTCTCGCAACCAATTGAGAGTTACAGTCGGATCAGTACTTCCAGAGAACTCGGAGGGTTTGCAATCACGGAAGTTCTTATACGTACATCTTTTGGGTGGTTGCATGTAAGGTTGATGGAACATTTGCATTTGGTATGGATTCATCATCATGAGATTTTGGTAAGTAAAACTATTTTGCGGTGGCATATAATATTGGTTAGGTATTTGATTCTGAAACTGGTTCTGGTGCACATTAGGTATCGTTTGGGATTGTGCGGTTGGGAATCCAGGTGGTGTATCATCATTTCCAGAATGCCTTGCCAATTCAAGCTCATTAATTTTGTCCTCAGCCTCTTTTAGCTTACTATCTAATTGAAGGATGTAACTACTCTGATCATCATCAGACTCAACACCCTCTTCTGGTGCTCTGAATGTTCCGGGGTTAGATGGGCCAGTTGCGTTTCTATCAGCCATACCTGTGCTACAAAACAGCTTACACAAAAGCTTAGTGGATAACAGTTAGTTCAATCACAACTAACACACGTATATCCTATTTTCACTTAGCCCCCACTCCCACAGACATGTTTGACTTGCCTCAGGGTTTGGGGAACAAAATACGCGCACGTATTTGGCGCCAAACCATGCTCTGATACCAACTTGTAACACCGGCCATTTTTTTTTTTTATATATATATACACAGCGGAAGACTTCATTTACATAATTACCCTTATTCGATAACAACATGATTACCATAAATCCTTAGTTAATTACTTTATTACAAACCACAGGTGTTACGTTATTACAAAACATTATTTAAACAAAAGTCCACATCAGAGTTGGTTGTCAAACATGTCATCTGCTGTATCACCCATCCCGACTAGCAGTACCTAAACCTGCAAGGGGGAAAACATGTGGGGGATTAGCGCACCGCTAAGTGAATGAAATTTATCTAACAGATATAGCTTAAGTCACACACAAGCTATATACATCAACAATACCTGCTAACTACCAACTAGCATACAAAAGACAATACGAGGATCGGCGGCTTGTACGAGCACACGACTCCCAGCTGATCGGGCCTGAGTCTACCGATAGTCCCTGCTACTCAATTCACAGTATAGTTATCCAGATGCAGGGGATGCATCATTCACACTATACTCTACAATCAGTAGCCTATGGACCCAACCTCCCCTAGGCACGGTTGACCTCATACGGACTCTAACCTCTCCTAGGCACGGTCTCGAGTCCCCAGTCTCCCTAGGCCTGACTGGTGCCATTCACACAGTGTACACATAATTCACATACAACATCAGGCAAACGATATTATTCTATCATGGCAATTCCTACACTATGCATGGTAAAAGAGTCAACCACAGTAGCATGATATGCTACTTAAACTCTATCCGTAGATAGACCCACTCACCAATTACCAGCAACTGCTCAGTTATTATTTCTGAGCTTCCTCCTTGTCCTTTTCTCCTGAGAACAGCAACAACCAAGTTAGAATAGTGTTCCCATCAAGATTAGACACACTGACAGCGAATTATAGCAAATTAGTAAAAATTTGCGTCCGCTAAAATTTTCATGCTTAACACTTGTGCACTTTCAAAATTTACATCATGAACACTAAAATACAAACGGGCAGCATAACGGCTAGAATTCCACACTTAGTAAGAATTTCACTGCCTAAGACCATCGGTCGATGGTCCCATCCATCGGCCGATCGTCAACACACCATCGGTCGATGGTCTCCCCCAATCGGTCGATCGTCAAAATTACATCCGCTGGTCAGAAATCATACACCATCGGTCGATGGTCTCGTCCATCGGCCGATCGTCCTCACCATCGGTCGATGGTCAACGACCATCGGCCGAAGGTAGTTCATCAGCTGCAACAGCAGCAAAGTGACGGGTTTCAACCCAAAATCACCAAATCTCGACTTTGGACACGTTTTTGACCTCAAAACTGGTTACATCTTTTACACTAGACATTTAGAAACATAAACCCACAACTTTTATGCACAAACAACAACAAATTGAACCAATTTTACACAAAACCCCATTTTAACAAAAACTAACTTAAAACACCCATTTTGACTCTGATTTGATCACGAAATTAAACAAACTTTACCTTGTTAGAATCACAACAACACAAGGAACGATTTGACACTAAAATCAAGCTTCAATTCGAGATCAAATGATTTAGGGTTGAGATGAAGATGGTGAAGTTTAGGTTAGGTGAATGTGTGAGTGAGAGGAAAGTTCAGGAAACCTCAAGAAAAGAGCTGGTCACTAGCTTATATTTGTGTTAAAACACAATACCCCATCACACACGGGTATTTACCACTTATCTGATATCTTTCGCACAAGATTAGGTAACCCAAACGAGGTCCAATTAAAATAAACAAACATGTTCTGGGACCCTTATCACAAACTGGACACAACACAAATATAATAAAACACTAATTAAATAATTAAAATAAAAGCACTTAAGACTAAGCACAAACCCTTAGGGCAAAATAGACAACTTACAACTAGCCCGGGTTTCAGTCTGTTACAGTGGTGCTCCTCTTTCCGGCCTCCGGCATCTCGTCGGAGGGCCGATGTGCTCTTTTTTACACTTCCTTTTTGTTTTACCTCTGGTCTGACGGCTTCTCTTTCCGGCGGTTTGAGGTGGCGACCGGTTGCTTTTTGGTGTTTTTCGGCGACATAAACAGCGAGTGCCTTGTGCACTCTGTGTTTATGGGCTCCGTTAGGTAACTATCCACTCTGTCTTTTTCTTTGTTTTTACTTTCTCCGGTCGGGTGTTGGTCCTTCGTTTCCGGCTACTTTCGGCCTCCACCTGATGTTCTCAGGCCATGATCTCATGGTGAGATCTAAGAAATAGGGTGTGTAGGTCGTGTTTTGGCTAAGTCGCCGTTATTTTCCCTTCTGGTGGTCAGATCTTGGGCGTCGGAGCTTTTGCTCCGGCGGTTTTTTGCCGGAATCGTTACCGGTTTTTCGTTTGGTTTGTATATTTTTACGGTTATCCTATTATTTTGGAAATGGCGGGGGTATTCTTCTTGACTGCTGCTGTTGGTTGTCTCACCGGCGACGGTGGGTTTGGTGGCCGGATTCCGGTCAGTTTTCGGCTGTCGGACGTGGTTGTTCGATTTAGGGCGGGGTTCGGTCTTAGCTTGTTGTGTCGGGTCCGGTTCGCTCCAATTTCCCTGTCGTTGTTTTCGGTTCGGGTTAGAACAACGTCGTTGCCGATGTACTCGACTTTGTCGATATGGAAAAGGAGGTTTTTTGTAGTGGTCTCTTGAGGGTTTTTGACCGCCCGTTCGGTTGTTTGGTCTGTATTGGGGGGCTTCTTCGGTTTACTGGCCTCAGGGGAGGTGTTCTTGGGTTTCCCGGTGGATAGAACTCGCTGGTTTGCTATTGATCGATTTGTGCTCTTTGGGTCGATATGGTGCTGTAGCGGTTCAGGTGGTCTTTCCCGAGCCTGACCGGGCTCGGGAGGTTGTATATGGGTAGGTTTGGATCTTTGCAGGGGTGCAAGTGCACGGTGTTTCTTTGACCACTAATGTTTGGTTGATTGTGTTAGGGTATAGTTGGTTTCAATTTCAATTTCAATGTTGTTTGTATTAGTTCGATCATGAACTTCAGATAATCAGATCTGATCAATGATGTAACTTGTATCCTACTTGATCTTTACGATATATATATATATATATATATATATATATATATATATATATATATATATATATATATATATATATATATATATATATATATATATAGTGGTAGGATCAAGAGGGAAGTAACCAATCGGTGGAAGCGAGGAGAAGCAAAAACTTTTTTTTTCGTTTTTTGAAAAAACTTTGTTCACGAACATTATAGATAGGATGAAAATATGAACATTTAGTAGAGACACTTTGTGATAAATGTTTTTATTTTGGCAGAAAAACGCTCGAAGAAGTAATATATAACAATTATCGTGTTTTTCGAGCGTATGTTGAGGTTTAGCTACTGGAGTTTAGATATTAGGGTTTAGATATTAGGGTTTATAGGGTTTAGATATTAGGGTTTAGATTTAGGGTTTAGATTTAAGATTTAGATTGAGTTTTTAACACGAACGGTTTAGAGTTTAGGGTTTGGTGTTTTGGGTTTATTCCATAAACCCAAAACACCAAACCCTAAACCCTAAACCCTAAACTCTAAACCCTAAACTCTAAATCGGGCTAAAGTTTACTTCACAAAACATGAAAAAACGTTCATATTCTTCACGAACAATATTATCTTGAATGTTATTTTTGTCGATCGTTTTTCCGCCTAAATAATAACATTCATCACGAAGTGTCTCTTCTAAATGTTCATATTTTCGTTTGATCTTGATGCCGGAAAAAAAATTCCAAAAGAACGAAAAAAAAATTTTTTTGCTTCCCCCCGATTTGTTACTTCCCCATTGATCCTGCCACTATATATATATATATATATATATATATATATATATATATATATATATATATATATATATATATATATATTGCCAAAAGAAAAAAAATCAATTAGTCATTAGATTTTTTCTTTTTAAAAACGGAGAAGTTTTATTACTTAGGTACTTCACTGCAAAGGTGAAGACCAAAACACATACAATCGAGAACATAATCTCAAATAAAAATGAGCAACTCGAAAAACAAGACCAACGAGCAAGCAACGAGCAAGCTAATGAAGACTCTAAAACAAACCTACTACAATACAAAAGGAAACGATCACACCAAAAAATACATAAAACTACAAGCACCAAACTAAAACACAAAGTAGTTAACATGAGAGGAACTTATTATAATTCAGAATCCCTGCCTCATTACATTGCTCCAATCCCTCTATTTATAGAGGTGTTTACATATACCGACCTAGCCTTCAAATAATTTAGGTAACATAATTCTAGTCTAATTACAATTACTTGCATCACAATCCTACTTGCATCCCTAGTAATACTGTAGCGACTTGACAAAATCGTCATTGACGGCGCCGTCTACTTAGGTCCCGTTACGTGGTCATAAGTCTTTAAAATGACGTTTGACCAAAATATGTCGCATTCATTTCAAACGTAAAAGTGTTTCAAGTTTACAAAGGTAGTTCCACGACTAGTTACATTACAATGTTTAACGTACAAATGAAACCTATGCGACACAATTTTGAAAGTAAGCCAAAAGATGCTCCATGTATGCATATATACTCGACATCCAAGCAAGTATCAAAAAGAGTGCGGAAGCATGTATCACATAGCGTTTAAGGACTTGAGAAAACATATAGAAAACTGTCAACGAAAAACGTTGGTGAAATCATAGGTGTATTAGTAACGTTGTTTTTGAACAACGAGATTTAATATAGTTGATTATCCAAATCGTTTGTATTCCAAAAGTATGTTCGCGAGCACCCAATTATCAAGACTTAACTGTTTTATACCCTGTTACGTAGTGTTAGAACATACACTATACTCGAAAATATATTTCATCCGCTAACGGTAGCGAACCGTCCGAATGAGGGCTCGTCAAGCCAATGTGATCACATAACATAAGTTCACGTTTACACCCTGCAAGTGTAACTAATGATAATTGAATTGTGGCTTTTTGTTCAAATTCGCTGTGGAATGTTTGTTTTCGTACTTGTGTTCAAAGCATAAAAGTATGATACGTATATGTTTCTCATCCCATAGTTTAAAAGTAAAAGTTGTTGAAAAGGTGGGACTATGATCTCACCTTGGTTGCACGAATAGTAAATTGTACTTAACAAGGTAACGTGTGCAAGAACGAATGCTAGTCTTGACCTAAACAAATAGGTTCGTATCAATATCGGTAAACACGGTTGGTCAAAGTGTTCAATTAGTCCTATGGCTCATTACAACTCGATTATAAAGCATGTGAATCAAGTATGCAAGAAGATTAGAACGGTTTAAACAAGTATTGGTTAAGTTTGGACAAAAGTCAACTTTGATCAAGTCAAAGTCAACGAAAAAGTCAACACGTTCGGGTCGGGTCCCGAACTATTTTTCTGAGGTTTTTAATCATATATAAGCATGTTAGAACAAGTTACATGTGAATCGGAGGTGCGTAGCATAGCAAACATTTTTCGAAAAAGTGTCATGGTGAAAAGATTCTGAACACGCATATTGTCGCGCCGCGACATAGGATGGCCGCGCCGCGGCAATCAACGTGAGCTGGTGCCTGGTCAATTTCAATTGTCCAAGTCCCAAACCAAATTTCATTTAAACACAAAACACAAACCGTAAACTCTTACGACACGTATCTTATATCGTTGAAAAGGTAATTTGACAAGGAACACAACTAAGCACGTTTCATCAATCAAAAATATCATTTGCAATAATCGAATTTCCAAATTAAATGATCAATTAATGCTCATCATTAATGCTTCAATTTCATAAATGCACAATTTTAATTCGGGAATTAAATGCACACATACGATACGCCGTTTCGTAGATAATTACGCATACAATGCAACTAAACACTTGCAAACAACATTGCAAAGCATTCAATGCGTCAAAAATTCATTTTTCTTCTATCAAACCCAAACTCAATATCACAAAATCAATAATCATGTTAATGAAACATTCTTGATCAACTTACACATCAAATTGAAGCTAGTGATGCTAGTAACACATTTAATACATACACTTCTAACATCTAACAACATTTAGTCACCCAAAATCCAAGATTAAACACACCCATGTGACAAGTTCATGCTAGTTACTCAAAACAACGAAATCGAACATACAAATCATATATTCATGTTAGACTTGAGCCATAGACACTAATTAACACTTTTGTAAGTTAAAAACATCAAGAACAAAGAATCTAGTGATTTTAGAAAGTTACCCAAACTTGATGAAATCGGTATGAAATCGAAGAGGAAGTTGCAAGGATTCCAAATATGTAATTTGTTTTGCAAAACACTTGCTAGATTGGATTTAGATGATGATTCTTTGTTTGAAAGTTGAGAGAAAAGTTGAAGTAGTAAAAGAGAGAGAGAGAGAAGAAATGAATGGAGGAGAAGGCTTGTTGACTAGTTGACCTAGTCAAGTCTTTTGCCTCTTGGCAAGTTTAGTCCCTCAAGTTCAACAGCGGGTGCGTGAATTACCTAAACGAGATATTTTAAAACGCGTATTAACGGAAGATGTTATAATTATACAACGGACTTTAAAATAGTTAAACGGAAAATAAGCGGAAAAAGGCGGGATGTTACAAATACTATAATTACAATAAACTAATTATCTATATGTCTAATAGACAAAATCCTGTAGCACTATTCATCAATAGTAATCAGGGGTATTTTTGTCATTTAACAATTTTTTTTTGTCTCCAACGATAAAAGAACCAACTCTCATAAAAGAACCAACTCTTCAATGTTATCAAAAGATGTCGAAAAAAATTCTTTTTTACCAAAAAAATCAACTAACCTTTTTTTTTTCTCAACGATAAAGGAGGCAACTTTCATAAAAGGAACAACCCTTCAATGCTACCAAAAGATGTCGAAAAACATTCTTTTTTACAAAATAGATCAACCAACTTTAAAAAAAAAACACCGAACGCTAAAAGAAGCAACTTTCACAAAAGGAACAACCCTTCAATGTTAGATGTCGAAAAAAATTCTTTTTTACAAATAGATCAAGACTTTTTTTTTAACTCGCATTCAAAACGGAGCTCTCGACGCGAAGCGAGGGCTCCACAACTAGTTATTAACTAAATATAACTATCGGCTATTAGAACTAACGACCACAAAACAACACCAAACAGTAGTTGACATTGCAGTAAACAACTTAAATTAATTAAATTTAATATTCATACTAAACGAAAAATTAATATTATCATATCGTTTTGTAGCACAAAATAGTCTTAAATGATTAGTATATAAGTTTTTTTAGAACGAAAAAAAAAATTATAAAGTTAACTTTTTAATTATTTAAATTTAAGGTTTGTTCAAAGTTGTAACAAATTTTTTATTTTAATTAGTTTTTAATGACAACCAAAGAAATACATAAAATATATATACACGGAGTATATATTTTTTAAACAAATACTGGAGTAGTATGTAGGACTATAGGATTACTACTAAAAGGTTGTTGTAGACTTGTAGGTAAGTTGGTGGATGGCAATTGGTTCTAGAAGAGGAATCTAGTCACTTAGAAATTTTGCTTGCCACTACTTTTACTTAAAGTTTTCAATAAGAAATTTCTTTGAGTTTCTATTTTTTACAAGTAAATTATTACAGACAACTATTTAAGGCTGACTATGAATCTATGATCACACTCTCAATAAGTTGACGATATGAAAAAATGAGTATTATTCGTTCTCGTAACTTAAATTTTATGAATTTATATGAATTTTATATGAATCTATGAAAATTGTATATCAAGATTTTTTCAAGTGTTATCATTTCAAAAAGTTCACTTGTGTGATAAATAGTTTCTTCATCACTTAAAATGACTACAACACCTTTTTTTTAGTATGTAACTAGTCCGGATCCGGCCCGCGCGATGCCGCGGGGGCTTTCGGCCTGTGTATTCATATTTAACTTAGCGTTGTGTATTTACAGAGGGGAAAACGGCTCATGTCTAAAGCGTCGTTTTAGATGTCGTTGTCTTAAGCGTTTTTTAAAAAGTGTCCGTTTCGAACGTAGTTAGTTTCGTTTTGTTCATAAAAATTTTTGAGTGCAACGGTGCTGTCGGAAAAATTTAACTTGCGGCGAACAGAAAGATATGGGTTGTCGCTGTGTTAAGTGTTTTTTAAAAAGTGTCCGTTTCGTGTATAGTTAGTCCCGTTGGGTTCGTGAGACTTTTTCGAGTTGAACGGTGATCTCGAAAAAATTTAACTCGCACCGAGCGAGAAGATAATGTCCGTTATAAATCCGGGGGGAATTAGTTTATTTCATTTTAATAAAATTATATGTTTACACATGAAGATGTGTAAACCTGAGGGGTTGTGTGTAAATTGAGTGAAAATTGAGGGGCCGATTGTAGTGTGAACGTAAACGCAACACTACAGTTCGAAACAACTGAAACTACACTCTTGGCGATGGGATGAGTTTTAGTATGTAAAGGTTAATTGTCTGCCTAAAAAATGACTATAATAGCTAACCATACTAATTAATTATAATTATACATATAATCAAATAGACAAGACTTGAAACTAGGTTGGGGTGTCACGTGACAGCTTCGAATAGGTTGATGAGTACTATTCACAACATTATTTTTATTTTTTTCTAAATCACTAAATTACACTTTGCCCCCTCTCACATTTTTCCCGGTTTAAGTCCTCGTTAAATTTTCAGTTTCAATCCTCCGTTATCTTTTGATTGATTTAGCCCTCTATCAACAACAACAACAATAACAATACCCAATCTCACACATGTAGGGTATGTGAGAGGTGTGACTTAGACAATCCTTCCTCTACCCTAAGACAAAGAGAAGTCATTTCATCACCCCAAGTGAAACACTCACAAGGGTAGAGAAAGTCCTCCCTCTCTATATTCGACGGATAAAGAGATTGCTTCTAACGGACCTCCGGCCACAAAAAAACATGTATTATCAACCTCTTTGATAATTTACAATAACTTTTTAATTACTTCTTTACCCACTTTATATACTGAGGATATATATATATATATATATATATATATATATATATATATATATATATATATATATATATATATATATATATATATATATATATATATATATATATATATATGTATATATATTCAAAAGAAAAAAAATGAAAATGACGATATGTTTTGTTTACATTTATAATTGTAATGCGGTGTTAATTGTTGTTTCTTAGGTTATGTTAAACTTGATAACTTTAAAATTTTCATTAAAAATAAGTAGTTAGATACCACAAAAAGTTTTTCATAAGAATCAGAGGAGTATTCGTCACAACAAGCGCGCGACTGACTACTATATTTGTTTTTATTCATAAGTAAATGAATAAAATAATTAATTAAATTATTATAATCCGTTCACGTCCTAGTAAATTAATTTAGAAGACAAAATATTCCTCCGTAGAAGAGCTAACTCACAAATATCATTTTTTTAGTCATACAATGCTAAACATACATTAAAAAAATTTATAATATACTACGTAATTTTTTAAAGCTCATACTCTACCCTACGGCTAGAAAAGAACGGTGTACGAATTATCACTATTGTATATAAATTGTACATAAAAAGATTACTATAAAAGATAAAAGATATGAGGTTTATATATCCGTTTAACCTATTTAACCTATGGAAACATTTCAGATTTCAGTATAAAATTGTCTTGGAAATCATATATTTTTTTTTGGTAAAGATAAATAGTTATAGAGTACTTGTTACACCTTTTTATTAAAGGCAATATATATATTAATTATATAAATAAATATGTACAATGATGGGTGCAAGAAGCACCAGATACCACACAACACATGTATGTACAATTCTAGTTCACAAATACAAATCGATGATCATGAACTACTCGAAGTGAACTCTGATATGTTTAACCGAGGTCGAAGTTGTTGACGTCTGGGGCCCCAAGGTTGGTAGTGTTTAGGATCCATTGTAGCCAATCTTTGTGTAGTTTTCTCGAACGTTTCATAATCCACTCGTAAGACTTTACTTGGATATCGCATGTGATTTTTGCAGTGGAACATGAGTCGTTCTTGAAGACTTTTAGATTCCTGTTTTTCCAAATGAAGTAAGCCGTCGTCCACGTAATTGCTGTGACGACCCGGAAATTTTCGACTAAATTTAAACTTAATCTGTATATGGTTTCGACACGATAAGCAAAGTCTGTTAAACTGAATCTCAAAAACTTTGAACTGTGTTCATGTATGCATTTGACCTTTGACTAATCCCGACGATTCACGAACATTAGTTTAAAATTAGATAAGCATATATACATATAACAATTTGCAAAAACAATTACAAAGTATTAATTGATATACTATTGGATAATTGTATCAATACATGATTAATATATTTAACTACTCGATATTTAAAACATAATTATAAATCTATATTGGTTTAATTATATATATATATATATATATATATATATATATATATATATATATATATATATATATATATATATATATATATATATATATATATATATATATGATTACTGACAATTTTATATTAAATTAAAATGTATAAATATTAATATACCAGATATCTTATTATGCGATGTATAAGTAACAATATATAATGTTAATACATTAAATTTAGTTATAAATTAAAACATAATTACTAAAGTAATATGATTATCACAAATTCACAATAAATAATTAAAAAAATAAATATTACTATAAAAATGATTAAATTTATTATTAAGTTGCAAGTTAAATGTTACTAGTCATTATGATTAATACTACTATTAATATTATTAATTTTATAATTATAATTATAATTATTATTAAAAACCATTATAAATATTATCCTAAAGAAAATACAAATTATCATAAATATCATTAAAAAATATCATGCTTGATCATTATTAAAATAGTTGTTAAAATTATTATTAACTATTATTATTATTTAGATAATTATTATTATTATTATTATTATTATTATTATTATTATTATTATTATTATTATTATTATTATTTATATTATTATTAATCTATCTATTTACTTATTAATACGAATATACAAAATCAAAAGGGGATTCAGTTGCACGTACACATAAACCCGTATTGGGTTTGTTTCTGTCTCCATTCTGGTTACAAAAATCGAATTTAACACATATACAAATACAAATCAGTGTACGAGCCTATCTGTTTTATATATTCTCTTTGATTTACTTTCCTTTAATTGAAAGATTCATGTACTTGTTGTCTGCGAAGGGTTATATGTCGATTTCAAAGGCCACTACAATACAATGGTGATTAAATCATGTTACAGTGTCAATTAATTACATTACACATTATATAATCTCTAATATCATTAAGAAAAACATAAAAAAAATCGAGCAGACAGGAACCAGTCCCCTGTCGTGTTAATTTTTTTTTCAAAACTCAAATTCGATGAAATCTTCAAAAACTATAAATGCAATATTGTTAGGAATTGTTTGATTATACATTCTGTAAGTTTTCAGATCTTAATTTAAACTCTTGATTACGAATTTTGAAGTCAAACTTCTAAATTAAAAAGTCAAACAGTTGGTTTATCATGAAATTCGTAATCATGTTGATGTTTTTTAGATAAATTGATGATGCGGAAACTTTATAGAGATGATTTGCAACACAATTCGTGTTAGAACTTTTGTCTAAAACAGCTTAGAATTTTAGATTGGATTCTGTGTTCATCGTGTTCAAACGAAGACTGTTACAGTCTTTGAATTTTAATTATTATTTTTTTTTGCTGTGTTGATAAAATTAAATTCCTCACTTTCGGTCTGTCACATTTCAATTCAAAGTTTATTTAAAAACTTAGTTTGTTGTTTGATTCATAATTGGGTCGACCTGTGTTTTGAGAAGAAGAGGAACAAGGATGAAAACAGGAAATGAGTTTAATAAATTTAATTTGGGTTATAAATCATAAAACTGGATTAGAGTAATGGTTTGGGTGATGGGTCGGTTATTGAGAGGTCGCGGGTTTGAGCCCGGCTTTGGGCATTTCTTTTTATGAAGGGCTTATGAGGTAGTTACATTTTTATTTATTATAATTATTATTATTAATATTATCATTTTCATTATTATTATTATTATTATTATTATTATTATTATTATTATTATTATTATTATTATTATTATTATTATTATAATTATAATTATTATTATTGTTGATTAGGTTAATATAAACAATAGGATTAATATTATTATCATTAAAAATACATTTCATTATTATCGTTATTATTTACTTAGTTATTACTAATAGAATGAGTATTATTATTGTTATTAGGAATACGATTAAGATTATTGTTATTATATAGTCATTAATATTAATAATATTATTATTATCTATATTAAAATCAATAAATGTAGTTTTATTTAAAAATCTTATAATTACTAGTACTATCGATATAGGTATTATTATTACCAATATGATTATGATTATGATTATTATTATTATCATTATGAGAACGATACAAATAATTAATTATTAATATTAGTACTCGTATCATTTTATAATTATTAGTACTTTTAATATTGGCACAAATATTATTAATATTATCATTTTCATTAATATGATTATCATTAATGAGCATTGTTATTATTAAAAATTAATATAATTACCACTAAAAGTATTAATACCTTAAATCTATATTAATTTTTTTGAGACTATTATTAATACTATCATTATTATTAGTAGTATGGAAATTATTATTATTATCATTATAATTATTCTAGTGTTATTATAACTAGTATTTTGTAAACAAAAAGAGTAATCACATATAAATATGTTTAACACTCATAAATTTAAATATACTATTACTATTATCTATCTAAAATATACAAAATGAAAATATAATAAAATATATAAGTTATTAATATAAAAATTTCACTAATAACAATATAAATATTTATTCGATTACAATAATATGTTTTAATACATATATGAATGATATAGGTTCGTGAATCCAAGGCCAACCCTACACTTGTTCAATATACTCATATGTATTTTTACTACAAAATACAGTATGGTGAGTTCATTTGATTCCCTTTTACTCTTTACATTTTTGGGAGTGAGAATACATGCGCTACTTTTATAACTGTTTTATTAAATGCTTTTGAAATACATTTTGAACTGCGAATACATGAAATGCTTTTATAAATGTTTGACGAGATAGACACAAGCAAAACATTCCTCGAATGAATTATGTGGACGTGATTATTGCCACCATTGAATTATGTGGACGTGATAATTGCCACAATTGATATGAATATTTTTCCCCTGATTATTATTGCTTGGTAACCTAAGAATTAGGGAACATCACTAATTTTAAGAATTAGTGCACGCCTAATTGACGAGAATCCTAAAGGTAGCTACTGGGTTTAACACCCCCACCCAGAATGTTCACTAGACGGAAGGGCTAGTGGGCGTGGTGTTTAGTACTTCGAAGTTTATATGATTATTATACAGACGAGATGTTCTCTTTTGGGGATATTATTTATGCGCATTACATGCTAAGGTCGGTTACCAAGCCAAGCTATGAAAGCAATGAAAAGTGAATTTTATGTATCAAGAGAATGATTTTATACACAGGTTATGTGTATGTTATTTTTGTGCACGAGATATGTATACGATTACTAAGATTTATGAAAGATGATTTTGTACACGAAAAAGGTGTACTTTATTTAAAAGATATCGCATGTACATTACAGGTGGGTATAGGATTCGGGCCCATTTGTACCATGCAGGATTTAAATCTTATGGTCTATCAAAATGATGAATTTTATTGTTTTATGATAAACTTATGAACTCACCAACCTTTTGGTTGACACTTTAAAGCATGTTTATTCTCAGGTATGAAAGAAATCTTTCGCTGTGCATTTGCTCATTTTAAAGACATTATTTGGAGTCGATCATCGCAATGGGACCAGATGTTGGTGACTTCGTCCAGATGGATTAGGACGGGGTATGACATGTGGTATCAGAGCGGTGGTCTTAGCGAACCAGGTCTTGCATTAGTGTGTCTAACTGATAGTTGTTTAGATGCATTAGTGGGTCTGGACTTCAACCGTGTCTGCATGTCAAAAATTTTGATTATCATTTCGTGTCGAAAATTACCTGCTTATCATCCTTAGGAAATTACCTGCTTATCATTCTTAGTCTAGACACATTTTACTGCATTGACTGCATGAATAGTGTATAGACAAAATTCATATCTTAGCATATCTGATAATTCATATCTTAGCGCATGTGTTACTATAGATTTGCCTGACATATTCCGTAAATTCCTCCGTAATTTATGGGATTTTAGTATTATATATGCATATGTAAGTTATGTATTGCAGGGTACTAATCTACATCCTATAATCTATTTCTTATCGAAAATCCTTCATCTGATCGTACGAGATGAATCCCTCAACCAGTTCGAGTCCCTCAGATTCCGATAGCTATTCCGATAGTTATTCCGACAGCTATTCTGTAGAGACCCGTCCTAATCCATTCGGATGAAGTCTATATCGATTATAAATGATTCACAACAATTGATTACATCGCGAGGTACTTGACCTCTATATGATACATTTTACAAACATTGCATTCGTTTTTGAAAAGACAATCTTTCTTTACATCGGAAGTTGACAACATGCATACCATTTCGTAATATATCTTACTATAATTGACTTAATAATAATCTTGATGAACTCAACGACTCGAATGCAACATCTTTTGAAATATGTCATGAATGACTCCAAGTAATATCTCTAAGATGAGCAAATGCACAGCGGAAGATTTCTTTCGTACCTGAGAATAAACATGCTTTAAAGTGTCAACCAAAAGGTTGGTGAGTTCATTAGTTTAACATAAATAATCATTTCATAATTTTAATAGACCACAAGATTTCATATTTCCATTTCTCATAAACATACGTCCCATGCATAAAGACAAAAATATCATTCATATGGATTGAACACCTGGTAACCGACATTCACAATATGCATATAAGAATATCCCCATCATTCCGGGATCCTCCTTCGGACATGATATAAATTTCAAAGTACTAAAGCATCCGGTACTTTGGATGGGGCTTGTTGGGCCCAATAGATTTATCTTTAGGATTCGCGTCAATTAGTAGATCGGTTTACTAATTCTTAGGTTACCAAGCAAAAAGGGGCATATTCGGCTTCAATCATTCAACCATATAATGTAGTTTCGATTACTTGTGTCTATTTCGTAAATCATTTATAAAAACAGCGCATGTATTCTCAGTCCCAAAAATATATATTGCAAAAGCATTTAAAAAGGGAGCAAATAAAACTCACCTAATGTATTTTGTAGTAAAAATACATATGACTATATTGAACAATTGAACAACGCAGGGTTGGCCTCGGATTCACGAACCTATATCATTTGTATATATATTAAAACATATACTTGTAGTTGAACAAAGATATATATATATTATTATTAGTGATACAATTTTTATATTAATAACCTATATTCATTTTATACAAAAACATTAAGTTTCGTTATGTTATATGTAATAAATATATTTATATATTTATATATATATATATATATATTTGTTAGTTAAAACGGTACTTTAATAATACTAAAGTAATATTTGAAATAATAATAGCGTTAATGCTAATATTAATAAAAATGATAATATTATTTATAGTTCTATTAATAACTATATTAATGGTAGTTTTCAATAATCAATCTCATAATAATGATGATATCAGTATTTTTTAATAGAATGAATAATTTAATAATAATGGTAGTGAAAATAATAATTTTTGACATTAGTACATAATACTTAATAATAATAACTATAACAATCTTATTATTAATGGTAATCTTAAAAATAATAATTTTATTTTATTAATAATAATAATAATAATGATTCTACAATGATACTAATACTAATATTAATCCTAATAATAATAATAATAGTTTGTATTATTTTCATAATAACAATTATAATATTAGGCCTAATCATAATAATACTTATATCAACATTAACAATACATAAAGATGTTACTTAATAACAAAAATGATAATTAATCATAGTATTTACGTTTACATAACAATAATGATAATAATGTTGTTAATAATTACAATATCTATTGATAATACTAATAACAATTAAATCCATAATGATAATAATTAATATCCATAATAATCAATAATAATAATAACAACAACAAATAAAAATAATATTAATAATAATAATAATAATAATAATTATTATTATTATAGAAAGTGGAAACTACCTCATAAAGCCCTTTTAAAAAAAATATGGCCGCTGCAAGACTCGACCCCTAGACCTTCCGCTCACCGCTAACACCCTTAACCATTAGGCTGTTGCCCTTTTATCCGAAATATTACAAAACTGTTGTATATTTAACCCGTATTACATACTTCCCATCTCCTTCTTCCTCCTAACTTTCAGTTTCCATTCAACTCTCAACTTAATTCTTAATCTTCACTAATTATATGATGTAACACATAAACGATGTACATTTATGATATCAATTAACAAAAATAAAATAAAAATATATAAAAAAAAGAACCCAGCAGCCTTCGGTCGCTGTTATGGAAATAAGAAAAAAAAAATTGATTGTGAATTCAAGCTCATTTCAGGTAATCATTATAACATAAATTATGTTGGAAATCACTTTTAGAAACCTTAGATATCCTTAATTTAACTGGAAATTTCAATTTGAACTTGAATTTAATCGAGTACCAAAGGTTGACTTTTTAAAACCAAAAACTTTGACTCGTGAATTAAAACTCGATTTGAGGAATTGGAATATAAGATTTTGCAGAAAGGTTACGTGAATGATTCCTAACAATTCAGCATTTATGGATTTTAAAATTTATTTAGAATTCATGCTTTTGGAGAAAGGAAGTAAGAACAGAGCCAATAACATTTGTTCTTCATTTTTTTTTATTAAAATCGTGAAAATAAAAAGACTGATATAGTGATAATGGATAGTGAGGATTTGAAGTTAATTATTGTATTCCCTATAAATGATTCTATTGTGTTTCTATGTATCATATGGTAGTCGACAGAAATAAATCAGAAAATAGAATAAATAAATAGAATAATTAAAAATAATACAGATTTTAACTTCATCTGCTAGGAATCGAATATATATGTACTAGATTAGATTTCATTAGGGACAGAAACAAAAAAAAAAGATAGCTAGATCGTGACTCAAGCAGAAGTTATACTTTTAATCCTAAAAATATTACTTTTAACAATTAGTAAATGTAAATAAATTAAAATTATTAATATATAAATAATAATAAAAAAATATACTGATAATTATATAAAAAAATAATGATAACAATAATATTTGTAATAATAATATCATATCAATTTATATGTATCAATTTTCATATTCATATATTCTCTTTTGAAAATAATAATAATAATAATACTTTTATTAAATTTTAATATTAATATTAGTATTAATATTGATATCAATATAATAATCATGTTTGTAATTACATTCATCATATTAATATTACATATTATAATTATATCATGTATATTATATGATCATGTGTTTATTATTTATACAATTTAACATATAACATGTGTTTGCATATTAATTATAATTGTCTTATGTATTTATATGTATTATATATATTTACTTGATATGTTATTTCCTTTTATTAAAAAAAAAACTTTTAACATATATATATTTACTTGAATGATATTCTAATTATATATAGAATATCTATACATACTTCCAAATATCCCATGAATTACAGAGAAAATTAAGGAAACGTGTCAGATAAAATTTACAGTGACAGATACGCTAAGATATGGATTTTGTCTATACACTATTCATGCAATCATTGCAGTAAGATGTGTCTAGACAAAGAATGATAAACAGGTAATTTTCTAAGGATAATAAGTAGATGATTTTTAACACGAATGATAAGCAAAACTTTTGACATGTAGACACGGTCAAAGTTCAGACTCACTAATGCATCCTAACGACTTATCAGTTAGACACACTAATCCAGACCTGGTTCGCTAAGACCATAGCTCTGATACCAACTGTAGAGACCTGTCCTAATCCATCCGGACGAAGTCCATATCGATTATAAACGATTCACAACAATTGATTACATCGCGAGGTACTTGACCTCTATATGATACATTTTACAAACATTGCATTCGTTTTTGAAAAGACAATCTTTCTTTACATCGGAAGTTGACAACATGCATACCATTTCGTAATATATCTTACTATAATTGACTTAATAATAATCTTGATGAACTCAACGAATCGAATGCAACATCTTTTGAAATATGTCATGAATGACTCCAAGTAATATCTCTAAGATAAGCAAATGCACAGCGGAAGATTTCTTTCGTACCTGAGAATAAACATGCTTTAAAGTGTCAATTAAAAGGTTGGTGAGTTCATTAGTTTAACATAAATAATCATTTCATAATTTTAATAGACCACAAGATTTCATATTTCCATTTCTCATAAACATACGTCCCATGCATAGAGACAAAAATATCATTCATATGGATTGAACACCTGGTAACCGACATTCACAATATGCATATAAGAATATCCCCATCATTCCGGGATCCTCCTTTGGACATGATATAAATTTTGAAGTACTAAAGCGTCCGGTACTTTGGATGGGGCTTGTTGGGCCCAATAGATCTATCTTTAGGATTCGCATCAATTAGTAGATCGGTTTACTAATTCTTAGGTTACCAAGCAAAAAGGGGCATATTCGGCTTCGATCATTCAACCATATAATGTAGTTTCGATTACTTGTGTCTATTTCGTAAATCATTTATAAAAAACAGCGCATGTATTCTCAGTCCCAAAAATATATATTGCAAAAGCATTTAAAAAGGGAGCAAATGAAACTCACCTAATGTATTTTGTAGTAAAAATACATATGACTATATTGAACAATTGAACAACGCAGGGTTGGCCTCGGATTCACGAACCTATATCATTTGTATATATATTAAAACATATACTTGTAGTTGAACAAAGATATATATATATTATTATTAGTGATACAATTTTTATATTAATAACTTATATTCATTTTATATAAAAACATTAAGTTTCATTATGTTATATGTAATAAAAATATTTATATATTTATATATATATATATATATATTTGTTAGTTAAAACGGTACTTTAATAATACTAAATTAATATTTGAAATAATAATAGTGGTAATGCTAATATTAATAAAAATGATAATATTATTTATAGTTCTATTAATAACTATATTAATGGTAGTTTTCAATAATCAATCTCATAATAATGATGATATCAGTAGTTTTTAATAGAATGAATAATTTAATAATAATGGTAGTGAAAATAATAATTTTTGACATTAGTACATAATACTTAATAATAATAACTATAACAATCTTATTATTAATGGTAATCTTAAAAATAATAATTTTATTAATAATAATAATAATAATGATTCTACAATGATACTAATACTAATATTAACCCTAATAATAATAGTTTGTATTATTTTCATAATAACAATTATAATATTAGGCCTAATCATAATAATACTTATATCAACATTAACAATACATAAAGATGTTACTTAATAACAAAAATGATAATTAATCATAGTATTTACGTTTACATAACAATAATGATAATAATGTTGTTAATAATTACAATATCTATTGATAATACTAATAACAATTAAATCCATAATGATAATAATTAATATCCATAATAATCAATAATAATAATAACAACAACAAATAACAATAATATTAATAATAATAATAATAATAATAATTATTATTATTATAGAAAGTGGAAACTACCTCATAAAGCCCTTTTAAAAAAAAATATGGCCGCTGCAAGACTCGAACCCTAGACCTTTCGCTCACCGCTAACACCCTTAACCATTGGGCTGTTGCCCTTTTATCCGAAATATTACAAAACTGTTGTATATTTAACCCGTATTACATACTTCCCATCTCCTTCTTCCTCCTAACTTTCAGTTTCCATTCAACTCTCAACTTAATTCTTAATCTTCACTAATTATATGATGTAACACATAAACGATGTACATTTATGATATCAATTAACAAAAATAAAAAAATATATATATATATATATATATATATATATATATATATATATATATATATATAAAGAATCCAGCAGCCTTCGGTCGCTGTTATGGAAATAAGAAAAAAAAAAAATTGATTGTGAATTCAAGCTCGTTTCAGGTAATCATTATAACATAAATTATGTTGGAAATCACTTTTAGAAACCTTAGATATCCTTAATTTAACTGGAAATTTCAATTTGAACTTGAATTTAATCGAGTACCAAAGGTTGACTTTTTAAAACCCAAAACTTTGACTCGTGAATTAAAACTCGATTTGAGGAATTGGAATATAAGATTTTACAGAAAGGTTACGTGAATGATTCCTAACAATTCAGCATTTATGGATTTTAAAATTTGTTTAGAATTCGAGCTTTTGGAGAAAGGAAGTAAGAACAGAGCCAATAACATCTGTTCTTCATTTTTTTTATTAAAATCGTGAAAATAAAAAGACTGATATAGTGATAATGGATAGTGAGGATGTGAAGTTAATTATTGTATTCCCTATAACTGATTCTATCGTGTTTCTATGTATCATATGGTAGTCAACAGCCATAAATCAGAAAATAGAATAAATAAATAGAATAATTAAAAATAATACAGATTTTAACTTCATCTGCTAGGAATCGAATATATATGTACTAGATTAGATTTCATTAGGGACAGAAACAAAAAAAAAAGATAGCTAGATCGTGACTCAAGCAGAAGTTATACTTTTAATCCTAAAAATATTACTTTTAACAATTAGTAAATGTAAATAAATTAAACCTATTAATATATAAATAATAATAATAAATATACTGATAATTATATAAAAAATAATGATAACAATAATATTTGTAATAATAATATCATATCAATTTATATGTATCAATTTTCATATTCATATATTCTCTTTTGAAAATAATAATAATAATAATACTTTTATTAAATTTTAATATTAATATTAGTATTAATATTGATATCAATATAATAATCATGTTTGTAATTACATTCATCATATTAATATTACATATTATAATTATATCATGTATATTCTATGATCATGTGTTTATTATTTATACAATTTAACATATAACATGTGTTTGCATATTAATTATAATTGTCTTATGTATTTATATGTATTATATATATTTACTTGATATGTTATTTCCTTTTATTAAAAAAAAAACTTTCAACATATAATATCTATAACTTTTATATATATATTTCAATATACATATGCTAATAATTATTATAGAATCATTTATACATAGATTTATTTTTGTAACAACTTATTTTACATTTTTAATTTTAATGAGTTAATATTATTTTATAATTTCTAATACGTACAATTATAATTATATACATTTTTATATCTATATAATTAGTTGTTTACAAACAATTGTTCGTGAATCGTCGGAGATGGTCAAAGTCAAATGCATTCATGGAAATAGTTCAAACATTATGAGACTCAATTTAATAGACTTTGTTTATCGTGTCGAAATCATATAAGATTAAGTTTAAATTTGGTCGGAAATTCCCGGGTCATCACATATTCCGACATGAATGTTCACCTAAGCTCCGAAAGCAGCGTCACCAGAATGAACCAACCAATCAGCCATCCCCAATTTATCTGATGGGTTCATAATCGACTTAATCAATGGAGACGCGAAAAAGGCGATCCCTTCCACCAACCGAATTCACCTCTTGACGAAGAACCTGAAGCACTTACCGACGAACCTATTCGAAACACCATTTTCTCTCTCATTTCTAGAGTATCTCACCACGACTATATCACAACTCAGATTCTAAACCTTATTCATTCACTCGTTCCTACCAACAATCATTTCTGAGTAATAAGTCAACGAGCTTCGCGCCCGAGTTGTAGCCTTGGAAAATATGGTACAAAATGTACCAGCTTGAGCAACATCATCGACACCAACAATACCAGCAACAACCCAAGTTTCAATATCACATGCCTCAACATCTCATTCTGTACCTCGAGTATAATAATCGTTCTACATGACGTTCTACAGCATTTATCTTCGTTTGACTTGACGATTATGTAATCTTTAATGTTTTAGAGATTATATTTTCTTGTTCTAACGGTAAATCAAATGAGTTTAATATCATATTGACTCATTAAATCCATGATTACATCTGAGGAAAATATATATGTAAGTATATTTTCATAAAGATTGTAATTAAAAAAATTTCTTTTGTATAAACTGTTAATGGTAAAAATATTTTAACGGGTAGGTAACACCCTAGAAATATTTAGATTTCACATTAATAAGTTACACTGTACATTCTTCGGATCTGATTCAACAGTCATTTACTATCCTATTTACAACCACCGATATACGTATTCATTCACCACAGAATAACCATTTTCATCCAATTTCATATTTGGATTTTGATTTACCAGAATCCAACAAGTGGCATAATGAAAAAAACATTGGACAAAATAAAATTTGTTAGAAACAAACAAATTAACTATGAGAAATTTTTTTAAGAATCCACGCTAACTGTTTCCAGCCAACTGTTCCTAGCTAACTGATTACATTTTATTTATTTATTTATTTATAGCAATTTATATTCTCGCAATTTTATTTATCGTCATTTAATTTCTGTTATTTATTTTATGCACTTTAAATATCGGGACACGTATACAATATTTTTACATATCATATCGACGCATCTATACATATTATTTGGAATAACCATAGACACTCTATATGCAGTAATGATAGAGTTAGCTATACAGGGTTGAGGTTGACTCTACAATAATATATATACTTTGAGTTGTGATCAAGTCTGAGACATGTACACGGGTCACGATACGTATTAATTAATTCGAATATTATAAATTAAACTATATATAAATTATTGGACTGTTAATTGTGGACTATCGACTGTGGACTAATAACATTGGACAATTAAAATGAATTAAAATATTGATTATAACATATGAAACTAAACATTTCTTCAAGTTTGCCACTTGATTTCATCTTAAACCTCATTTGTATCTTGACGATTACAATCTGCGTTCAAACCTTTCATGATTCTTGAAAACACCTCAATCGAGAGGATGAACCAATCGCACTTCATCTACAGAAGGAAAGATTTATATATATAGTTATGCACCTGAAAAACTCTCGAAACCTGAATAAACGTTTAACACGTATCTGTGCTAGCTCCTTTGGCATTGTTATCACCGAAAATAACCATACGATCCCTCTCCAAATTAGCCAATTTTGTCACAGCTCCATCAAATCAACTTCGACTTTCATTCGAATAAGTCTTATTATAACTTTGACATATAAGCTCGCCCTTCATCATCGTTACCGGAGAATCGTTTATATTCCACCACATTAGCAGTAAACTTACCATCAACTTCATTACTCATTGACTTAAGTCGCTCCGAAGAACCATATTACTTGTTCATTAAGACCTTATCATATATTTATCCATATCTTATAACGAGAATTGCTATACCAATTACCGAAAATTAGCAATCAGTATTTTGAATCACGCAACGTTTCTACATCAACAGTTATAGGTATACATAAAACATTTATCTCTTAGAATTATGATCTTCCATTTTGAAAAGCACTCAGTCTACGAATCAATACTCAAATTCTGAAAAAGCTGAATACAGCAGCAAAAACTGTACACGACCTTAACAGCCGAAGGTATAAATATAAAGAATAAGTGTGTTTGCAAAGCTTAGAAAAGTTGAAACTAGAAAACGGATTAAGCCAACCGTGAAGGAGGCTGTGGACGAATCACATAGAATAAACCTGCCTTCAAAGAATCCTGATGACTCTGGTTCTGATGAAATCTTTAGCGAATACATTACTCCTTAATCACTCTAATTCATTGTGAATGAATTTCTTCATCACAATTTGATTTAAAAAAATTCTAAGATATTACCGTATCTTTCATTATTAACATCCTCAATATTTCTGAAGATATCTTCATAAATATTTTCGTCCGATATTAATTATCTCTCCGCGCTATCTGTGTTATCTTATAAAAGGAAACTGTTTTAGTTTCTATATTTTGTAAATCTTTGAATTTAAATTATGAATGTTTTTGAAGTAGTGTTGGGAATTGATGCATGAGTTAGTATAATATAATGACACTTGATCAACGTGATTATATTACAGTAAGTCATTCTGAGTTTCTAATGGAACGTGATGATTCACAGATTATAACGTCATCATGTGCCATGTTACACGACTCTTACATTCTATTTAGTCTCCAAACATATCAAGAACATATTTACTTGATATTCCAATCTTTCCCCTTAAATTCTGGTAATTTGACAAATCAAGATCGTGTCATTACAATTTACTTATTAGAACATTAGCCACGTTCATTTGAAACTCCATATCTACAAATTCTGGACCATTATTCGCTTAACTTAAAGTCGAGAAGAGAAAACAAAAGTATGAAACCCCGAAATATAAGAGAGAATATAAAGCCCAATAACGACACATAAATTACAAATCATGTATATCAATGTTTATCGCAACATAAAGATACGGGAGAATTAAAAACACTATAACCCCAAGGGCGAAGTAGAAGAAAACAGATTCCTCTGGTGGAAGCTGAAAAAGAAGAATGATTGTTGCGATAGTAAGGATAAGGACAAGGATTAGAACTGGATTAAGCATTTTCACAATCTTTTGAATTTGGAAATTGAGTATAGGAATGGTAAAAGTAATGGAACGGAATAAGTTAATTTATAGTGAAATATCTGATAAAGAAATCAAGGCAGATCTCCGCATTTAATTAGAGAGATCCTAATCTCCTGAATTACCGAAGAATCAAATCTTTTATAGATTCGAAATTTTTTTCTAAATCCCTTGAATTCTGAAATTCAACCATGACTAGTCAAAAGTTATGATGAAACTTGTCTTTCTCATTTCACTCTTTTGTGATAACTTCACTCGTACTCTTCACATAATCAAATCGTTTTATCCATATTACCCAATGATGATAAAATTCTAATTATCAACTCATATTCGTCATAAAAACATTCTTATTGTTATCCATGACGACCTCGATCAAATTTCGGGACAAAATTTATTTAACGGGTAGGTACTGTGACGACCCGGAAATTTCCGACTAAATTTAAACTTAATCTGTATATGGTTTTGACACGATAAGCAAAGTCTGTTAAACTTAATCTCAAAAACTTTGAACTGTGTTCATGTATGCATTTGACCTTTGACTAATCCCGACGATTCACGAACATTAGTTTACAATTAGATAAGCATATATACATATAACAATTTGCACAAACAATTACAAAGTATTAATTGATATACTATTGGATAATTGTATCAATACATGATTAGTATATTTAACTACTCGATATTTAAAACATAATTATAAATCTATATTGGTTTAATCATATATATATATATATATATATATATATATATATATATATATATATATATATATATATATATATATATATATATATATATATATATATATATATATATATGATTACTGACTATTTTATATTAAATTAAAATGTATAAATATTAATATACCAGATATCTTATTATGCGATGTATAAGTAACAATATATAATGTTAATACATTAAATTTAGTTATAAATTAAAACATAATTACTAAAGTAATATGATTATCACAAATTCACAATAAATAATTAAAAAAATAAATATTACTATAAAAATGATTAAATTTATTATTAAGTTGCAAGTTAAATGTTACTAGTCATTATGATTAATACTACTATTAATATTATTACTTTTATAATTATAATTAAAATTATTATTAAAAACCATTGTAAATATTATCCTAAAGAAAATACAAATTATCATAAATATCATTCTTGATCATTATTAACATAGTTGTTAAAATTATTATTAACTATTATTATTATTTAGATAATTATTATTATTATAATTATTATTTATATTATTATTAATCTATCTATTTACTTATTAATACGAATATACAAAATCAAAAGGGGATTCAGTTGCACGTATACATCAACCCGTACTGGGTTTGTTTCTGTCTCCATTCTGGTTACAAAAATCAAATTTAACACATATACAAATACAAATCAGTGTACGAGCCTATCTGCTTTATATATTCTCTTTGATTTATTTTCCTTTAATTGAAAGATTCATGTACTTGTTGTCTGCCAATGGTTATATGTCGATTTCAAAGGCCACTACAATACAATGGTGATTAAATCATGTTACAGTGTCAATCAATTACATTACATATTATATAATCTCTAATATCATTAAGAAAAACATAAAAAAAATAGAGCAGACAGGAACCAGTCCCTGTCGTGTTAATTTTTTTTTAAAACTCAAATTCGATGAAATCTTCAAAAACTATAAATGTAATATTGTTAGGAATTGTTTGATTATACAGTCTGTAAGTTTTCAGATCTTAATTTAAATTCTTGATTAGGAATTTTAAAGTCAAACTTCTAAATTAAAAAGTCAAACAGTTGGTTTATCATGAAATTCGTAATCATGTTGATGTTTTTTGGATAAATTGATGATGCAAAAACTTTATAGAGATGATTTGCAACAAAATTCGTGTTAGAACTTTTGTCTAAAACAGCTTAGAATTTGAGATTGGATTCTGTGTTCATCGTGTTCAAACGAAGACTGTTACAGTCTTTGAATTTTAATTATTATTATTTTTTTGATGTGTTGATAAAATTAAATTCCTCACTTTTGGTCTGTCACATTTCAATTTAAAGTTTATTTAAAACCTTAGTTTGTTGTTTGATTCATAATTGGGTCGACCTGTGTTTTGAGAAGAAGAGGAACAAGGATGAAAACAGGAAATGGGTTTAATAAATTTAATTTGGGTTATAAATCGGAAAACTGGATTGGAGTAATGGTTTGGGTGATGGGTCGGTTATTGAGAGGTCGCGGGTTCGAGCCTGATTTTGGGCATTTCTTTTTATGAAGGGCTTATGAGGTAGTTACCTTTTTATTTATTATAATTATTATTATTAATATTATCATTATCATTATTATTATTATTATTATTATTATTATTATTATTATTATTATTATTATTATTATTATTATTATTATTATTATTATTATTATTATTATTATTATTGTTGTTGTTGTTGTTGATTAGGTTAATATAAACAATAGGATTAATATTATTATCATTAAAAATACATTTCATTATTATCGTTATTATTTACTTAGTTATTATTAATAGAATAAGTATTATTATTGTTATTAGGAATACGATTAAGATTATTGTTATTATATAGTCTTTAATATTAATATTATTATTATTATCTATATCAAAATCAATAAATGTTGTTTTATTTAAAAATCTTATAATTACTAGTACTATCGATATAGGTATTATTATTACCAATATGATTATGATTATTATTATTATCATTATGAGAACGATACAAATAATTAATTATTAATATTAGTACTCGTATCATTTTATAATTATTAGTACTTTTAATATTGGCACAAGTATTATTAATATTATCATTTTCATTAATATGATTATCATTAATGAGCATTGTTATTATTAAAAATTAATATAATTACCACTAAAAGTATTAATACCTTAAATCTATATAATTTTTTTGAGACTATTATTAATACTATCATTATTATTAGTAGTATGGAAATTATTATTATTATCATTATAATTATTCTAGTGTTATTATAACTAGTATTTTGTAAACAAAAAGAGTAATCACATATAAATATGTTTAACACTCATAAATTTAAATATACTAATACTATTATCTATCTAAAATATACAAAATGAAAATATAATAAAATATATAAGTTATTAATATAAAATTTTCACTAATAACAATATAAATATTTATTCGATTACAATAATATGTTTTAATACATATATGAATTATATAGGTTCGTGAATCCAAGGTCAACCCTACACTTGTTCAATATCGTCATATGTATTTTTACTACAAAATACAGTATGGTGAGTTCATTTGATTCCCTTTTACTCTTTACATTTTTGGGACTGAGAATACATGCGCCACTTTTACAACTGTTTTATTAAATGCTTTTGAAATACATTTTGAACTGTGAATACATGAAATGCTTTTATAAATGTTTGACGAGATAGACACAAGCAAAACATTTCTCGAATGAATTATGTGGACGTGATAATTGCCACCATTAAATTATGTGGACGTGATAATTGCCACCATTGATATGAATATTTTTCCCCTGATTATTATTGCTTGGTAACCTCAGAATTAGGGAATATCACTAATTTTGAGAATTACCGCATGCCTAATTGACGCGAATCCTAAAGGCAGCTACCGGGTTTAATACCCCCACCCAGAATGTTCACTAGATGGAAGGGATAGTGGGCGTAGTGTTTAGTACTTCGAAGTTTATATGATTATTATACAGATGGGATTTTCTGTTTTGGGGATATTATTTATGCGCATTATATGTTAAGGTTGGTTACCAAGCCAAGCTATGAAAGTAATAAAAAGTGAATGTTATGTATCGAGAGAATGATTTTATACACAGGTTATGTGTATGTTATTTTTGTGCACGAGATATGTGTACGATTACTAAGATTTATGAAAGATGATTTTGTACACGAAAAAAGTGTACTGTATTTAAAAGATATCGTATGTACATTACAGGTGGGTATAGGATTCGGACCCATTTGTACCATGCAGGATTTAAATCTTGTAGTCTATCAAAATGATGAATTTTATTGTTTTATGATAAATTCTGAACTCACCAACCTTTTGGTTAACACTTTAAAGCAAGTTTATTCTCATGTATGAAAGAAATCTTTCGCTGTGCATTTGCTCATTTTAAAGACATTATTTGGAGTCGATCATCGCAATGGGATCGGATGTTGGTGACTTCGTCCAGATGGATTAGGACGGGGTATGACAATTGCTTGCCATATTTTATGTAGACTTGCCAGGAGGGTGTTATGGTTTGATCCTTCCAACAAGTAACCGATGTGAATGCTATGATTAAAGCTTAGGTTCCACCATCTATGAATTCTCGTCCAAACATCTTTTGCGAAATCACAAGATAGTAAAGCATGAGACGTCGATTCGATCACATTATTACATATGGGGCATAATAATGAGGGTAAACCGCAATTCTCTCTTTCAACACTCGCCAAATAAATATACCAACTTTGAGTGGTATCAAGTTATTCCGGAGTGTTTTATCGCTTACATTACTTCTTACAATGATGGTGTTGTCGATAAGCGCTGCTATTTTCTTTGATGAGTAACCGTTGGAGTCTCCAAGTTTACACATCCATTTTGAATTACCCGTCTCGAATTTCGCCGATACAATGATTAGATTCGACAGGTGGTCTAGCTCTCCACGTAATCTTCCTGTTAGAGTTCTTATCCATTACCACTTGAATGACCAAATGCCATTGTCAAATGTAACTCTTTCTGTAACACCTTCAGACTGGGCCTAGCATTAAATGACCATTTTACCTTTTGCGTGTTAATATTATTGATTTTAATAATTACGTGTTTATAATTGTGTAATTATATAGTTGAGACCAGTTCGTGACAAGGGTCACGGAACAAGTTTGTTTATTTAAATTGGACCTCGTTTGGACCACTTAATGAGGTGTTTCGTATTTCAAATAACTGGTAAATACCTGTGTGAGGCACGGAAGAGGTTTCCTCACTATGAAGAAACCCCCACCAGCTTTTATACTTGTTTCTTATGTTATTTCCATTTTCGGAAATTCTGTACACAAACACATACACAAACACACCCTAGATACATAACCCTTGATCCTTTGATTCTCGTTTTTGTGTTCAAATGAGTTGTGAAATAAGTTGCTAGTGATTTGTAATGACCCGTCAAAATCCCTATTGACGCGGCACGTTAATCATTGATTCCACAGTGAGGTTTTGACCTCTATATGATACGTTTTGATAAAATATTGCATTCATTAAAATAAGTGACTTTCTAAACATAAAAAGTTATAAACATGTGGGCGAGTGCTTAGGTATAAGCAAAACCCCAAAATACATAAGTCTTTAATTTACAGGTTGACATCATAGTCCAATTATTTATTACACAACGCAGTTTTATATATATATATATATATATATATATATATATATATATATATATATATATATATATATATATATATATATATATATATATATATATATATATATATATATATATATATATATATATGCAATAAAATTTATACAAAGCATGAGAGACTCCATGCAGGCAACAAGCACATCACAGCAGAAGCAGTCTAAGGACTTAAGAATAAAACATGCTAAAAAGGTCAACACTAATGTTAGTGAGTTATAGGTTTAATTGCTCGAGTCATAAATATATATATATATATATATAAAGATAGACCACAAGATTTCATCAAAATTTTATCAATAGATTCTACATAACAGAGCACCCTGGTAACTAAACTTAACGCTATAGTGATAATTACCCCATTCGTTTTAATACACGTAAACCAACGTGTCTTAAACTCAAATAACATACGTCCGTTAAAAGGCTAGCGCTCTAGCTCGGACGGGGATGTCAAGCCCTATGGATCCATATACAATTATTCGCGCCCACCAGTCCATATCCTATGTACTGGCAGCTACTAGTTACCAAAGCTAAGGGATTTTCGGTTTAACTCAGTGTAGAATTTAGTATGTACTTGTGTCTTATTGCGTTTAAAATAAATTGCATGTATTCTCAGCCCAAAAATATTTAAAGTATTTAAAAAGAGAGACTATAAACTCACTGTTCAATATTGAGACTCAATATTGTAGGCAAATTGCGTAGACGTAATGATGGTAGAGGACTGTATGGTTGGCCTTGGATTCAAGAACAATACCCCGAACAATACCCAATATTTCCTTAGCTTAAAGCGGTTTGAAACCCGAATTAAAAAACCTGCGTATATACCTTATTATTATTAAACTTAAATTATAAATTATAATTTATAAATATAATTGATCGATTACAGAGAAGAATGATTATGAATATATTCGTCGAGCAAACTGGTGTATTTATAATACTTTTCCATTTACTGTAGCTCATGCGATCGCATGAGTTTTCAGTGTTTTTGTCATGCGATCGCATGGTCGCCTTATCCGTTTTTGTTTGCTAGTTCGCCGACATCAAATAGTGTTTACTGTAGCAATAGTGTACTGTAGCAAATAGTGTTTACTGTAGCAAATAGTATTTTACTGTAGTAAAAGTCGTTTTCACTGTAACACTGTAGCAAAGTACGGTTTCACTGTAGCAAATAGTGTTTTACTGTAGCGAAGTCGGTTTCACTGTAGCAAATAGTGTTTTACTGTAGCGAAGTCGGTTTCACTGTAGCAAATAGTGTTTTACTGTAGCAAAGTCATTTTTACTTGTACATATATATATATATATATATATATATATATATATATATATATATATATATATACATACATATAATTGTTCATGAATCGTCGAGAGTAGTCAAAGGTAATTGTATATATGAAACAATTCTAAAATTTTGAGACTCAATCTAACAGACTTTGTTTAACGTGTCAAAATAAAAAAAAATCGTATAGAGAATTTGTTTAAATAATTCAAAATTTTTCGGGTCATCACATGATTTCAGTGAGTCAAAAAGGTAATGACATGTCGATTTCATAACTTAATTTGTGTAAAAAGGGGATTTTTGTTAGGTTTTGTATCAAATGGGTTTTTGCCAAATCTTGATCTAAAAGTGTTGTTGGTGTCAAATTGATGTTAGTAAACGTTTATATATGAGTTATGTATGTTCTCTAAGTGATTTGTAGTGTCAAAACAGTGCAAAAACGAGATTTGGGGCTCAAAATGACGAAAACAACGACCTGGTGCTGATGAACATCTCCCGTACAGTTTCAGGATGCATCCGTACGGTTACGGGGTGTATCCGGGCCATTTTGGGTGCAACCGGGCGGTTGCAGGTGTAACCGGGCGATTACAGTCTATCAGCTTTTTGGGAAACTTGTTTTGGCCGTAACTTTTAAACCGTAACTCTGTTTTTGATGGATCAAATATTGTTGGAAACGTAATGAAGTCTACTTTGAAATGGTAAGGTTTTAAAATAATGATTCAGATTTTATTTGGGGTCAAAATGTTGTGATATCTTGTATGCTTCGTTTTACACGCGTATGAGGGTTGTTTTCGTATAGACAATTATGTAGCCTTGTCAAATATGAATGTAGAGTTATATGATGTGGTTTATAGTACGAATTGATGATTATCATTTATTGGAAAAAGTATACTAACTCAGTATATAATGTTCTCAGGTGATAAAGGAACGGAGAAGACTCAGTAAGATTAGACCACTGAGTTCTTGCTAGTAATCGGTGAGTGGGACTATCCATATGGGTATTGGTATTTAGTAACAAGTGTAGTTACTACCCACTGTTATGCTATTAAAGATTATGATAACCTATATATGCATGTTGATTACTATTATAATTATAAGTAGTAGGTGATACTGCTGTTCTCATGTTGCTCGATTAGATTGAATCTATAGCATGCCTGATTAGGGTGCCATGTGTTTATTAGTGAGGTTACCTACCATGAGGTTGTAGGTGGTTTATGTGCACATGTGAGAACTGTCCGTGTATAGAAGGGACAGAAGAGTTCAACTGTGTATAGAAGGGTTGGGCTAATTGGTTATTGTAATGACAGTATGTTGCAATTGATGTATGTAAACGTCAGGAAAGGTATACTGTGTGACAATAATGAGGGCTATCGGTACAGCTCTAGCTTGATCAGCTAGTAGTTGTAGACCTGGCAGGGTCAACAATCCTCTTGTATTTATAGTCGTTAGTGCTATGTATAGCCGTTAGTGCTATGAGAATGAATAGCTGTGTAGAGCTATTGATACTTAGTGAATAGTTGTGTAAGAGTTATGGATATCCTTACTGTATAGCTATGTGAGGCTATGTTAGTGTAGTGCCTTTAGTGCCTTTAGTGAATAGCTTGTTGATGATATTGCTGCTCTGATTGTTAGCCTAGCTCTGTATGATACCGATGTGTAATGTTTTATTATATCATAGCTATGTAACGCTATGTCCACATGACCATGACCAGATGCACGATCCCAAAAGTTAGGCTTGGTACTTAATATCTTTTGGGATATCTCATTCACTTAGCGTTGTGCTAATTCCCTCCACATTTTCTCCCCTGCAGGTTATATTGTTTTACATGCTAGGGACGGGAGAAGATAGCCGTGCTTGGGTTATGTTTGACACACTGAAGAACTCTGATGTTTAATATAACTATGTATAACTGTTTTGAAAAGTAACACCAGTTGTATTGTAATATATACATGTTATATGCTTTAAATACTTTTGCTGTGATTTAAAAAAAGTACGGTGTCACAACTTGGTATCAGAGCATAGGTTTGGTAGCATGTACATTGTGATGAATGTCATGTTCCCAAATCTTGATTGGATTTATGTCAAACATACAAGTGGGGAAAGGGAAAAGTGAATGTAGGATGTATACGTGTTAGCTGCTAGGTACTAACCAGTTGATATCACTATTGATCCCCAGAATAGTGAAAGCATCCTCAGAGGAACATAGTGTAGAAGATGACTTGCGAAAGTATAATTTTCAGTTACATAGTCAGTTGAAATAAATGAGGGGTAGAATACAGGAACTAGAGCAACAACAGTCACAACCAGTTGATATCACTATTGCTCCAACCATAACTAATTCATCAACACCGCCGGGTTTTCTAATCCCAAAATACGCGTCTTTGCCTGTTAGAGATGCACAACAACAACCGCAACTACAATCCCAAATTTCACCTCAGTTCAATTATTCACATTCCGACCAAATGATGTATACATATAAGTTGTTTCAGCAACCCATAATTGAAACCAAGAAGAAGTGTACCTATAAACAGTTCTTAAATTGTAATCCTCCTACGTATTCAGGTAGTACTAACCCGAATGACACATTAAATTGGCTAAAAGAAGTGGACCGGGCATTTGAAGCGTGTCAATGTGAACCGGAACTCAGAGTTACTTTTGCTTGTCGTTTATTGAAGAATAAAGCTATAGTATGGTGGGATTCTGTCATTACCCATGTAACAAAGGAACAATTTAGTCAAATCACTTGGGAGCAGTTTTATGAAAAAGTGTGCGTACAGTATTGTACCCGGTATGAGATTGGAAAGTTGTGGAGAGAGTTTTTGGAGTTAAAGATGACCGAGCAGATGTCTGTAGAAGATGCAATTGAACAGTATACTGATAAACTAAGGTTTGCGGATCAATGGGTTCTTGATGAACAATCCAAAATTGATCATTTTGTAAAAATGTTGTTGCCGAAGTACAGAACCATGGCAAGAATTGCCACCACTTTGTCTCAAGCTTTCGTTATGGCAAATATGGCTGAGGATGATATTAAGGCTGCAATTAATCGTAAAAAGGAAAATGTAAGTGTTCAGCAGCAAAGTCAAACAATAAGTCAATCGAGTTCCAAGTCAAAGAAAACTTTTTGGATTAAGATGAAAAGAAAACAGACTCAGGGTGTATGTAAGTCGAAATCAGAAACGTGGTGTGTTCATTGTAGAGCAACTCATGCTGGACAGTGTTCTAAAAGGACATGTCGATGTTATCGTTGTGGTTTGATAGGACACGATGTTCAGCCTTGTTCGTATAAAGATAATGTATGTTGGAATTTTCAGAGTGAAATTCATCGATCTGAACAATGTCTATCCGCTAAAAAGCTATATTCTGGGGCAAGGTCAACATCAATCGGGGGTTCGATGGGAGGATCATCAGGTTCAACGATGGGGCAGAAGAGGAGGACCTCCTCTTGAATCTAAAAGGTATATTCTTAATAAATTTTATATTTATTATAGTATTATGATTGTTGGCAAACACCTTATGTGTTTATAGTATGTTCTGATTGACTATGATTGTTGAGATATAATTGTGTCTTCTTAATGAGGAAGAAGTAGCTGGTAAGGTAACACCTCCAGTTATAACAACTGTGTTTAGAGTTGTTAAAGATATTATTGGGATCTTATTCCCTTCGATTGTTTGCCACGTTTCTTGTGACTGCCTTGCTTTCATTGAGATTTGTCTAGTGGAATACATATGATATGTTTGCCATGCTCCCTGTTGATTTTGATCACTGTGTTCTCTGAAACTTGTCAGATGCAATGCACGAGATAAATTTATTACGCCTATCATGATTTTTTTTGTTATATTGCATATGAATTGATTGTTATGCATATAGATTGTATCGATATATGTATATTGGTATGCATGATTCATCGAAAGTGTGCAGGGTTTATATGAAATGTATTCTCTTTCCTTTGATGGACTAGATACACGTAGTGGTCTGTAGGGACTGAGATTGGGTAGTAACTTAGAAAAGCCTTGATCCTTAACCGAAATATGATTTATTTCGTGTTTGTGTATTGTATAAAATTTTAAGCTACTATCACATTGTATGCCTTAAACTTCTGTGATATGATGAAGTTGCATGTTGATTTGTTGTTTGAGCTTTTAAACTAGAATTTATTTGATGGCTCTAGTTACATCGGCTGTGCTTAGAGTTGCTACTGATATTACTGTGATCTTGATCCCTTTAATTAGTTTTCATGACCTCTTTGGACTGCAGATTGACATGCTTTCTGAGAATTGTCAAATGTGATGCATGTAGCGACGCGAAAAAATCGTCATTGACGGCGCCGTCTACTTACGTCCCATTACGTGGTCGTAAGTCTTTAAAGTAATGTTTGACCAAAAATATGTCGCATTCATTTCAAATGTAAAGATTATTTCAAAGTTTACAAGAATAGTTCGACCATAAGTTACATTACAACGTTATAAGTATAAATGAAACATATGCGACACAATTTAAAAGTTGCCAAAAGACGCTCCATGTATGCATATATACTCGACATCCAATGCAAGTATCAAAATAATGAGCGGAAGCATGTATTACATATCGTTCATAGACCTGAGAAAAACATAGAAATCTATCAACGAAAACGTTGGTGAAATCATAGGTTTAAGTAAGTAAGTGAGTAAGTAAAATGAACCACAAGATTTATAACATTTCAATAATAGTAAACCATTCCAAAAATTGTTATCACGAGCACCCAATTATCAAGGCTTAACTTTCCTTCCATAGAACCCCATCACAATAGTGTTAGAACATACACTGTTTCTTGAAAATATATTTCATCCAATAACGGTAGCGAACCATCCGAATGAGGTTTGTCAAACCCGTATGGCCATACAACATAAGTTCTCGCTTACACCCGGCAAGTGTAACTAATGATAATCGAATTGAGGATTTTTGTTCTAACTCGTATGTAGAATGTTTTTTTTCATACTTGTGTTCACTTTGTAAAATGAAACGTTTATGTTTTCTCATCCCAAATGTAAGTTTAAAAGAGTAAAAGTGGAACTATGATCTCACCTTGAGTGCACGAGTAATAAAGTACTTCACAAGTAAACATGTGCAAGGACAATTGCTATTTTTGACCTAAACAAGTAGGTTGTATCAATAACGGGAACACGATTGGTCAAAGTTGTTCAATTAGTCATATGGCTCGTTACGACTCGAATATATAGCATGTGAATCAAATTGTCAAGTTTCATGCAAGATACAAGTATAAAAGCATGTTAGAACGATTTCCTAAATATTTGGTTAAGTTTGACTAAAAGTCAAACTTGGTCAAAGTTGAAGTCAACGGGGTCGGGTCGGGTATCTGAAAATTTTTTCATGATGAGGAATTGTATATGAGCATGTTATCCAAATTTCATGTTAATCGAAGTTGTGGTTAAGCGGGAAAAGTTTGTGAAAAATAAAACAACAAAGGAATTTTGGTCTGGGGAAGTGCGCGGCGCGCGCTAAAGCGTGGAATCAGGTCAGAAATTGTCTAAAGGGGGTAAGCATCTGGGTCTTCACATTTACGCGGCGCGCAAAATAATGCGCGGTGCGCATTACTACTTAAAAGGTGCTGTTTGCTGAAATTTTGTTAAGTCTCGAACCAAACATCAAACAAACATAACTCATGAACTGAAAACATTCAAAATGCATGCCACACACCGTTGGAAAGGTAATTTAATGAGGAACACAACTAAACACATTTCATCAACCAAAATCATCATTTAAAATAATCAAATCCAAGTTGAAAGCTCATTAAATGCCCACCATAAATGCTTTCAAGTTCATAAATGCACTTTGATGATTCGGGAATTAAATGCATACATATAATATGTCGTTTTGTAGGTAATCATGCATATAATGCTAATAAACACTTATAATTAACCTTGCAAAGCATTCAATGCATTTAAATTCCATTTTACTTCTATCAAACCCTAACCCAAAATCACAAAATCAATAATCATTTTAATAAAGTGTTCTTAATCAACCTACACATCAGATTAAAGCTAGTGATGCTAGTAACACATTTAATACATACACTTTTAATATCTAACAACATTTAAGCAACCAAATCTCAAGATCAAACACACCCATTTCAAGTTTAAGCTAGTTACATCAAAATAACAAGAACAAGCATACAAATCATATATTCGTGTTAGACTTGAGCCATAGACACTAATTAACACTTTTATAAGTTAAAAACATCAAGAACAAAGAATCTAGTGATTTTAGAAAGTTACCCAAACTTGATGAAATCGGTATAGAATTGAAGAGGAAGATGCAAGGATTCTAAATATGTAATTTTTTTTAATGTTTGATTGCTAGATTGAAAGTGGATGATAAATCTTTTGATAGGTCAGATCATGTTGACATTGAGAGAAAGATAAGATAGAGTGAGATTCGGTATATATGAAGAAGACTCGGTATGAGAGAGAATCGGTAAAATTATATTCCACAGCTTTTAGAACTCGGTTACAATACAATGGCTATCTAATTAGGACTACTTAGGTTCCTTATATAGCCCTCTTCTAAGGAACCTTCATTTAAGCTTAATTCACATTAACACTAGACAACTTCGAGGTCCTAACAATCTCCCCCTTAGTGTTAAATGTGAACTTTACAATATAATCCTATTGTGAAATCTTGTGAGGTCCAAACGTTAGTTTCCATCGTGAGCCATCTAGTTTTGAAACTTCTACTTGATTTTCTGAAATTTGCTTAGAAGTTTTCCAGACTCCCCACGCTTTCCTTGGATCTCCCTCATGTAATGGATATTCATCCATTTCCTTGAAATACCTTCTCTTTCTCTGGTCACGAAGAATCTCAAACTGTCTTGTACGGATTCGGAGCTTTAAACGATCTCTGATATGCTTTATAAACTCTTCAAGACCCATTTTTGTATCAAAGTCATCAACCTTGCTTTGACGAATTTTAAGATACTTCAGTGCAGCCTTAAGTGTTCCATCTGAATATTTGTTCAGCTCTTCAGTACAAATGAACACCTTTTCCTTTTGAGAATTTACAAATACAAACCCTTCGGGTTTGAATTGCATTTGAAACATCCTCATATCCTTCAGTCCCTCCGTAAATTGATTCGGACACGTTATTCGAATCTTTTTCCTATTTGCTTCGAGACCTATTTGAAAATCTTCACGTCTCATCAATTCAATTGTCTCCATCATGTATCTTTTCACAGCTTCCAAAGCTTGAGCCTTAGCAAAAGGTCGAATGGTGATGATACTGAGGTAGTTGTAGATGTGAATGATGTCAAGCATATCAAGATTATGAAAATCTGCTTCTGTGAACTTGTACTCTTTCTCATCTTGTCTAATAACGTGGAACTGACTGATGACATCTTTCTTTTCACTTATCTCTACTCCAACTCGAGCAATATTCAACACTTCTGAAATACGATATTTTCTTTGAAGCCACAAATCATCTTCATCTTTGTTGATATGTTTCCTCCACATAAACTCATACCAATTCCTTTCACTTGCTGGAAGCAATCGTGAACCTATATAAGTAAATCTTTTACTCCTTAGTGTATCTTTGATGCGGAAGATCTTGTAAGCATTTTCTTCGATGAATGTGTTTCGTAACGTTATAAAATCATGTTCAACTCCCAATAATAATCTTTGTTCTGGATTCTTAAAGAATATTCCATGGTTGTATTTGAATCTGGAATTTACTGTTTCACTTGATGTAGATGTACCAGAAGTTGAGCTTTCATTAGTATTTATTGGATGTGAACTCGATGAGGGTGTAGAATTCGATGAATGATCAGTAGAATTTGTTGCATCATCATTTGGAACATCATTATCTTCAATATGATCAAAGATATCATCATCATTTGGATTAACATAAAGATTGTCTTCATCGTCATCAGAAGAATCCATTTCATCATCATTTTCTATTACTGGATCAGGATTTCCTTCATCTACAATCTCTACATCTTCCGGAATTGAAGATACTGAAGATAACTTGCTTAAGATGACAAACCCATCATCATCCGTCTCTTCAAGATAAAAATCACTTAAGTTCAAATCCTCATCTACTGGTCCACTATCAGCCTCTTTATGAACAATTGGAATTATAACTTGCTCAGGCTCCTTATCATCAATTTCATCATGTGCAGAAACCATTTATGATCCCGTCTGAACTTGTTGAGCTTGTGAAGCTGATGAAGACCTCACATCACCACCCTTGGTTGAAATATTCACCGATAGATATTCTCCATCTACTCCTATCTCCCCCTCATGGCTATTCTGAGGATCAGAATCGTCATGTTCATCATCATAGTGAGGACTCAAAGGAGAAGAGCAGGAAGTAAGTGGATATCGAACACGAGCACGAAATAATGCTTGAAGCGAAGTGCGTCGAAGAACATCAAGATTGACTCTAGAAAACATACGACTGAAATATTCTTGCTCCAAAGCATCATAGAAATGTGGTAAACGAGAGGGTGATGATGACAAAGTAACAATGGGAACAGCAGCATCAGCAGTACCTGTTGAAGGCGATATTGATGGAAGTGTTTGAGTTGCCGTGAGGGCAGGTAAGGATGATTGTGCGGTATTATTCTTATATGTAGGGCTGTACATACTACTAGTCAGATTCGTGATATCCCCTTCTGATGGAGGTTGGGTAACAACCGGAGTTGTCACCGGAGAAGTTTATTTCGAAGCATCCGCCTCCATGACTTTAGTCTCATGGAACTCTGACAGAGTAGCAGAACTACCAGTCGGTTTAGCTCTCGCAGAGATATTGCTATCTCCGACTCCTGAAATCATTGATATACCATGAGGTGGCAAATCTCTTTCAGTTAAAGACTCTTCCTCCAGACCCTGAGATTCAGAATTCGGAAGAGAAGTGGTTTGATCCAATAGATCACTTTCATGAACCAAGGAATCAGTCTGCTGGAAGTCTGATAAATATCCTGAAGGATTTTCATGTTGACTCGTTTCCATGGGACGCGGAAGATCTCCCTCATCAAGATAAGCCGGACCTCGAGACCCTGTTGTACGTTGAGGCACAGGAGGATTTCCAGCTGATACGCATGGTGCCTTTTCAAGATTTTTCGGCTCCCCTTCGGCCGTTCTGGATGTCAATGATTGAGTTTCCTCAATCGATTAAGTCAACGCAGACTTTACTGCAGAGGAAGACTTTACTTCCTTAGATGCCGAAGCACCTTGCTTTGTAGGATTTATTATTAAGTCATGTTTAGATTGGATGGGCTTAATGGCCTTTTTACCATCCGTGCGTTTAGATCTCTTGCCTACCGAAGCTTGCGCTTCATTTAGCGTAGGGCTTACTGTTATTGTTGGATGTGATACGGAAATGGGTGAGGGTGACCTAATTGTTTCTAGGTCTTGGTCCTTATCACCAACAGTTGTAGTAACTGTTTGGCGGACGATAGGTGTTGAAGTCCTAGATCTAGTTACTCGTTGGATTGACGGAGTCTGAATCATCTCATCAGGCACGTATCGAGTTCTCTTAGGAGAATGTTCGAGAGACGATTCAGATGTTGTTGCTGAAGTGTTGGTGTTGCTGCTCACTTCGGGTGTTGTGGAAAGGGTTGGTTCAATCCTCGTTGGACTAGGTTCCCTGATCCTCATGGGTTGAGCTTGGTGTGCTACCCTAGATCGTTTAAGGTTCACCCTAAGTGGAGGATTAGCTGGCCCGGGTGGTTGAACTACAGGTTCCTCTACAACCTCTGGGGTTGGAACCGCGGCGGGTTCAACTTGTTCTTGTTGTACCGGGTTCGGAAGAGGTATTCTTACAGCCTCAAAATAAGAACGCATACGAGCGTCTTGGGGTTCAGCTAGCCTCACTAGCCAATTTGGAATCGGCGCAGTGAATTGATTATCAGATACCATCGGGGTATTCATCTTCAGCTCCCCAAATCGTTTCATCTGTAATCCATGTGTACCTGGTACAAATATATTTGCATTTCTGCAAGCATTTATAGCATCATGGATAAAGATACAGAAAAACCTTTCGCAAGAGATGTATGAACCCCTTGGTTTATCAACTTGAGCTTGAACCAAATCCCATATTAGTTCTGCATAGTCAGGAGCTTCTACTCTTATGAAAGAGTAGAACAACTTCAGCATTGGCATAGTCAAGCTATCGGATCCACTCCTTGTCATCAACAAGCATCTGTTGATGATTGAGAAGATCACATACCACCTTGAGTGCAGATATTTCTTCTGAAACTTAGCCGGAGGAACATTGCGGGCTCCAACATAACCAAGATCAAAGACAGATGACATCATCTGCTAAGTAGCAGGAAAAGCAGGAGCATTCTGCACAACAGGAAGTCTGAATATCCTCCTAAAATCAGCCTTAGTGATACTCCTCCTCCCTTGAACTCCTCTCAGTTGAAATTCAAAACGAGCTTGTTCCCTCTGGATTTTCAGCAGTAGGTTGTGTAGCTTCCACAAACCTGATTGTTCTGTTAAGTAGCTCCAGATCTGTTACAGGTACACTGACTATAGAGTTTAGAGCAGGCCACAGAGTGTGCCTCTCTAGAATTGCAGTCCAGTAGTTGCAGAGAATGTTGGTTTCAGAGTTGATGAAGTGATTTTTTGTCATTTAGCTGTATAAATAAGAAATAGAAGACCACAAGATATTTAACATAAAGTATATATCTCTATTCTTATTTGCCTTTGAAATCCTTTGTATATGTTTTATCTTTTATATTTTATGATTTTTATGGTTTTTCAAAGATATAAAAAATCCTTTATTCTCAAATATGAACAAGTAATTGACAATCATGACATTCATATGATATTCATCACAATACAAATTTATCATGCAAAGTCAATTATATAACACAAAGAATCAGAACAACACTTAGTCAATTTTTAAACACAATTCAAGTAGATTCGGTAGTCTTGAAAACTTGAGATTCTGTAACCAAATAAGCTTGAGTTTTCAGATCAGAAAGATATAGAATAAACATGTTAAGTGTTTGAAGATAAAAATCAGAAAGTTTCAAGGTACCAAAAGTCAGATTCGGTATCAATAGAAGAACAGATTCGGTATCTCCAAAATTTACATAAAGTCACTCAAACATGCATATTCTATCATGTAAAATCACAACCATAATCAATTAACCACTCAATTAGAAGCAGATCAACCTGTTAATCGTATGAACAGACTCGGTACTGTAGATAGAACATATTCAGTAGATACAGAATCCATCAAACAATCAATTAAACATGTAATCAAGCTTGGTCAAATGATAGATCAATTAATATAACTCAGAGTAGACAAGAATTCATGTTAATTAACCAAATCAATTGAGTTTAATCAAAGATTAGTAGAATACGACTCAGACTCGGTATAATCAACAGAATTTCAAAATTGAGAGTTACAATCCAGTTATTTTGATCTTTTCTGGTTGAAAAAAAACATTTAATTATCTCAGATCTACACGTATGTAACTAAAGCAATGATTAAAATGAAATTATACCAAAGATTTGAAGAAACAGAAGAACGGATTCGGTAGATTAGGCAGATTCGGTATGTTCAATTAGACTCGGTAGGTAATTAAGCACAGTAAGAGAGTTAGTTTGACTTTGACCCTCCTTTTATAGATACCGAAGATAAAATACCGAATGGGCTTTTACCGAATGGGCCTATTTTATCGAATACAGTCCACTTTTCAAAACTTTATCAATTTTAACTTCAAAATCTTGACAAATTGACTTTTCCTCTTAAAATTCATTTCAATCTTTTCATGAAAAACTATTCTGAGACAATTTTTGAAAAATTTTGAACTTACCGAATCTGTACTGTTGGATGTTAGATTCGGTATAATGCTAAAAATAGTATTTATTCAGTAAAAATCAAATATTTTTGGATTTTATCTTTTCCAATTTTTATGAATTTTTCAAAATAAGATTTGTACTTAAAAGAACTTTGAATTTGTGAATAAAGTACAAATCTTCAGTGATACCAATTGTTAAAACGGGTTGCATACTGAGATGTATACAAGCCTTAGTGAATTATTTCAGATATAAAACAAAGAATTTATAAATTCACTTTTGAAAAAAAATATTTTTGAGTAATTTTCTCATTTTCTCCCTTTTTCTCCCCCTCAAAATGTGATATACAAGAACGTAAATCAGCATTTTGATAAATTACCCAAGAAAATGAATTAACTCTCCCTTGAAATATGATATCAATGAGTTACCACCCCCTTACGTAACCATTGAACAATTATATCCAGGAAGTTAACATAAATCTAAAGGCTCCCCCTTAAAAGATGATATCCAAAGCATATGAAAGTAGTTGCTCCCCCTAGAAAGTATCTACTCTCCCTAAACACAAGATCCCAAGAATAAGTCCCAACAGATTTAAGGAATATCAGGCACTATACTCTACCATGCCAATCTCTTTGATCAAGAACTTTAGCCTAAGTTCATCTAAAGTCTTAGTGAACATGTCAGCTAATTGCACGTTGGTAGGCACAAAGTATAACTCTACATCCCCTTTCTCTACATGGTCCTTAATGAAATGATAGCGAATATCTATGTGTTTAGTCTTAGAATGCTGGATCGGGTTGCTTGTTATTGCAATAACACTTTGTGAATCACAGTAAATCGGGGTCTTAGAAAACTTAAAGCCATAGTCTGAAAGTTGAATTTGCATCCACAAAACTTGTGAACAACAATGAGCTGCAGCAATGTACTCAGACTCAGCTGTTGATAAAGACACACAGTTCTGCTTTTTGGATGACCAACCAACTAGCCTATTCCCCAACATCTGAATTGATCCAGATGTGCTTTTTCTATTAACATGGCAACCGCCATGATCCGCATTAGTGTAAGCAGTGAGATTGAAATCGGATCCATGAGGATACCAGATCCCAAGGTTAGGTGTACCTTTAAGGTACTGAAAAATCCTAACAACTGCTTTGAAATGAGATTTTTTAGGGTTTGACTGAAAGCGGGCACAGACAGTTACAGCAAGTGTAATGTCGGGTCAACTTGCAGTCAGATACATTAAAGAACCAACCATGCTTCGATAAAGTGTAATATCAAAGGGTTCCCCATTAGTATCAGCATCCAGTAAAGTCCTCATTAGGGTTGTCATTGGTTTTAAAGCAGTCATTTTAAAACGTTTTAGCATATCATTGATATACTTTGTTTGACTAAGAAAAATCCCGTTTGGTAATTGTTTTACTTGTAACCCCAAAAAGAAATTTAACTGGTCAAGCATGCTCATTTCAAATTTGTTGGCCATAAGGTCACCAAATTCTTTGCATAAGGCCGGGGACATGGAACCAAAAATAATGTCATCAACGTAAATTTGAACCAAGAGAATGTGACCGTGGTTTTTACGGATGAATAGCATTGTATCAATCGTTCCACGAGAAAATCCATTGTCCAGCAAATACTTTGTTAAGGTCTCGTACCATGCACGCGGTGCTTGCTTCAGACCATACAAAGCTTTCTCCAAGTAGTATACGTGATTTGGATGAATGGGATCAACAAAGCCTTCTGGTTGATCAACATAGACTTCCACTTGAAGATAACCATTCAGAAAAGCAGTTTTGACATCCATTTGAAACACCGTGAACTTCATATGAGAAGCAAATGCAAGGAAAAGACGAATAGCCTCAATCCTAGCAACCGGAGCAAACGTTTCGTCATAATCAATACCCTCTTGTTGTCGATATCCCTTGGCCACAAGACGTGCCTTATTCCGAACCACAATTCCATCAGAATCCTTCTTGTTCTTAAAAATCCACTTAACCCCTATTGGTCGTTGACCCGTTGGTCTTAGAACCAATCGCCATACTTTCAACCGTTCAAATTGATTGATCTCTTCTTACATTGCAACCACCCAGTTTGGATCTAGTAAAGCTTAAGCAACCGTTGTTGGTTCAATCTTACTAAGAAAGGCAGTGTATAGACACATATTCCAAGTAGCCCTTTGAGTTGAGACTGGAGCAGATGCATCACCAATAATAAGATCTATTGGACGAATTTTAGTCCATCGGTTGTGTGGAAGAGGTTGTACATTAGTGGTATCCATTGAAACATCAACCGTTGTTGACGTTGAGCCTTAATCCACTTGATCTGATGTAACATTATCTAATGGATTCAATTGAGTATCTGGAGAAACAGCTGGAGTTGTATCAACTGATGAATCTTGAATTGGTTCAAGATTATCAGTAACAGGAGGTGGTAGGGAGTATGAAGAAGCAACAGGTGAATCAGTTGGTGTTGTATCTTCATCAAAAAGACTTCGTTGAGTCTCCACAGTAGTTGACTGTGATAGTGTAACCGGTACGGCTTGAACATTTGAATTCCGTTGAGGAGCATAAAGACTATCAAACAAGATATCCAGTTCCTCTGATGTAACCGTAGGAACACCCTTCTTTGAGAAAATTGAGTTTTGCACGGAAGAAGAAGTAGCCAGGTTAGGATCGGGTTTTGAACTGAGTTGTTCAAAAGCCATTCCCGAAAATTCATCGAACTTGACATTTATGCTATCTTTAATCGATTTTGTCCGTTTGTGATAAACCCGATAAGCAACTTTATTCGAAGAATAACCGAGAAATATGGCTTGATTGCCATTTGGATCAAATTTTTCGAGGCTGTCAAAATCGTTAAGCACATAGCATATACAACCAAAAACACAAAAATATTTGACATTCGGGCGTCTACCATATAATAACTCATATGGAGTTTTATCAAAATGTTTATTAACAATAAAACGATTTTGGGTATAGCATGCAGTTGAAATGGCCTCCCCCCACATTTTTGGAGGTAGTTTGGAGTAAGCAAGCATCGTTCGAGCTTCTTCGCATAACGTACGATTACGTCGTTTGACTACTCCATTCTGTTGGGGGGTCCGAGCAGCAGAGAACTGATGTTCAATGCCTTGGTCTTTCAAATAACTATCAAGCAGGTCATTCTTAAATTCCATCCCATTATCAGTTCGAATGCTCTTAACATGTTTGTTAAAAGAGCGTTGAGTCTTTTTAATGAACTCAATGATAATGGCGGGGGTCTCTGACTTAGTTCGCAAAAGAAAAATCCATGTAAAACGGGTATAGTCATCGACAATGACAAGCACATGTTTCTTGCCACCGAGGCTAGAAATACGCATGGGTCCACATAAGTCCATATGCAATAGTTGCAAAAACGATGAAGTACTGGGGTTTTGCTTAAGCGGATGATTAGTCCGTTTCAGCTTACCCATCGCACATGATGGACACACATGATGCTTATCATAGTGAAAGGTTGGAATACCATCAACTAAGTCCTTAGAGACTAGTCGATTGATACCCTTGTAATTCAGGTGTGACATCCGATGATGCCATAACCATGAATTTTCTTTGGTAGAACGAGTGGCCAAACACATGGTTGTATGTGAAGGTGCATCATTGAGGTCAATAGTGTATAGTGAAGCACAACGTTTACCAACAAGAAGATCATTTCCTTCGGTGGATTGCACCGAGCATTGTCGACGTTCAAACAGAACTTTAAGATCTCCATCGCAGAATTGACTCACACTAAATAAACTGCACCCCAAACCTTCAACATATGAAACCCGTTTGATTGTTATGCCATTTTGCACAAAATCTCCGTAACCCGTTATCGCTGCAATTTCATCATTTCCAAAAGTAACCGTTCCTAGGAATTTGTCAATGAAGTTGACAAGCAAGGATTTATCGCCCGTCATGTGTCGAGAACAACCGGAGTCGATATACCAAACACAGACGTCGGAACCCTGTAAATGTGAATTTCCTAGAGTTTAGGTACCCAAAGTTTCTTGGGTCCTCTACGGTTAGTACCAACAATAAACTTTGGATCAACGACAAGATAATCACGTAAATCATCATGCAGTTTAGAAAATAAAGCATCATTTAAAACCACATTACATGAAGCATCATACGCAATATCAAGTTTTACATCGTTATCAGAAGTCTTAACACACAACTTATTCCAAGTAGATGTTTTATTCACAGAAGAAAATTGAAAAACATGAGATGATTTCCTAGGCCGACTAGCAGATTGCGTTGGTTTGGTTGCTACTTTCTTAGTCGTGGACTTAGGAACCCATACAGATTTGTAATTCAAGTTTGGATTATGACCTGTGACACGAAAAACACCTTTGTTAGTTAGATGTCCAAACTCTTCAGTTGACACATGAGATGATTGATTTTGCAAAATTTCCAATTTGATTTTACGTTCTTTTGCATCATACTCACTTAAATCAGGTTTAGGACTTGTGTGTTGTGTGGACTTAACTGATGTCGTTAGAAGACTCGCTTTTGAAGTTTTTGTCATTGAAATCATAGGAATCTTTTCAGTTGACACAGAACCATCGGGAGAATGAACCTTTTTGACAACAAATTGAGTTGTAGAAACAACTTTTGAACCACGATTGCCAAATTGAGAACGTATAGGATTTTTAAGAATAGTAATGGGTTTTACATCCTTAGATGTTGTTGTTCCCTTCCCCTTTTTAGTAATCCCACCAATACATTCAAGCACATTGGTTTCAACATTAGACGATTGCTTAAGTGTGTTAGCCTGTTTCAGTTGAATTATCTTTTGTTTTAAGCTTTTAATCTCAAGACATAATTCTTCAGCAGAAACTATCACTTCACCCTCCTTAAAAACATAGGAACATTCTTTCTTAGGCAGTGAAGGCAATTTATCACACAGAGCACGCATTTGTTCTAATGATTGGCACTTAAGTTGCAAGTCAATATTCTCCTTTTCTAATTGAGCTACTATACGATTCAAATTACGTACATTAGGTAAATGCAAATAATAATTGTGCAAAGGATCAAGTTGACTTTCAAAATCTATCAAAGGTTCAATGATCGGTTCAGTATGAGGTTCTACTTTTTCATCTAAAGAATTTTGACCTAGAGATTCTGTCTCAAAGAAAACAGTTAGTTCATGTGCTAGGTCTTCACGGAAAATATTATCAGAACATGCAGGTAAAGCAGGTAGAATTGGTTTCACATCAAAAGTTGAATCATCAAACACCTCATCTATGTTAATAATGCTAGAACTAGGTTTGTTAAACACTTCATTCTCAAGCATTAAAATGTATTTCTCTAGCATGAGTGTAGGAATGTAAATCAATCTACGTATCGGCACATAATTAGCACATTGCACATTCTTTTCAGTTGCAACAAGTTCCTTCAAGAAATCAGGATTTAATTTACCCATTTTTGCATTAATTTTCTCATACATTAAGCTAATTTGATGGTATTTTTTAGATTTACGATTAACAATAATATCATCAAAATCAGCATCAGAAGAATGCATAAAATGCGGTGGTAAACCAGCTTGAAAATAATCAGAATGATATAATCCTGGAATCTTTTTGGAAGCTCCATCTAAGATCTTAAGATCTTCAAAACCCAACCCCCACTTTTCACCATGAATCGTTTTTGGTCTATTCATGAAAATCGTTTGTTTTGAAAGTTCCATATCCATGATAGCTTTGGATTGCTCTGTTCGATAGAGTTTTTCCTCATATCGAGCAAGTTGAGCTTTTATTAGAACAGAATCTTTTGACAACGAAGAGATTTCAGTGTCTTTTTCAATTATTGCGTTTTCCAAATGAATATTTTTCTTGTTTAGCTTTGAAAGTGTGGGTTCATGTTGGTTTTTTAAATCAGAAAGATCTTTTTCTAAGAATTGAACTTTTTCTGTAAGTCGTTCAGATTTTAAACGATAATCAGTTTGTTCGACTTTAATCGGATGAATTGTCTTTTTAAGATCTTCCAACTCAGATTCCGAGGAGCTGAGTAGGACGGTCAACTTTTGCAATTCCAATTGTAATTTGGATGAAGATGGTTTGGTCTCAGAAAGTTTAATTTTATCTTTTAAAACCTTGTTTTCAGATTTTAAGCCTTTGACTTCTTTTGACATTGAGACCAGATTCTTCATCAAGTCATTTTGCATTTTTATAAAATCAGGTGAGATTTCAGTTGATTGTACCTCATCATCGTCAGATGTTGAGTTAGAATTCTCCAATGCTTCCTTAGCTTTGATGAGCTTAGTCACCTTGCAAACATTTGCATGTTCCACCTCTGAGTCTGAATCATCAGTCTAGTTAAACCAAGTATCATCAACCGGTTTCAGCTCTCCCCCAGTTTCCACAATCTTAGCCATCAACATTTTCTTCTTGTAGTAAGCTGCGTCCTTCTTCTTAGGCATCTTTAACTCACGAGAGTAATGACCAGCTTTGCCACAATTGAAACAGATTGAATCTTCCTTCTTGGAATCATCAGCACGTTGTTGTTTGGATTGATCAGCTTTCATGTAGTACGAGGAAGATGATGAGTGTTTGCGTTGATTGCTTGATTTGCCTTTAAACTTGTGTTTGTTCAAGGCGTTTGTGAACATGGCTGTCATCTTAACTAATTCAAGGTGTGAATCATCAACATCAGAAAGATTCAACTCTTCAGAATCAGTTGATTCTTCAACAAGCACTTTCTTGGACAAGCTTTTGGAAGTCGTAAAAGATTTGCTCTTCTTTTTGGAAATTAGGGCAAGAGGATCGCCCGGAGAAGACTCTTTCCTTCCTTCTTGAAGTTTAGACACCTCGAGTTGGTAATGCATAAGAACTCCAACAAGCTCATGAATAGCCAACTTGTCAATCTCTTTGGTAGATCGAACAATGGTTCCATAAGGAAGCCAATCAGCATTGAGCTTTTTGAGAAATTTCATGTTGACTTCAGCATGTACATTTACAATCTTACACCTTTTCAACTCATTGAGAACACCATTGAAATGACGGTAGGTATCCTTGAGTTGTTCTTCTGGTTCCTGCTTGAAATCTTCATACAATCCCAGAGCCTTATTCAATTTAGTAACGTCTGACATGTCATAACCTTCTTGTTGTCGTTTGATCTAATCCCATATATCTTTTACAGTAGTGTTGCTATCAACATTTTCAAATAGCTCATATGGGATAGCTTGCATGACAATATTCTTAGCCTCTATGTCACCCTGAGCTCTTTCACGTTTATCACCAGAAAGTTCATAGACTGGAATTGGCATACCAGTATCCGGATAAAAATCAACAACTGGACCATCTCTCAGAGAAGCCCAAATATGTTTAGCTTTCTCACCCTTATAGTCTATGTACTAAGTAATACGATGAAGCCACTGAGTGTACTTGCCATCAAACAACACTGGAGGTCGAGAATCTGATCTAATGATAAGAGTATCTGGTGTAGACATCTTAATTTGAGGTAGATTCGGTATAGATTCGGTATTAAACACAATCTATGATCAGGGTTCAGCATAAAGTCTAACAAGAATGTCAGATTCGGTAAAAGATTCGGTACAGTAGCAGATTCGGTAAGTGGTTCGGTACTGTAGCAGATTCGGTAACAATTCAGTAAACCAGATTCTGTATCAGAAACTGATAAGAATCAAAAGTAACACACTTAAATTCGGTATGGATTCGGTAACCACACAACTTGAAGCTTCAGTACACTTAAAACCAAAGATTTAAGTGAAACCACGATTCTGATTCGGTAATTGACTCGGTAGTCAAATTCTGTAAAATAATATGTGTAAACTCAATCCAATTCCCTTGAATTAGATTCGGTAACCTTGCTGCACAAGAAAACAAGTTAGTAACAAACAGAATATCAATGATACCGAAGATTCAGAATACCGAATGTCAACTGTAGCAGTTGACAATACCGAGTCTAAGTCTAAAACTTAGAAATATAACAGAATCCTTTCTTAAACCACACCAATTAGCTGTGTATGATCAAACCGAATGTGATAGAATCACAAACACACCATAATCTGCAACATTTAAGATGAATTTCCACTAATGAAGCAGATTCGGTATGACAGTTACGATACCGAATGTTGATCAAATCTTCAAAACTTGAAGAATTGAAGAAATTGAACCGACAGAAATGTGATTTGACACCTCACGAACACAACTGAATCTTTAAATCTTCACAAAACATCAGAATCAAGCTTGAATTAAGCAATACCGAGAGTTTTAGCCATACACTCTAAAAATCAACTTGATTCTCCATAATTGAAGTTAAAAAGCTGTAATGATGATCGAAACTCTTTCTAATAGACCTAATACACCTTCGCTGAACTTATCACAAGAATCTGAACGTCAGATTATCAAATTCGATAATACCGAATCTGATTCATTTTACCGAGAGTATTCAGATTCTGTAATCTACAATCTCTGGATCGATATAGTGATATAGAATCACTTCCTGGAAGCTCTGATACTAAATGATAGGTCAGATCATGTTGAGATTGATAGAAAAGATAAGATAGAATGAGATTTGGTATATAGGAAGAAGACTCGGTATGAGAGAGAATCAGTAAAATTACATTCCACAGCTTCTAGAACTCGATTACAATACAATGACTATCTAATTAGGACTACTTAGGTTCCTTATATAGCCCTCTTCTAAGGAACCTTCATTTAAGCTTAATTCACATTAACACTAGACAACTTCGGGGTCCTAACATCTTTGATTTGGAGTTTTGAGAGAAAAGATGAAAGTATTAAGAAAAAGAAAAAAGGAAATGGATAATGAATGGAGGAGATGGATGTTGACTCTTTGACCTAGTCATGATTTTGGTCAAATGACAACATTGGTCCCTCAAGCTTGAAGCGGGTGCGTGTATTAACCAAACGGATTACCTAAACAAAATATTTTAAAACGCGTATTAACGGAAGATGTTATAATTATATAACGGACTTTAAATAAATAAACGAAAAGTAAACGGAAAAAGGCGGGATGTTACATTACCTACTCCTTAAAAGAAATTTTGTCCCGAAATTTAAGTAGGCGTAGTGGTCGTTGTTTCTTCCTCGAGATCTTGCGTCTCCGAATCCACGAATAAATGAGGGTATTTCTTTTGAATTTGATCTTGCCTTTTCCAAGTAAACTCGGGTCCCTTTTGGCATTCCAACGGACCTTAACGATCGGGATTCTACTTTATTTTAGCGTCTTGACGGAGGTGCCTACAATTTCAACCGGTTCCTCCACAAAATGAAGTTTGTCATCAATAGTAAGTTCCTCAAGGGGGATGACGAGTTCGGGTTCGGCAAAACACTTCTTCAAGTTCGATACATGGAAAGTAGGATGAACGAAGCTCAGTTGAGGCGGAAGATCTAAACGATAAGCAATGGTTCCAACACGCTCCAAGATTTTGAAAGGACCAATATACCGCGGATTTAGCTTCCCGTGTTTCCCGAAATGGATTACACCTTTCCAAGGTGTGACTTTTAACATTACTCGATCACCGACTTGGAATTCGAGGTCGTTGCGTCTTTTGTCGGTATAGCTCTTTTGACGACTTCTGGCCATCCGGAGCCTATCTCGGATTTGAACGATCTTCTCGGTTGTTTCATGAATGAGTTCTGGTCCGGTGATTTGTGTGTCGCCTACTTCGGCCCAACAAAGAGGTGAACGACATTTTCGGCCATATAATGCTTCAAATGGTGCGGCGTTAATACTCGCGTGATAACTATTGTTGTAGGAGAATTCGGCGAGAGGCAAGTGCTTGTCCCAAGCTTTTCTGAAATTAATAACACAAGCTCATAGCATGTCTTCCAAGGTTTGAATTGTGCGTTCGCTTTGTCCATCGGTTTGTGGATGATATGCGGTGCTCATGTCTAAACGCGTCCCCAACGCTTCTTGTAAAGTATGCCAAAATCTAGAAACAAAACGGCCATCTCGGTCGGAAATAATCGATAAAGGCACACCATGACGGGCTTCAATTTCTTTAATGTAAAGTTGTGCGAGTTTCTCCATGTTGTCGGTTTCCTTCATGGCTAGGAAGTGCGCGGATTTGGTGAGACGGTCTACAATATCCCAAATAGTATCATAACCGCTCGCCCTTTTTGGTAGTTTTGTGATGAAATCCATCGTTATTCTCTCCCACTTCCATTGTGGGATTTCGGGTTGTTGAAGTATCCCGGACGGTCTTTGGTGTTCGGCTTTGACTTTGGAGCAAGTTAGACATTTTCTAACATAAGTAGCGACATCCCTCTTAATATTCTGCCACAAATATTGTTCTTTAAGGTCGTGGTACATCTTATTGGTGCTGGGGTGAATCGAGTATCTTGACTTATGGGCTTCGTCTAGAATAAGGTTTCGTAAATTCCCATAACTAGGCACCCAAATCCTTCCGGCAAAAAATCGGAGTCCGGTCTCCTTAGCTTCTAATCGAGAGGTGAGGATGTTTAAATGTTTGAGAGAAATGTTTTCATCCTTAAGAGCCTCATCTTGGGCTACACGAATTTGGCTATTGAGATTGGTGTGAATGGTGATGTTTAAGGCTCGGACACGAAGAGGCACCGCTCTTTCCTTTCGACTTAAGGCATCGGCTACTACATTCTCCTTTCCGGGATGGAAACGAAGCTCACAATCGTAATCATTCAAAGTTTCAATCCACCGTCATTGTCTCATGTTTAGTTGTTTTTGGTCGAAGATGTGTTGAAGGCTTTTGTGATCGGTGAAGATAGTGCTCTTGGTTCCATAAAGATAGTGTCTCTACATTTTAAGTGCAAAGACAACGGCTCCGAGTTCGAGATCATGTGTCGTGTAGTTTCGTTCATGAATTTTGAGTTGTCGAGAGGCATAAGCAATGACTTTCTTTCGTTGCATCAATACACACCCAAAACCATGTTTCGAGGCATCACAATATACAATAAAATTATCATTGCCTTCGGGAAGTGACAAGATAGGAGCGGTGGTTAGCTTTGTCTTCAAGATTTGAAACACGGATTCTTGCTCGGTCGCCCAATTGAATTTCTTTCCCTTGTGAGTTAATGTGGTTAGAGGACGAGCAACCAAAGAGAAATCCTTGATGAATCTACGATAGTATCCGACGAGACCCAAAAATTGACGAATGTGAGTAGGAGTAGTAAGAGTCTCCCATTTACTAATGGCTTCGATTTTTGCGGGATTGACTTTAATACCTTGATCACTTACAACATGACCAAGAAATTGAACTTCCTTCAACCAAAATTCACACTTGAAGAATTTGGCATAGAGTCTTTCTTGTCTCAAGAGTTCAAGCACAAGTCGGAGATGTTGTTCGTGCTCTTCTTCGCTTTTAGAATAGACCAAAATATCATCGATGAACACGATAACGAATTTTTTAAGGTATGGTTTGCACACGTGGTTCATGAGATCCATGAACACCACCGGTGAGTTAGTGAGACCAAATGGAATTACAAGAAATTCATAACTACCATAACGAGTCCGGAAAGCGGTTTTGGAGACATCTTCCCCCTTAACCCTTAATTGATGATAACCCGAGCTGAGATCGATTTTCGAATATACACGAGATCCTTGTAGTTGATCAAAGAGGTCATCGATGCGAGGAAGAGGATATCGGTTCATAAACGTCAATTTTTTTAGTTCACGATAATCAATGCACATTCGTAGGGATCCATCTTTCTTCTTAACGAACAAAATCAGAGTGCCCCATGGTGAATGGCTAGGTTGGATAAAACCACGGTCAAGTAGTTCTTGGATTTGACTTTGCAATTCTTGCATTTCGGATGGAGCGAGTCTATACGGTGCACGTGCTACGGGTGCAGCTCCCGGAATAAGATCGAATTGGAATTCAACCGGTCGATGAGGTGGAAGACCCGGCAATTCGTCGGGAAATACATCGGAAAAGTCACTAACAATTGGTACATTGTCGATATGCTTCTCATCGGACTCGACTTTCTTAACGTGGGTAAGGATTGTAAAACAACCTTTACGAAGGTATTTTTCAACTTTAAGGCACGAGACAAGGTTGATTCCGGTGCAACTCTTATCGCCATAGACAATCAAGGGCTCACCATTCTCGATAGGAATTTGAATCGCTTTAAGATCGCAAAGGATGTGAGATTTCATTTTGGCTAACCAATCCATACCAATGATTACATCGAAGCTCCCTATTTCTATAGGTATCAAGTCAATTTCAAACTCTTTACCCATTAAGTTTAACGTACACCCCCGATAAAATTTGTCGGCACTCAATAGTTTCCCGTTGGCCACTTCAATGGTATAATTAGTATCTAGTGGGAGTGGTGGAGTGCTAAAAGAATGAGTCAAAGTCTTGGATACAAAACTCTTATCGGCACCCGAATCGAATAAGCAAGATACATAAGAATTGTTGAGAAGAAACGTACCCGTGACTAGTTCATTGTCATCTCGGGCTTCCTCGGTGTTAATGTTGAAAGCTCGGCTGCACGTATTGGGATTATCTTTCTTCTTTGGGCATGCATTTATATAATGACCTGCTTGGCCACATTCGTAACAAGTGACCGTCTTTGGTGTATTGGGCCCCTTTCGAGTGACGGGGGCAGCACTTTTACAATCGTTGGCCTTATGACCAATTCCTTGGCACTGATGGCAAATTAGCTTGCCACATTCACCAAAGTGATGCTTGTTGCATTTGTTGCAAAGAGGTAGGTTTCCGGCATAACCCTTCTTGCCGTCGGAGGTGAAAGGCTTCTTGGCAAAGTTGTTGTTGCTTGATTGGGGGGCTTCCCATTTTCTTTTGTTGTTACCCGACTTATCCTCGACTTTAGGTGCCGGTACTACGATTTAGTCCACCGTTTCAATCAATTTGCGGGCCATATTCAAAGCTTCTTGATGATTAGTGGGTTTGGATGACATTACCCCGTGTTTGATGCTCTTTGGGAGACCATCCATGTAGAGTTCAACCCTTAAAAACTCGGGGTTCACAAGGTTTGGGCACATCAAGGCTAGTTCAGAAAATCGTTGATTGTAAGCCTTGAGATCATTTCTGAACGCTTTTAAAGTTCTTAGCTCTTGTTCGAGCCTTCGGGTTTCTTCACGAGGAAAATATTCGATGATCATCTTTTCCCTTAATTCGGTCCAAGAGAGGGCGTGAGCTTCATCGGTACGCACTGATTGTACATAGGTGTTCCACCACGTAAGAGCAACACCGGCAAAAGTGTGAGTGGAGTATTTGACCTTGTCTTGGTCCTGACAACCGCTTATGCTAAAGACGGCTTCCGTTTGCTCAAACCATCGGGTGAGCACAACCGGTCCTCCAGTTCCATTGAAAGTGTGAGGTTTGCACCCCATGAAAGCTTTATAGGAGCATCCCTCATTTGAATTACTGGCTCCATTGTTGTTGTTGTTGTTGTTGTTGTTGTGGTTGTTGTTATTGTTATTTTTGTTGGATGAGTGACCGGCCATGGCCGCATCTACGGCGGTGGCTATCATCCGTTGGAGAGCTTGTTCGGGTGTTTCATGGCATGGTACACGGCGAGGAGGCATTGTTCCTTCAAAACACAAGAATATCGTTGATTAGTATTCTCAATAATACTAACCGTGATATGGAATAAGGATAAAGAGAAAATTTTCCTTGACTCGCCTTAAATTCTTTATGTCATAATGTCGGAACGTTCATATGAGTCACCGTAATATAATCTCGGCAATTATATTACCCTAATTCATATGTGCATTCGACATCATTTCACTAAGTCAAGGTGGCGTGTCAATCAAATTAAACAACGTGAGATTAAGATGGAATAAAAGTTAGATATGAATAGAAGAGTTCGAGTATAAATGCACAAGTAGTCAAGTAATTCCTACTTCAAGTCTATATGTCGGTTGTAGTCTAGACTCACTAATGTACTCTATGACTCGGGGTTGACACCAATGAACTCTAAATCCCTACAACTAATGCTCTGATACCATCTGTAGCGACCCGACAAAATCATCATTGACGGCGCCGTCTACTTAGGTCCCATTACGTGGTCATAAGTCTTTAAAATAACGTTTGACCAAAAATATGTCGCATTCATTTCAAATGTAAAGATTGTTTCAAAGTTTACAAGAATAGTTCGACCACAAGTTACGTTAAAACGTTATAAGTACAAATAAAACCTATGCGACACAATTTAAAAGTAGCCAAAAGACGCTCCATGTATGCATATATACTCGACATCCAATGCAAGTATCAAAATAATGAGCGGAAGCATGTATCACATATCGTTCATAGACCTGAGAAAAACATATAAATATGTTAACGAAAACGTTGGTGAAATCATAGGTTTAAGTTAGTAAGTGAGTAAGTAAAATGAACCACAAGATTTATAACATTTCAATAATAGTAAACTATTCCAAAAATTGTTATCACGAGCACCCAATTATCAAGGCTTAACTTTCCTTCCATAGAACCCCATCACAATAGTGTTAGAACATACACTTTTTCTCAAAAATATATTTCATCCAATAACGGTAGCGAACCGTCCGAATGAGGGTTTGTCAAACCCGTATAGCCATACAACATAAGTTCTCGCTTACACCCGGCAAGTGTAACTAATGATAATTGAATTGAGGATTTTTGTTCTAACTCGTATGTAGAATGTTTGTTTTCATACTTGTGTTCACTTTGTAAAATGAAATGTTTATGTTTTCTCATCCCAAATGTAAGTTTAAAAGAGTAAAAGTGGGACTATGATCTCCCCTTGAGTGCTGATGTCAAAGCTAAGGGGTATAAAATACTATTGAAGTTTACAAGGAAACACTATTAAATACGATACAATTTTACACAAGATATTTATTTATTTAAAGAATGGATATACTTAAACCTTGCTACAACACTTATAGGCAGTGTACCTAATCGTAAAGTAGTGTAGTTTTTAGTAAGTCCGGTTCGTTCCACAGGGAAATCTTTAACCAAAGCTTAACGCTATATTAGTTTACTTTTATAAAAATACAAATATATATATAAGTAATATTATTATTATAAAGGGGGGGTTTTACCGTTTAATGACCGGTTTGTCGATTTTAAAACTTTAATCGCAGTTAAAACCTAATGTAAAATATTAAATAAATAAAAGACTTAATTTAAAGCGTAAAATAAATAACGATAATGAAATTGCAATAAAAGTGCGATAAAATAAAATTGCGATAATTAAAAAGTACGATAATTAAAAGTGCGATTAAATAACAATAAATAAAAGTGCGATAATTAGAAGTGCAATTAAATATGAAATAAAGGAAATTAAATATGAAATAAAAGAATTATGCTTATTTAAACTCCCGTAATCATGATGTTTGACGTGTTGATTTTAGTTTTATGCCCATGGGTTAATTGTCCTTTGTCCTGGATTATTTAATATGTCCGTCTGGTTTTTGTCCATAACAGTCCATCAGTCATAAATATAAAGTGCGAGTGTCCTCGTCAAATTATTCTTATACCCGAAGTTAAATATTCCAACTAATTGGGGATTCGAATTGTAACAAGGTTTTAATACTTTGTTTAATGAATACACCAGGTTATCGACTGCGTGTAAACCAAGGTTTTACTACTTTGTTAACAATTACACCAATTACCCTTGAATGTAATTTCACCCCTGTTTTAATTATTCTAGTGGCTATTAATCCATTCCCGTGTCCGGTTAAATGAACGATTATTCGTACATATAAATACCCCGCCCATCGTGTCCGATTGAGTGTATATGGTAATTTATAAGGACGTCCAATTGTAAATCTTTATATTCACATTAACAAACTATCATTTAGTTAAACAAATATAAAGCCCATTAATAGCCCATAGTCTAATTTCCACAAGTGTCGTTCTTTTGTCCAAACCCCAATTATGGTACAAAGCCCAATTACCCAATTTTAGTAATTAGCCCAACATCATGATTACTTCGTTTTAAATAAGCATAATAATAACTTAGCTACGAGACATTAATGTAAAAAGGTTGAACATAACTTACAATGATTAAAAATAGCGTAGCGTTACACGGACAGAATTTCGACTTACACCCTTACAACATTCGCTAACATACCCTTATTATTAGAATTATAATTAAAATTAAAATTAAAATATAAATTATAAATATAAATATATCGTATGAATGAGGAGAAAAAAAAGATGATGAAAATGATCAGATTTCGGTTTGCTTTATAGGGAGTTTTTCATTTTGGGGCTCCGCGACTCGCGGCATATTTTGCCTTCAAACTCCGCGAGTCGCGGAGTTTGAAATTCCAGCTCACAACTTTGGAGTCTTTCTCTGCCGACGGTTTTTATTTATAAATATAATATATATATAATTAATATAATTAATTATATATTATATTATATTTATATACATAGTTAACTTGTAATTTTTAGTCCGTTGCGTCGAGCGTTGAGAGTTGACTCTGGTCCCGGTTCCGGATTTTCGAACGTCCTTGCGTACAATTTAATATCTTGTACTTTGCGTTTTGAATCTTGTACTCTTGTAATTTCGAGACGTTTCTTATCAATAATTGGAACCTTTTTTATTGTATTTTGTACTTTTGAGCTTTTTGGTCGTTTGCGTCTTCAATTCGTCGAATCTGTCTTTTGTCTTCACCTTTTATTATTTAAACGAATATCACTTGTAAATAGAACAATTGCAACTAAAAGCTTGTCTTTCTTGAGAAATAATGCTATGAAATATATGTTCGTTTTTAGCATTATCAAATATTCCCACACTTGAGCGTTACTTGTCCTCAAGCAATATCGTCTTGAAATACTAGAATCACTTCTTTATTCTTCACACTTTGTACATCAGTGATTTCTATACGGCGGTATAAACAATGGTAGTAACGATATGGTTTACAGTCCCACATGACTATAAAAATTTAGATCCATTAAGGAAATTGGATCTTTATGAAAACATTTGATCTTTTGAAAATTAAATCTAGTTTTTACCCTAGATAAGTTTTCCGGGATAACCCTTTACCGGTGTTTGCAAAATATTTTTGTGGGTTTGGTGGGTTTCAGAATTGAAAATTTTAGCTCAAAACTTGCTGTTTTGTGTCACCCACTTGCTAACCTTGTATTTGGAAAGCAACACGTCCAGTTTACTTGTCCCGTATATTACCTTTCGATAAACTACCATCCGGTTGTAAAGGAAAGCGATGAACAAGAAACTGTTAAGGCAATGTCCCCTGACATGCTTTTAATTATGGTTTATAACGTGTCGGACGCAATTACTATCCTTGGTAGGAGCAATAGTAAAGCTCACCCTTATAATTTTTCGGTATGGCACAAGGTCCTGTCTTTGACCACTATGCAACCACCGTTCTTACGGTTGACACCCGATTTAGTTCAGGTGACCTAATGAATTCCAGGTGAATTCCTAGATTTTTACGTTCAATGGTAATGAACGCATTGAAAATAGGGTTTTCAGAAAACAAATCGGTTTGTAATTTTGATCAAAATATTTTCTCGTTCAAGCTCGAGTTTAGATATCATTGAATTCCATGAGTTTGTAATTCTCAATCTTTAAAGTCAATCTCAAGGATTGAGTAATATCAGTCTTAAAAGCTGATTTTTGATCTTTAAGGAGATTATCCTTTCTGGGGATCTGATTCATTAGTCTTATCAAGCTAATTTGCACGGTGTCCCCCATTGTACAAGATAAATCCTTCTCATGGTTAGGATAAATCTGACCACTTGGCGACCCTGTTTAATGCTAAGGTCCGTGGATTTCCTGCTGATTTTAGTGATGACTTTTCTAGATTTTTCGTCAACCTACAGCTGGTCTGGACGACAACTTCATGACCTAAATCAAGAAGCGCGTGTCTTTTTCGGAAGACTTTACTTCCTTTTAATGATGGAATTGATTCATCGTGTAGATCCATCTCTTCTTTTCTTTCATTGGGTAAAAATAGTTTAGTTTAGTCCAAAGCAAAAGTATTTTCAGTTATTTGTTACAGATATATGTGACATATGTTTAAGATAACTTGGTAAATTTTCCCACACTTGGCTTTTATTTTCCTTTTTATCGTCCTCTATTCCATTTTAAATGAATTTTAACATTTTAGTTTGTTTCTCAATTTATGTCCTTTCTGAGTTAACAATAATTTTGGTGTTAAAACCTAGTTTTATCGTTCATAAATATGTATAAACATGATTTTGAATTCATTTAATTGAAAATTTTGAAAAATTTTACTAGAATTGGGTAGTCAGTATATAAGACCAGGGCTGTTCTTTATTATCAGAGAGCACTAGATTCTAATACAACTACTGCTTTACTAGTATTTTTAATGGTAACCAAGTGTATAAAGTAAAAAATTTTAAAATCCGAAAGAATTTAACCCCTTCCCACACTTAAGATCTTGCAATGCCCTCATTTGCAAGAAATCAGTAACAATTTAAATTATTGAGGGTGATTTGTGTGAAAATGATTAAATTTTTACCAAAGTTTCCAAATATATTGGCGTTTGTTTGCTGAATGATAAATGGTGCACATCATTTGTTCATTCCGTCTTGTTGTTATTTCACATATATTTTGCATCTTGTCGTCAAAATTAGTTGCTTTTGCTGAACTTAATGCCAGTCTTTGAAAATGCGTTGTTTTACCCTGTTGTGTACATAAGATAAACTGCAAACATATATACATATTTTTGAAGTTTGGTATATTACCCCACATTCAAAAATTATTAAAATCTAAGAATAAAAGTTAGATAATTATAAAAATGATTACAATATTAACAAAAGTATTAAACGTATCAATAATTACAAATTACAAAATAAAAAAAAAATAATAAGTAAACTAAGGATGATATTGGTACCAATAGGGGTTCCAGGCATAACCATAGGTGCTATAGAATGCTTCGGCAGGGTCATACGTAGGATATGGTGGCTGCATCTCTATAGACCAAGGAGGGAAGATGGGTTTCGGTGTAGGAATATAGTTTCTACCTATATGTTGGCAATGAGCTATGATTTGGTTCTGATGAACTTGCCAATCTTCAAATGCTCTCTGTCTAGCATTTTCGTATTCCTGAGAAGCTATAAACCTTTGCATTTCTTGCATTTCATTCCCCCCTCCTACATTACCTTGCTGCTGGTTTCTCTCCACCTGTGGATGTCTACCATGGTATCATACTGCGGCGTTATTTCGCCTCTTCAAAACTTTCGCACCATGGTATACATTTAAACCTATAGTATCGCGGGGTTCTGGTTCTTCTACTAATAATCCCCCCCGACTTATATCCACACCGAGATATTCACCAATCAAAGTAATAAAAATACCACCTCCTATTATGCTATGCGGTCGCATCCCCCGAACCATAGCTGATAAATAATAACCCACACAATATGGTATACTTACAGTGCTTTGTGGGTCTCGAATACACATATGGTAAAACAAATCCTGTTCATTTACTTTTTCCTTGTTCTTACCCCTTTGTGTAATCGAATTAGCTAAAAACCTATGTATCACTCTTAATTCGGCTCTATCTATATCCAAATAAGAGTAATTTCCCCCTTTGAAACGGTGATGGCTTGTCATTTGACTCCACACACCGTGTGTATCAAAATTTTCATCTATCTTTCTACCGTTTAGTATCAATCCTCTACAATCGGCAGACGCTAACTCCTCAGGCGTATATATACGTAAAGCCTGAGCCATGTCCAGTAAAGACATGTGGCGCATCGAACCGCCTAACAAAAATCTAATAAAAGAACGATCGGTTAAACTAGCTACCCGATCATTCAACTCTATACTACATAACAATTCTTCACACCATACTTTATATACAGGTCTACGCATGGTGAATAAACGTACCCAGTCATTAAAAGAAGAATTACCATACCTCTGTACAAGTAATTCCCTAATTGGCTCGGCCAATTCTACAGCTTCTAAGGGTCCCCATTCTATGACCCTCGGTACCTCAACAACCTTAGAATGAAGAGTATGCAAACCCCTTTGATATTTTGGATAATCTATCCAAAGTCTGTCAAATCTCAGGTTCGGGTGCAACTCTTCCAAGTGCATATCGGAAAAGGTCATGACTGGATGAGGTATATCCTGCTTATAGTAGTTATCCACCTCCTGTTGTTCCAAATTCTCAGCAGGAGCATTGCGGGCTTGGGATGAAGATTCACCCCTTTCAGTCTGCAAAACACATCAAACACAAATTTTGTGCATACAAATATGCATTAGTGTCAGTAAAATCATCAATCAAAATAATTACAATGACATTATCAATTTATATCAAACTTAAGCTCATTTTCACATTTTTATCAAATCTACACTTTTTCAAATAAGCATATACGAAAATGTTCGCCAAGTTCATAAGCATTCAACTCAAATAACATGTCAAAATAATCATTACTAGCAATTAAACAAGTCTCAAATGGCATTATCTTTCAAAAATCAAGTTCATGAATTTTAGACTTGAAAAAGTCCACTTTAATTCTCAAAATCATGTTTAGGCTCAAAGTTTGGATCATTTAACTACCTAAACATGTTACACTACTTAATTTAGTAACAATTCATGACAAAAATCGGCCATAACCTGTTTATATCAAAAAGCCCCAAATTTGCTCAAGAACACAAACCCTAGATTATTCAAAATTTGAAGTTTAAGGCTTCTAATCATGTTAAATAGCATCAATCTAGGTTATACAAGCATAATACATAAACAATTTAAGCCTAATTACACTAAAAAGCATTAAAATCAAATTGGGAAAAAAATGACTCAAGAACACCAAATTTCGGATTAAATGGTGTTTAGGTGTAGAAATTTACCGTTTTCCTTGAGTAATTCTTAGATAGCATCCTTCTCAACATGATTTTAGCAAAAGATTTGGTGATTAACGGTTAAAAATTGTGATTTTGGGGGTTTTTTCTCGGGTATTTTCGGAGTATTTCGCAGCTGTGTTTTTGAGTTGTGGAGTTGGGACTGATCTGTTCCAGCTCTTTATTTTTTTTCTGTAAATTGGTCCCTCCGCGACTCGCGGTGAAATACTCTTCAAACTCCACGAGTCGCGGAGTTTGATATATATATATATATATTTTTTTTATATATAATCAATAACTTATGAAACAATTAAGTACTTATTTTTAAAATTTTGTTTCCCTTGTTATTTAGGACGAGGTCGTTTCGGATCGATGTCCTAGTCCGTCCCTCGACAAAATTTTAAAATTTGTCTTTTTGTAGCGATTGTTTTAAAAGCTAAGATTTTTGGGGTTTTTTAATGTTTTTGGCATACTTTAATTCAATGAGATTAAAAATAATAATAATAAAAGTTCTCGTCCCTCTCTCGGGTAAAGCAATTTCGGTTCAAAGACCTAGTCTTCAACTTACGACGAATTTTAAAAATCATATTTTTAACTTAATGAGATAAAGTAAATTTTTGTTTTTAAATTCACACAACTTAAATATAAAATTCAAAATTAATATTAAAAATTCACACCAAACTTAAAATTTGAAATGCATAAAATTAAAAATTTATATTTTAAAAATTAAAAATTCACACCAAACTTAATTTAAAAATTTATAAATTCATATCAAACTTATATTAATTTTTTCAAATATTTACAATTTTAAATATATTGTTTTTACAAAGTTTACAATATTAATTTAAGATTTAAATATTAATTTTAAAAACATGGTAAAAATAAAATTAAAAATCTTTTTGTCTTTTTATCCCACTTTAATCAATCAAATATTATCAAAAATATGCGCCCCTCTTTTCGATAAAGTAATTTCGGTTCCAAGACCTAATTTAACTCATGACGAATTTTTGAAATATTTTGGGTTGATTGATTAAAGATATTTATACCTTAAGAATAAACGTTAAATTTCGCAGTGATGTAATAAATTTTTGAATGATATCAATAATTTCGGTCGACAAACCTAATTTTATTCAATACCAATTTAATACTTTTTAGCGAACAAATTAGCGTTTATTATCAAAAGGTTAAAAATAAAAATAAAAATAAAAACTGTACAGACATACCTGTGAAATAGATTTCTTAGTTATATGATCTATCCCATTCATAAGATAGTCGGTTTAATTGGTTTTCCATGGCTACATAGGCGTAACCTCGAGCATTCAGTGTCTTTTCTTCTAAACATATGAACGGTCCGTCTCTGCATAAAGTAACAAATTCGGTATTTGAATAGGTTTGATTATTTGAACATTTACCTCCATGTGACCATTTTCCGCATTTGTGACATCGTTCTAGGTGTCGTGCTCTTCTTTTCGCTGCGGATTTTGATTTTCCTTTACCAAATTGTAACTTATTATCTTCGCATCTGGATTCTTTTCTAACTCCGTCCATTCTTTCTCTGATTACTGATACTATTTCACTCGGTAGTATGTCATTATTACGTTTAGTGATCAAAGCGTGTAGCATTAGACCATGGTTTAGCTCACATGCAGTCTTCATTTTGTAAAAACCTAAAAAATAAAAATTCAGAATGGGGGGAGAAGACTAGTTCTTTAGGGTCTGCTAGGGAAAGACCATTCGGGTTCCATTTTCGAGAACTACATGAAAACAGACAATCTAACTCTAACAGAAATACATATTATCCTTTAAAGACTTGATTCTCCCCACACTTAGTTAGCTGTGGTATCGAAATTGTGATTAACTTCGTTGTCGACTTCCATCGGACCATGTATGTAATGTTTAACTCTGTGACCATTAACTTTAAATTCAATCCCATTTGAATTTATTAATTCTATCGTTCCGTATGGGAAAACTCTTTTGACTATGAATGGTCCAGACCATCTTGATTTCAATTTTCCAGGAAATAGCTTGAATCGTGAATTGAAAAGAAGAACTCTGTCTCCTTCTTTAAATTCTTTTGAACTTCTGATTCTTTTATCATGTCATTTCTTCATTCTTTCTTTATAGATTAACGAATTTTCATATGCTTCATGTCTTAATTCTTCTAATTCATTTAGTTGACTTAATCGTAGACGTCCAGCTTCATGTAAATCAAGATTACATGTCTTCAAAGCCCAAAATGCTTTGTGTTCAATTTCTACTGGAAGATGACATGCTTTTCCATAAACAAGTCTAAAAGGTGTGGTTCCAATTGGAGTTTTGTAGGCTGTTCTAAAAGCCCAGAGTGCATCCTCCAATTTAATGGACCATTCCTTCGGATTTGATCCTACGGTTTTCTCTAGAATACGTTTTAAAGCTCGGTTGGTATTTTCAACTTGTCCACTTGTTTGTGGATGATATGCGGTGGAGATTTTATGAGTTACTCCATATCTTTTAAGAACTTTCTCAAGTTGATTATTACAGAAATGAGTACCCCGATCACTTATTAAAGCTTTCGGTGTTCCAAACCTTGCAAAAAGACGTTTTAAAAAGTTGACTACAACTCGTGCATCGTTAGTTGGGAGAGCTTGTGCTTCCGCCCATTTAGATACATAATCAATGGCTACGAGTATATATAGATTATTATGAGATTTTGGAAATGGACCCATAAAGTCAATACCCCAAATGTCAAATACTTCACATACTTGGATGACATTTCGTGGCATTTCATTACGTTGATTTATTTTTCCGGCCCTTTGACATGCATCACAGGATTTGCAAAGAAGGTGTGCGTCTTTGTAAATTGTAGGCCAATAGAATCCAGCTTCATAAACTTTTCTTGCTGTTAGTTGAGGCCCATAATGCCCTCCTGTTGGTCCTGTGTGACAATGGTTTAAAATTTTACTAGCTTCATCTCTAAATACACATCGGCGTATTATTCCATCGGGACAACTTTTAAACAGATGTGGATCTTCCCAGAAATAGTGTTTTATATCACTGAAGAATTTCTTTCGTCTTTGGTACGATAATCCTTTTTCAAGGAATCCACAAACTAAGTAGTTTGCATAGTCTGCAAACCATGGGATTTCTTTATAATCTATCTTCAATAGATATTCATCAGGAAAGTTGTCTTGTATGGCCGATTCATTTAGAACTTCTAATTCGGGATTTTCAAGACGAGAAAGATGATCAGCGGCGAGATTTTCTGCTCCTCTTTTATCTCGGATTTCAATATCAAACTCTTGTAAGAGTAAGATCCAACGGATTAATCTTGGTTTAGCATCTTGTTTTGAAAATAGGTATCTAAGAGCAGAATGGTCGGTATAGACCACCGTTTTTGCTAGAACGAGATATGATCGAAATTTGTCAAAAGCAAAGACAATAGCAAGGAGTTCTTTTTCAGTAGTTGTATAGTTCATTTGTGCTCCTTGTAATGTCTTACTAGCGTAATAAATAGGTTGAAATCGTTTTTCAATCCTTTGTCCTAAAACGGCTCCCATTGCAAAATCACTTGCATCGCACATTAGTTCAAATGGTAGATTCCAATTTGGTGTTATCATGATTGGTGCATTAGTGAGTTTCTCTTTAAGAATATTAAAAGATTTGATACACTCATCTGAAAAGATGAATGGAGCATCCTTTTCTAGGAGTTTATTCATAGGAGTGGCAATTTTAGAAAAATCTTTTATGAAACGTCGGTAAAAACCGGCATGCCCTAGAAAACTCCTAACTCCTCTAACATTGGTGGGATGTGGAAGTTTAGCAATTACATCTACTTTAGCTCTATCCACTTCAATTCCTTCTTTTGAAATTTTATGTCCAAGAACGATGCCTTCTTTAACCATGAAATGGCATTTCTCCCAATTAAGTACTAGATTTGATTTTTCGCATCTAATTAGCATTCGTTCCAGATTAACTAGACATGATTTAAATGTATCACCGAAGACTGAAAAGTCATCCATGAATACTTCCATGCATTCTTCTATCATGTCGTGAAAAATCGCCATCATACACCTTTGAAAGGTTGCAGGGGCGTTGCAAAGTCCAAATGGCATTCTTTTGTAAGCAAAAGTACCATAAGGGCACGTGAATGTGGTTTTCTCTTGGTCCTCGGGTGCTATTGGAATTTGAAAATATCCGGAAAATCTATCTAGAAAACAATAGTAACTATTTCCGGCTAATCTTTCCAACATTTGATCTATGAAAGGTAAGGGAAAGTGATCTTTTCTGGTGGCGTCATTTAATTTTCTATAATCAATACATACACGCCATCCTGTTACAGTCCTAGTAGGAATAAGCTCATTTTTCTCATTTGTAATGACAGTCATGCCACCCTTCTTAGGCACGCATTGAACTGGGCTTACCCATGGACTATCAGAGATTGGATAAATTAAACCTGCATCTAGCAGTTTAATAATCTCTTTCTTAACTACATCTTGCATATTAGGATTTAGTCTTCGTTGGCGTTGCACATACGTTTTATGACCTTCTTCCATAAGGATTTTATGTGTGCAATACGAAGGACTTTTTCCTTTAATATCATGAATCTTCCATGCAATGGCTGGTTTATGAGCTTTCAACACAGAAATGAGTTGTGATTTCTCATTTTCAGTAAGAGAAGATGATATTATTACAGGTAATTCAGATTCACCATGTAAATAAGCGTATTCCAAATGGTTTGGAAGTGGCTTTAACTCTAATTTCGGAGGTTCTTCTATCGATGATTTGTATCGATATCTGTCTTCTTCTTTTAGCATTTGAATTTCTTCTGTTGTTGGTTCATATCCATTAGCTATAAGTGTAGCTAACATTTTAGCTTCATCAATTGGTTCATTACCTTCTCCTAAAGAACATTCTCCTGTTCCTTGTAATTCTGAAAATTCTTCTAATAATTCTGCATGTGCATCTATAGTTTGAATATAATAACATGTATCATCTGCAGATTGTGGTTGTTGCATTGCTCTATCAACTGAAAAGGTAACACTCTCATCCTCTATACTTAGGGTCAATTTCTTACCGAACACGTCTATCATTGCTTTAGCCGTGTTTAAGAATGGTCTTCCTAATATGAGAGGAACTTGAGAATCTTCTTCCATGTCCAGAACAACAAAATCTACTGGAAATACTAAAGTACCAACTTTAACTAGCATGTTCTCCATTATCCCTCTAGGATATTTTATTGATCTATCGGCTAGTTGTATGCTTATTCTGGTTGGTTTTAATTCTCCAAGGTCTAGTTTAGCGTATAGTGAATACGGCATTAGATTTATACTAGCACCTAAGTCTGCCAATGCTTCTATTGAACTAAGACTACCCAGAAAACATGGAATTGTGAAACTTCCTGGATCAGATAGTTTTTCTGGTATCTTATTCAACAGCACTGCTGAACAATTAGCATTCATAGTAACAGCCGAGAGTTCTTCCATTTTCTTTCTATTTGAGATTAGATCTTTCAAGAATTTAGCATATCTAGGCATTCCTGAAATCACATCAATGAAAGGAAGATTTACATTTATCTGTTTAAACATATCCAAAAATTTGGATTGCTCGGCTTCAAGTTTCTCTTTCTTCATTTTACTCGGGTAAGGAAGTGGTGGTTGGTATGGTTTAACATAAGGTTTATCCTTAACTGTGTTATCTTTATTAACCTTTTCAACTACCGGTTCTTTTTCCTTATCTTGATCAGGCTGTGGTTCTTGTGGAGTAGGAATGGTTTCATCAGAAGTTACAGGTATTTCAGGTGGTTTAAGTGTTGTGCCACTTCTTGTGGTAATAGCTTTAGCTGTTTCATTCCGGGGGTTAGCATTTGTATCACTAGGTAGACTTCCCGGTTTTCTTTCACCTATTAACCTTGCTAGGTTACTTACTTCTTGTTCCAGATTTTGAATAGAAGCTTGTTGATTTCTAAATGCTTGAGCATTTTGTTCATTGGTTTGTTTCTGAGATGTGAAAAACTGCGTTTGAGTTTCAACTAGCTTTGTCATCATATCTTCTAAATTCGGCTTTTTATCATCGGTTTGTTGTGGTGGTTTGTTTTGAAAATTCGGTCTTTGCTGATTGTAAGTATTATTGGATACTTGTTGATTGCTAGGACCTTGTTGGTTGTTGTATGGAATATTTCGGTTATAATTCTGGTTTTGATTGTAAATCTGTCTTGGCGGTTGATAATTATTCTGATAATTATTTCCAGGCCTTTGGTTTATGTATGAAATATTCTCTCTTTGTTCCATTGTTAATTCAATACTGAGACAATCTTTTGTCAAATGTGGTCCTCCACACTGCTCACAACTAATTCGTATTGAGTGAATATCTTTAGTCATCTTTTCCATTCGCCTCTCCACAGCATCTATCTTTGCGGAAATGAAATCTAAGTCATGGCTAGAATCGGCTCTAGCTGCTTTAGATGATCTAACGATATCTTTTTCTTGGTGCCACTCATGTGAGTGGGAAGCAGTGTTATCAATAATTTTGTAAGCATCAGTTTCGGTTTTCTTCATAATAGAACCACCAGCTGCTATATCTATGTCTTTTCTTGTAGTGATGTCGCATCCTTGGTAGAATATTTGTACTATTTGACAGGTGTCTAAACCATGTTGCGGACATCCTCTTAACAACTTTCCATATCTTGTCCATGCCTCATATAGAGTTTCATTTGGCTTCTGTGTAAACGTAACAATTTCTGCTTGAAGTCTTACGGCTTTAGATGCAGGAAAGAATTGTTTAAGAAATTTGTCAACTAAAACGTCCCATGTATCAATCGCCCCTTCAGGTAACGATTCCAACCAATCTTTGGCTTCTCCCTTTAAAGTCCAGGGAAATAACATGAGATATATCTGTTCATCCTCCACTTCTCGGATTTTAAATAGTGTGCAGATCCTATTAAAGGTACGTAGATGTTCATTTGGATCTTCCTTCGGCGCACCACTAAATTGGCATTGATTAGTCACCATGTGTAGAATTTGTCCTTTGATTTCATAATCTGGTGCATTAATGTCTGGATGAGTAATTGCGTGACCTTGGCCAGTGCGTTTAGCTCTCATTCGGTCTTCCATACTTAAAGGTTCCAGATTCTCCATAATTGAATTTGTTGAATCGGTATCACTAGATGATTCTGATTTAATGGTTCGTTCCTCAACAATCTCTGTTTGAATGATTGGTGGCTCCGGAGGAAAGTTTAGTGGTTCAGGATCTACGAACCGTTCCTGAATATTCTCCGGATTCTCAATTGTGAGGTCGGGTTCAAAAAATGGATTATCGGAAATTTGAACTGAAGTACTTGGTCGACTGGATGACGATTCTAAAGAAAAATCAACGGCGGTTATATTTGCTAAATGTCTTGATCTAGTTACAGGTGGTGAACGTACAAAAGGTGATGAACGTCTTGCTCGGTGCATTCACTGAATATCCTATTAGTTTTTAAAAGGAAAGAAAAATTATAATAAGTTATCCAATCAATAGTCTTTTCTGATTTTGCCCACGTTTCGAATAGCCAAAAGATGCAGCAGAGGGGCAGGATTCGTTTGGTCTCAATATAATTGAGGACTGTTTGGCTCCAATAACCCGGTCCACGTACAAATCCAACTATTACTACGAACCAGAAAATTTTGATGTCTATTAATTTAACCACTTAAAATAAATTTTCGTAATTTTAAGAAATTTAGATAAGAAGTAGAATAAAAATCTATGTCTTAAAACTAGAATAGCGAGAAATAAGAAAGAAAAAGAGTTCGTCAAAAAAGGTTGAAAAAGAAAAAATGGTTGAAAAATAAAAGGTGACGGAAAAATAAAAGAAACTTATAAAAACTTAAAAATACTTGACTAACCTAACCTTATTACTACAACTAACTTAAAATTATAATCGCAAATTGAAATTATTAATTGGAATGATAATTGATACATAGTAAAAGGTGTCTAAAAATATTAAAGTTTACAGGAAAAACTAAATCCCAAATGGAAATAACTTAAAAAGAAACTAAAACTTAAAAAGGCGTTGCAAAATTCTAAAGTACCTAAATCTTAGTCTAAAGAAAAAGCACTTAAGGAATTCTACGGCAAAGCCTAAAAATCTAGGAGTAAAAATGACTATGGCAAAAACTAAGTTTAAAATTAAATATGAGCGAAAAATACAAATATTACGCTACAACTATTAAAAGGGGACAAAATATAAAAATATACAAAAAGTTGTAAAAATTACAATTTTTTTATAAAAATATTATTTTTATATTATTTATTTATTAAAACTACTAATTTTACAATTTAATTAAACTAATTTAACTAAAATATATAAATTAAATAAAAAGTAAAAGTAATTATAATAATAATAATTAGTTAGGGTTATAATAATAATAATTAATAATTAACCGTAATTAATGCTGAATTAGGGCTTCTGTCGGCGTGTCAGGTTATCTCCGCGACTTGCGGTATTTAATGCTTCAAACCCCGCGAGTCGCGAGGTTCAGAAATTCAGATGACAGCTTATTAAATTCGACGCGTTTTTCTTTATTATTTTTTTTTTCTGTTTTCTGTTTTTATATAAATAAAAGATATTTAAATAAAACTTATATTTTTATAAACTAAAATAAAAATAAAGAAACTTATAAAACTTAAATATTTAACAAAATCTTAAAAATACTTATATTTTTGTTTTTCTTTTTATATTTTTGAATAATAATTAAAACGTATTTTTACAAAAACGAATTTTTAATAGAAGTAAACTAAAAATCTTTTTTTTTTTTATTAGCGTTGCGCTTCCGGCGTTTAGAAAGTTCCCCGGCAGCGGCGCCAAAAATACTTGATGTCAAAGCTAAGGGGTATAAAATACTATTGAAGTTTACAAGGAAACACTATTAAATATGATACAATTTTACACAAGATATTTATTTATTTATAGAATGGATATACTTAAACCTTGCTACAACACTTATAGGCAGTGTACCTAATCGTAAAGTAGTGTAGTTTTTAGTAAGTCTGGTTCGTTCCACAGGGAAATCTTTAACCAAAGCTTAACGCTATATTAGTTTACTTTTATAAAAATACAAATATATATATAAGTAATATTATTATTATAAAGGGGGGTTTTTACCGTTTAATGACCGGTTTGTCGATTTTAAAACTTTAATCGCAGTTAAAACCTAATGTAAAATATTAAATAAATAAAAGACTTAATTTAAAGCGTAAAATAAATAACGATAATGAAATTGCAATAAAAGTGCGATAAAATAAAATTGCGATAATTAAAAAGTACGATAATTAAAAGTGCGATTAAATAACAATAAATAAAAGTGCGATAATTAGAAGTGCAATTAAATATGAAATAAAGGAAATTAAATATGAAATAAAAGAATTATACTTATTTAAACTCCCGTAATCATGATGTTTGACGTGTTGATTTTAGTTTTATGCGCATGGGTTAATTGTCCTTTGTCCTGGATTATTTAATATGTCCGTCTGGTTTTTGTCCATAATAGTCCATCAGTCATAAATATAAAGTGCGAGTGTCCTCGTCAAATTATTCTTATACCCGAAGTTAAATATTCCAACTAATTGGGGATTCGAATTGTAACAAGGTTTTAATACTTTGTTTAACGAATACACCAGGTTATCGACTGCGTGTAAACCAAGGTTTTACTACTTTGTTAACAATTACACCAATTACCCTTGAATGTAATTTCACCCCTGTTTTAATTATTCTAGTGGCTATTAATCCATTCCCGTGTCCGGTTAAATGAACGATTATTCGTACATATAAATACCCCGCCCATCGTGTCCGATTGAGTGTATATGGTAATTTATAAGGACGTCCAATTGTAAATCTTTATATTCACATTAACAAACTATCATTTAGTTAAACAAATATAAAGCCCATTAATAGCCCATAGTCTAATTTCCACAAGTGTCGTTCTTTTGTCCAAACTCCAATTATGGTACAAAGCCCAATTACCCAATTTTAGTAATTAGCCCAACATCATGATTACTTCGTTTTAAATAAGCATAATAATAAATTAGCTACGAGACATTAATGTAAACAGGTTGAACATAACTTACAATGATTAAAAATAGCGTAGCGTTACACGGACAGAATTTCGACTTACACCCTTACAACATTCGCTAACATACCCTTATTATTAGAATTATAATTAAAATTAAAATTAAAATATAAATTATAAATATAAATATATCGTATGAATGAGGAGAAAAAAAAGATGATAAAAATGATCAGATTTCGGTTTGCTTTATAGGGAGTTTTTCATTTTGGGGCTCCGCAACTCGCGGCATATTTTGCCTTCAAACTCCGCGAGTCGCGGAGTTTGAAATTCCAGCTCACAACTTTGGAGTCTTTCTCTGCCGACGGTTTTTATTTATAAATATAATATATATATATAATTAATATAATTAATTATATATTATATTATATTTATATACATAGTTAACTTGTAATTTTTAGTCCGTTGCGTCGAGCGTTGAGAGTTGACTCTGGTCCCGGTTCCGGATTTTCGAACGTCCTTGCGTACAATTTAATATCTTGTACTTTGAGTTTTGAATCTTGTACTCTTGTAATTTCGAGACGTTTCTTATCAATAATTGGAACCTTTTTGATTGTCTTTTGTACTTTTGAGCTTTTTGGTCGTTTGCGTCTTCAATTCGTCGAATCTGTCTTTTGTCTTCACCTTTTATTATTTAAACGAATATCACTTGTAAATAGAACAATTGCAACTAAAAGCTTGTCTTTCTTGAGAAATAATGCTATGAAATATATGTTCGTTTTTAGCATTATCAAGTGCACGAGTAATAAAGTACTTCACAAGTAAACGTGTGCAAGGACAATTGCTAGTCTTGACCTAAACAAGTAGGTTGTATCAATAACGGGAACACGATTGGTCAAAGTTGTTCAATTAGTCATATGGCTCGTTACGACTCGAATATATAGCATGTGAATCAAATTGTCAAGTTTCATGCAAGATACAAGTATAAAAGCATGTTAGAACGATTTCCTAAATATTAGGTTAAGTTTGACTAAAAGTCATACTTGGTCAAAGTTGAAGTCAACGGGGTCGGGTCGGGTATTCAGAAAATTTCCCATGATGAGGAATCGTATATGAGCATGTTATCCAAATTTCATGTTAATCGGAGTTGCGGTTAAGCGGGAAAATTTGTGAAAAATAAAACAACAAAGGAATTTTGGTCTGGGGAAGTGCGCGGCACGCGCTAAAGCGTGGAATCAGGTCAGGAATTGTCTAAAGGGGGTAAGCATCTGGGTCTTCACATTTGCACGGCGCGCGAAATAATGTGCGGCGCGCATTACTACTTAAAAGGTGCTGTTTGCTGAAATTTTGTTAAGTCTCGAACCAAACATCAAACAAACATAACTCATGAACCGAAAACATTCAAAATGCATACCATACACCGTTGGAAAGGTAATTTAATGAGGAACACAACTAAACACATTTCATCAACCAAAATCATCATTTACAATAATCAAATCCAAGTTGAAAGCTCATTAAATGCCCACCATAAATGCACTTTGATGATTCGAGAATTAAATGCACACATATAATACGCCGTTTTGTAGGTAATCATGCATACAATGCTAATAAACACTTACAATTAACCTTGCAAAGCATTCAATGCATTTAAATTCCATTTTACTTCTATCAAACCCTAACCCAAAATCACAAAATCAATAATCATTTTAATGAAGTGTTCTTAATCAACCTACACATCAAATTGAAGCTAGTGATGCTAGTAACACATTTAATACATGTACTTTTAACATCTAACAACATTTAAGCAACCAAATCTCAAGATCAAACACACCCATTTCAAGTTTAAGCTAGTTACATCAAAATAACAAGAACAAGCATACACATCATATATTCATGTTAGACTTGAGCCATAGACACTAATTAACACTTTTATAAGTTAAAAACATCAAGAACAAAGAATCTAGTGATTTTAGAAAGTTACCCAAACTTGATGAAATCGGTATAGAATTGAAGAGAAAGATGCAAGGATTCCAAATATGTAATTTGTTTTGATGTTTGATTGCTAGATTGAAAGTGGATGATGAATCTTTGATTTGGAGTTTTGAAAGAAAAGATGAAAGTATTAAGAAAAAGTAAAAAGGAAATGGATAATGAATGGAGGAGATGGATGTTGACTCTTTGACCTAGTCATGAGTTTGGTCAAATGACAACATTGGTCCCTCAAGTTTGAAGCAGGTGCGTGTATTAACCAAACGGATTACCTAAACGAAATATTTTAAAATGCGTATTAACAGAAGATGTTATAATTATATAACGGACTTTAAATAAATAAACAAAAAGTAAACGGAAAAAGGCGGGATGTTACAATGCATGATATAGATTTAACATGCTTTTTGTGACTGGTTAGTTATCGTATGAAACTTGTCTATTATATTTGACTTGTTATAGTCATATCCATGATTTGATAAGACTACATAGGGCTTATGTGAATTGTGTTTCCTTTCTTTGAACTGATGGGACACATGCAGTGGCATCATAAGAATTGGAATAGAGTTTTATTTCAATTGTTTAGTGATAATGGACTCGAACCATGCATGCAGTTGCTATGCGTATGTGAATTGCATGTTATATATATGATGCTAGCCCTACGGTATTATTATACTTGCTTGGATTAATTGCGTGAAATCTGTAGTGAAGCCTTAAGGAATTATTTTCCTTCCTTGAACTCGTCTGAGTTTGTGGTGACCCTTAGAAAGTAAATATGGGTAGTGTTCCCCGTGTTGTCTTTTAGAAGATGGGGAAACCCTTGACCTGAGTGGGGATTGATACCGGGTATGTGTTATGAATGGAAGACAAAGCCGAGTTTTAGACAATGTTTGGGAATTGTGACCAGTGAATCATTAAGATAGAATGATATGACTTGATAAATTCCTATGCTTGGATAGTTGTATGACATCTTCGTTTGACGGTTATAACTTGCGGGAATTGAACATAGAATATCTAGATTGTTATTGGTTTACAAATAGTGTGACTTTCGTAAACTGAATTTAGACTACTGCGATATGTTGTAAATGATGACTTGATCAGGTTTAGTTATACAACCACATATGAATCTTTTGATGGTTGATTACATACGACTGATGAGACTTGTTGACTAGTGATATAATAAATTTTCCTATTACCAATTGCTTAACAGGAAATTGTGTGCCTTGACCAATGTTTAAATCATTTCGGATTTTCCTTATCAAGTGACTCAGAATGAAGGTTTAATTTAGAATAATATACTTGTGTCTGGCCAATAGAAGTATATTAGGGTAAGTCATATAGAAATTCTGGGAGCTGAAGGAAATATAGATGACTCAAATTGTGCATGGACAGTGGACTGATTATTGAACCATAAATTATTTGAGAATGAAATAACTAACCTGAACAATTTTGAGAAATTAGGGACGTATTTTGTGGACATGAGTACATATTTAAGTGAAATGATTAAAATCTAGTTGCCATTGCTTGGAAATTGAGGGAATTTAATTGTATACAGAGTTAGACCTGATAACGATCTGGTATATTTGATGGTACCGAGTGTTACAGTGACAAGGTTGGGATCTTGATTGTTAAATTGACCTCGGAAATTATGTATATTGTTGGTTAGTTGAATGACATTCAGAATAAATGTCACTGTTTGGACGGTGGTTTGTCATGATAATTAGTTATCCTTAGCATTTTGTCGGGAATAGTAATGGTTTCGAATAAAAAAAGTGGAGATTGACTGGTGATTTTGGTATTTGAGTCTGTAGAATTTGTTAATTTAAAGCTTGTAAAGGGTAAGTCGACCGAGTACGTGAGCTAGAGTACAAAGGGTATTATCGTTTAGATGCAAACTTGAGTTTGAAAACAGAGGTTGTAATGAGAACCTGTGACTTAAGTGATCGTGATTGACCAGATTCTGAGGACGGAATCTTGTTAAGGGGGCTAAATTTATAACACCCTCAGACTGGGCCTAGCAGTAAATGACCATTTTACCTTGTGCGTGTTAATATTATTGATTTTAATAATTACGTGTTTATAATTATGTAATTATATAGTTGAGACCAGTTCGTGACAAGGGTCACGGAACAGGTTTGTTTATTTAAATTGGACCTCGTTTGAACCACTTAATGAGGTGTTTTGTATTTCAGATAACTGGTAAATACCCGTGTGAGGCACGAAAGAGGTTTCCTCACTATGAAGAACCCCCTACCAGCTTTTATACTTGTTTCTTATGTTATTTCCATTTTTGAAAATTCTGTACACAAACACATACACAAACACACCCAAGATCCATAACCCTTGATCCTTTGATTCTCGTTTTTGTGTTCAATTGAGTTGTGAAATAAGTTACTAGTGATTTCAGTGAGTCAAAAAGGTAATTACATGTCGATTTTATAGCTTAATTTGTGTAAAAAGGGGATTTTTGTTAGGTTTTGTATCAAATGGGTTTTTGGCCAAATCTTGATCTAAAAGTGTTGTTGATGTCAAATTGATGTTAGTAAACGTTTATATATGAGTTATGTTTGTTCTCTAAGTGATTTGTAGTGTTAAAACAGTGCAAAAACGAGATTTGAGGCTCAAAATAACGAAAACAACGACCTGGTGCTGATGAACAGCTCCTGTACGGTTACAGGATGCATCCGTACAGTTACGGGGTGTATCCGGGCCATTTTGGGTGCAACCGGGCGGTTGCAGATGCTTCCGTGCGGTTGCAGTCTGTCAGCTTATTTGGAAACTTGTTTTGGCCGTAACTTTCAAACCGTAACTCCGTTTTTGATGAATCAAATAAAATGTAATGAAGTCTACTTTCCAATAGTAAGGTTTTAAAATAATGATTCAGACTTTATTTGGGGTCAAAAGGCTGTGATAGCTTGTATGATTTGTTTTACACGCGTATGAGGGTTTTTTTCGTATAGACAATTATGTAGCCTTGTCAAATATGAATGTAGAGTTATATGATGTGGTTTATAGTATGAATTGATGATTATTGTTTTTAGGAAAAAGTATACTAACTCAGTATATGATGTTCTCAGGTGATAAAGGAACGGAGAAGACTCAGTAACATTAGACCACTGAGTTCTTGCTGATAATAGGTGACTGAGACTATCCTTATGGATATTAGTATTTAGTAACAAGTGTAGTTACTACCCCCTGTTATGCTATTAAAGATTATGATAATCTATATATACATGTTGATTACTATTGTAATTATAAGTAGTAGGTGATACTGCTGTTCTCATGTTGTTCGATTAGATTGAATCTATAGCATGCCTGATTAGGGTGCCCTGTGTTTATTAGTGAGGTAACCTACCATGAAGTTGTAGGTGGTTTATGTGCACATGTGAGAACTATCCGTGTATAGAAGGGACAGAAGAGGTCAACCGTGTATAGAAGGGATGAGCTCATTGGTTATTGTAATGACAGTATATTGCAATTGACGTATGTAAACATCAGGATAGGTATATTGTGCGACAATAACGAGGGCTATCGGTACAGCTCTAGCTTGATCAGCTAGTAGTTGTAGACCTGGCAGGGTCAACGATCCTTTTGTATTTATAGCCGTTAGTGCTATGTATAGCCGTTAGTGCTATGAGAATGAATAGCTGTGTAGAGCTATTGATACTTAGTGAATAGTTGTGTAAGAGTTATGGATATCCTTATTGTATAACTATGTGAGGCTATGTTAGTGTAGTGCCTTTAGTGAATAGCTTGTTGATGCTATTGCTGCTCTGATTGTTGGCCTAGCTCTGTATGATACCGATGTGTAATGCTTTATTATATGATAGCTATGTAACACTATGTCCACATGACCATGACCAGATGTACGATCCCAAAAGCTAGGCTTGGTACTTGATAGTAATATCTGTTGGGATATCTCATTCAATTAGCGTTGTGCTAATTCCCCCCGACATTTTCTCCCCTGCAGGTTATATTGTTTTACATGCTAGGGACGGGAGAAGATAGCCGTGCTTGAGTTATGTTTGACACACTGAAGAACTCTGATGTTTAATATAACTATGTATAACTATTTTGAAAAGTAACACCAGTTGTATTGTAATATATAAATGTTATATGCTTTAAATACTTCCGCTGTGATTTAAAAAAAAAGTACGGTGTTACACTTTCACGAACTGAGCATGAGGTATTAGATTCGAGTCTATACAATCCGGGAATAACGATTTGAGGGGGTTGTTTTCAACCCATAAATCATCCCAGAATTGTATGTCATGCCCGTCTCCAATAACTCACACGAATTGATCTTCAAAAGGTACTCCAGCTTCGCACATGTCCACGCCAACATTGATGATATTGTCCCACACTGAAATACATCTCTTCAAACTATTAGAATTATAAGAACCCAACCCGCCATCCCTCCCATATATGCTTTTGATTATGTTGACCCATAGTGAGTTGTTTTCATTACGAAAACGCCATCACCAATTGCCCAAGAGTGCCCAATTTTTGGATTTAAGAGAAGTGATATTTAGCCTGCCCTCATTGTAAGGTAAAAGAATTGAGTCCCATTTCACCCAAGAAAGTCTCGATTCGGATCCCGTCTCGTCTCAAAAAAACTTAAGACACATGTTTTCGAAAAGGTTGATGACTAATGAAGGTGCACGAAACAACGAATAATAATTTAGAACTAGAAAAAAATTCGACCGCGCATTGCTGCGGTTGTATTCAACGCGCGGTCGAATTTGGATATATGTTGTTTGGTACCTATTATATCTAATAGGTTGATTTGTTTGTTGTATGTGTATGTATATGTATGAAATATGACCCGAAATATTTAGTGTTTTTTTAACGACGTCCGTTTCGCGCGTAGTTAGTCACGTTGTGTTCGTTAGATTTTTTCGAGTTGAACTACGATTTCGGAAAAATTTAACTCGCACCGAGCGATATGAAATATAGCCCGAAATATTTAGTGTTTTTTTAACGAGGTTCGTTTCGCGCGTAGTTAGTCCCGTTGTGTTCATCAGATTTTTTCAAGTTGAACGGTGGTCTCGGAAAAATTTAACTCGCACCGAGCGAGAAGATAAGGCCCGTTAAAAATTCGGGTGGAATTAGTTTCTTTTATTTTAATAAAATTATAATATTTACGCTTTCTACCTGTAAACTCGAGGGGGCGTTGTGTAAGTTAAGATGAAGTTGAGGGACCGGTTGTAGTGTGAACGCGAACTCAAAACGACAATCCGATGTAACTGAAACGACGGATTTCGCTACGACTTTTAATATGTAGGAGGGGCGTTGTGTAAGGTAAGAGGAAGTTGAGGGACCGATTGTAGTGTGAAAGGGAATTGAAAACGACAATCCGATGTAACTGAAACGACGGATTTCGCTGAGTCTTTTAATATGTAGGTATAATATAATAATCTCTTTATAATAGTATATCTATAATAATAATAGTCTATCAATCTATCAATAATTCAATAATTCAATAATAGAATAATAAAATTGGAAGGCAACATGTGGACTAATACATGACAATTTTTAAGTAAAAGCGGTGGATTATGTATAGTAGTATAGTATATAAAACAAGAACCATGTTTCACATCTCATGTTTTATGTTAGTTAGCCAGAAAGTATGTCTTCTAATTATTTTATGACATCTAGCAATTAACTAGTTAGGCAACCTGACTTTGCGTCGGTTCTTCACCCTTGATTAACATTAATTACATAGCTAATTATTGAAAAGTCATTATTTATCATTTTTTTTATTTTCCGTTTTGTCAAAGAAGGACCAAAAATAGTTATGTCGTTGATTTGTAATAAGCGTGGAAGTAATTATTCATCATTTTTTGTTTTACTTTTCGTCTTGTCGAGAGAAAAGACCCAAATGCTCAATCAATAAAGTGAGACGTACATCAACGATTGGTACAAACTATTTAATAAAATAGGAAAAACTATATATAATAACAATAAAACAGTTATTAAACAATGAGTTACGTAGTTAATTTATAATAAGAAAATTTTAAACAATAATCAAGTGAAAAATTATGTGATTGATTTAATAATAATAATAATAATAATAATAATAATAATAATAATAATAATAATAATTATGGAGTAGTAAAAATTATGTGGTCAATTTATAATGGATGAGAAGTTTAATGGTCAAATTATAAAGTGTGAAAAGTTTGTGATTAATTTGTAAAAGCTATAAAGGTAACTATTATAAAGTGTGTGGGTGAATTGTAAAAAATAAAAATAATGATAATGAGTAGTTGTGGAGTAGTGAAAATTATGTGGTCAATTTATGAGGGGTGAGAAGTTTGATGGTCAAAATATAAAGTGTGAAAGGTATGTGGCAAATTTATAAAAGATATAAAGTTAATTATTATAAAAGTTGTGGGTGAATTGTAAAAAATAAAAAGTTTGGTGTGTATTTGTGAAGGTTTGAAACTTGACTATTCATTTTGGCTATGTCATTTAGATATGTAGGGTAATAGGGTAATTTTATAGTATTAATTTGTCGCGGCAACAAAACGTAATGGAGATGAACTATACTCATAAATTGTAATTTTATTAGCTATACGCCATCAAATATATGTTCAAATAAAATTTTTCTAATGATAATTCTTAAAGTTGTCATTAAAAATATTACATAAATGTCCTGGTTGTACAATTTAAATAATCACCCACTTTCTATTACTGTAAAAATTACTCTATCTGTCTCAAATCTATTATCTCTAGACAAAAAATACACAATTTAAGAAAAAGTACTTGACACATGTACTTTTCTGTTCATTTTTCAGTTTTACCTCTTACTTTTTACCTATCTTTTTGTCTTACATGTATAATAAATTTTTCACATTATTCTTTTCCATTTATGGAAGTTGACAATTAATTTGAGACATAAAAAAAAAAAAAGAATAATAGACAATGGATAACCACTCAGGCTTGCCTGAGTGGCCACCGAGTTGCCCAATGAAGCACACCACCCGGGTTCAATCCTTGGCTCTGCCAAATTGTTCAAAAAGAGAGTGTGACAAGAGGGTGCGCATAATGCGCAATTCACCCGGTACCAGGTCTCGCGCTCGGGGGGCTTGATAACCCGAGGTTTTACTTTCTATGGGGGAGCCAATGTGCTCGTTCATAGGAGGGTTTCCTTGCTTACCCAAAAAAAAAATTAAATAAAATAATAGACAATGAATATGGGGCGGAGGGAGTACCTTTAATCAACAAAATGTACCACATTTTTTTTTTTTGCAGAAACTTCTTAGATTGTCATTAGAATTTCTTTTAAAACACTGTATTGTACATATTTTAAAACGTATGGAACGAACAAAGTTCAAATACAATGTTATTATGTAGTTACTATATAACATTTGGGGTGAGGATTTCGAGAGAACTAATGGTAGGAGAGAACTCAGAGAACTGTGCAGATTCAACTCAATTTGTGAACTTTATGGTTCTTTTACACCCTTAATTTTCCCAGAATCCCTTCACATAACATTTGTATTTATTATTGTATATTATTTTAGATAAAAAATGTGCTTGATCATTATTTGTTAGAAGAAGGTTGGAAAGGTGTTTCAGTTAATTAAAAAAATATTGTATTTAGGTAAAAACACGCATAAATTGACTAAAGTTGTTAAATATATTATCTATATAGTGGAGTAGTTGAAAACTTCTAGAACAAAACCTTTCAAACGGGAATGGGCAAAATAGCATAAGGCCATAAACAAAGCGGTTACATATCGTTTCCAAAGATCCTTATATAATTTCTTAGTTCGAGGTTTTGGTTATTTCAATAAAAAAAAAAATTTCGTCTCAAATGGTGAACTCGCACATATTTCACTAAAATGTCAGAAATAATAGGATTAGAAGCGCGATTCAAATAATTTTAGTCTCGGTAGGGTTCTACCCACCTCTCCTTTTCCTTTGTAATGAAATTTGTAGTCATTTAAGATATAAATATTTGAGTTTATGAATAAAATAAATTGAAGTCCATATAAAAAAAGTAATGACCATAGTGAATCCTTGTATAAATTGTCAACAATTACTTCACCGGAATTCTCAGATTCAAACCTTGCTAACAACATATCTTAGAACTTCACGGAAAAAGGTCAGAACGGCCATTGAATAACCTCATCGCATATAACTGAATAAAAACACTCATCTTTTCGAACCTGAACAAAGAAAATCTTATTTATTCATTCTACACTTTACGCTTAAAATAATTGTTTACCCTTCAGAAGTTCACTTAAACTTCACCATTGTTTATCAGAAGTAAAAAATCGTTGTTCTGATAACCAATTCAGAACTTAATCACAAATGACAAACTATCACGATTTACATCTTAATTTCGTTATCATGTTATGATCCAACAAGTATTCACTCGTTCTGAATTGTGATGTGTGATGATGAATTAAGATTACTTATCTTTATGGATAAATAACTTTATATTCATTAGGATTTAAATTTCATTAACAACATATTTTGAAATCATAAAAAAAAAAAAAAAAGGTAAAAGATGATCAAAGAATAACCCAAATAAACCATGGATAATTTAATAAAATTATTCACCTCTCATCTTGTCATATGGGTGTTCATCGGTTCAGTTTTCAACATTCTTGATTTATTCAGTCCGTTTATTTAGTCATGTTTATTCGATTTTGAAAATTTTGAAGGCAAAATCAAAATCGAATTCAATCTCAAAATTGAAACCGGACCAAAAGCGAATTTAAATTCAATTTGATTCCAATTAAAACTGGTAAAACCAAAACAATCATAATTTAACCCAAATACTCATTACAAATAAATTTATTTGACTTTTGATTATAAAATTATTTTTTCAATATATATATATATATATATATATATATATATATATATATATATATATATATATATATATATATATTATTAATTGAATTCGATTTCAGTTAAACCAAATCCAAAAAAATAAAATATAATTCATATTTGAAAGCCCTACAGAAATTGAATTCAACTTCATATTGATTTATATATATATATATATATATATATATATATATATATATATATATATATATATATATATATATATTATTAATTGAATTCGATTTCAGTTAAACCAAATCCAAAAAAATAAAATATAATTCATATTTGAAAGCCCTACAGAAATTGAATTCAACTTCATATTGATTTTTTTGGATTTTCATTAAATTTTGTATCCGAAATAATTGATTTGAAATTAGATATTGAACAAGATTATAAAATTCTCATATATACTAATATGCATGGAGATGTTGACCGTTTATACCTCCACATGCTTGGCAAACGACACTAAAAAAAAAAAAAACACAATCCCCCAAACTGTAAACAACTTCCTAAGTTTAGTGTTGACCGTATGCATGGAGATGTTGACCGTTTATACCTCCACATGCTTGACAAACGACACTAAAAAAAAAAAAAACACAATCCCCCAAACTGTAAACAACTTCCTAAGTTTAGTGTTGACCGTTTATACCTCCTCATGCTTGGCAAACGACACTAAAAAAAAAAAATCCCCCAAACTGTAAACAACTTCGTAATTTTAGTCCAAAATTAGAGGTACTAAATGTAAATTTATTATTTTAATTAAAGACTTAAACAAACTTCAACCAAATTTTCAACGGGGCATATCTTCCCGCTCGTCACGCGTTAAATTTTTCCGAACCCACCGTTCAACTCAAAAAAATCTTACAAACACAACGGGACTAACTATACGCGAAACAGACACTTCTAAAAAAATGCTAAATACCTCAGCCTATCTTCAATTCATATACATACACCTATAATAAACTACCCAAACTAACTAAATCATATCGATGGTTCTGTTTCCCTTTTTCTACGCAATCTTCCTGACGTTAAAACTGCATGGGCCATTAGGTATACTAGGTACTAACTACGTGTATCTAAAAACACCCGTAGCAAAACGTTTTACTTCTGTAAATACATAACGCTACGTTAACCATGAATATGCAATTCGAAAGACCCCGCGTCATTCACGTACCACTTTTAGTAGTTATCTTAATTCTTCCGAAAACCAAAGAAAACTAAAATATTTAATAGTAATAATAAATATAGTGAAAAGGTAAAGATGGAAAGTAGGGTAGATAAATACCTACCAAATCCAGCACTAACTTCAATCACAACCACTCTTTCTTCTCTTTTCCTCACACCAAACTCCTTATTTATTTCCCTACTCATTTCCTCACCATCAATATTTCCTTGTTTCTTTCTTCCAATTTTTCCTATTTTTCACATATTACCAAATTAATCAAAAAATAAATCTAATCCAATTTCAATGGTGAGATCACCTTGTTGTGAAAAAGATCACACCAACAAAGGTGCATGGACCAAAGAAGAAGATGATCGTCTTGTAACTTATATAAATTCTCATGGTGAAGGCTCTTGGAGATCTTTACCTAAATCGGCCGGGTTAAATCGATGCGGTAAAAGTTGTCGACTTAGGTGGATTAATTACCTTAGACCTGATCTTAAACGTGGTAATTTTACACCTCAAGAAGATCAACTCATTCTTAGTCTCCATGCAGTTCTTGGCAACAAGTATGTTTTTTCATTGCTTCCTTCTTTTTTTTAACAAATTTGTTTTGTATATATATTCCCCATATATTAGCAACGGATAGATAGATGAGGATATCAACTTAATTACTACATGAATTAGGAAGACAGGATAATATGTTTCGTTCTTTAGATAAAACGTTGAAGTTTGTCCACTATAATAAGTAAAAATATTCAGTTTGTGCCACTTTGAATCATGTTACTACATGAAACATAAAAAACTTGCTAACAATAAAGGAAAAATAGAAATAATATTAATTATGGAATAGGCACCCAATAATTAAATTATGTTCTTTCGCCACTTGATAATGTTTAGTTTTTGAGACTGGACATTAATTTGATTTGAATTATTGTTACAGATGGTCTATGATTGCATCAAAACTACCGGGAAGAACAGATAACGAAATCAAGAACTATTGGAATACGCACATCAAGAGAAAATTAGTTGGGAACAACCAACTCACCAACACGGATGTTGTAAAAATCATCGACGAGATACCAATGATCCCACTCGAATATTCGACACACGTTGTGGAATCTTCAAACAGCGTTGGTGGTGTTGGTGGCGAATTTAGCAGTAGTACCACTAGTGGATTATCAAGTGAGGAATTTGTACCGATTGTGAACATCACACAACCCGAAATTAATCTCGAGCTTTCAATTGGTCTACCAACGGATTCTTATCAGAAAACGGTGACAGTAGCGTCTGTAACAACGCTACCACCAACGTTTTCACTGTATAAAGAAAAAATTGGTGACGAAAGTGCCTTGTTGTATAACAATGAGCATGGTAGTATTAGTTTTGCTAGATTTGACTTTTTATCAAGTAGACGGAGATGATAGTATTCATAACTAATTATTGTGTTATTGTAGTATTTCTTAACTATTAAGATTAAGACAATTTTTGATGTCATTTTGAGTTCGATGTAAAGCCAATTAGTTAGATACGAATCAAGACAAAGTTTGTTGGTTACAACGGGTTGGTGGTAAAGCTAATAACGAAAAAAAAAAATTAACATGTGGGCCAACCATACTTGTTAGATAGGCTTTAAGACGTGTGTGCCTAATTAAATATGATATTTCCACCCTCCTAATTTATAAATTCACTCAAAATACCTAATATACCCTTAAATGATATTGCACAAATTTTATTTTAGAATTTATTGTAGGGTATATTATTGGAAGATGATAGAAAATATGTGTGGATATATCATTTTTGAATTTATAAATATCACTACCTAATTAAATTTGTTAGGTTTCAAGTAGCAACAGCCAATCAAAGTTGATACTTGAATGACTCATTCATTGCTCGGTCAGTGACATACACTTTTAGATCAAGGAAAATCACTATTTGGTCTTTTGTTGGTAGGTATTGTACCTACCCCTTTTTAGCAATTGAATGATCCCTATTAAATAAAACAATTCTCAAATTATATGTACAATAACAATACCCAATCCCGTGCCTACGGGGTATGGAGGAGGTAAGATGTAGACAATCCTTCCTCTACCCTAAACTAGAAGAGAAATCGTTTCCTTTACCACGAGTCGAGAAAAGGAATTCTCCACCCATAGGAAAGGGAAATTCATCCCCCTCTCTACTCCAGGTAGAGAGATTGCTTCCGTGAGGACCTCCGGCTAAAAAGAAATTTTTTTTTTTTTTTTAAAGATAAGTTAAAAAAATAAATAAATGAATAAATAAATAAATAAAATAGAAAAATAAAAATAAATAAATAAAAATATAGATACATAAAAAAAAAAAAAAAAAAAAAAAAGGGAGACGCCATGAAAATGGTAGAATCAAATTTTCATGGGTTTAAAGCACGCATGAGAAATCAATTTAGGCTCTGATCGGCAGTCAAGACGCCACTAAAACGGCGCTTGTCGTTGCCTCAATAAAAATAGCCAATCAAATTATATGTACTTTCATATAAAAAATTAAATGAAAATTATATGTACTTTCATAAAAAAAATTAAATAATGGGAATTTATCGAAAAATGAAAATAACAAAAATATGTTGGCGAAGTTCAGTAAACAAATCTTAACAAAAGACACATGCTATCCGCTCTTTTTGATTACATATAAACTTGGATTCTTTTAGCCTTTGTAATCGTAATCTAATTTCAATAATTTGCTAACTAAAAACAAGCGTACAACCAACTTTCAATAATTTGCTAACTAAAAACAAGCCTACAACCAACTCGACGACACGACCCCAGGAAGAAACAAGAATTTCCACAACACCTTGATCAAGTTAACGCTTACACGTTATTTTCTTAAAAGTTATTGTTATGGCAAGTTAGCAAAGTATAGACTTTATATGCATATTGCGTATTTAACAACTTTTAAGCGATACAGTTCATATTGTTGTGTCACGCATTCGCGAAATAGCGAAGGGGCATGCCTCACTAGTAGTAGCCAAGGCAAAAGGCCTAACAGATCGCACGACGATTAGGACATAAGCTTTTTTATAGAATGAACATAGAAAAAAATGCTGTCTTTAAAGACTTGAATACAACACTGCAAATGCTATCTCATCATTTTTCAAATTTGCCTGGGGCAAAAAAGAGCAATAAATTTAGTAGTAAAAGTAGCAACTATGATAGAACAGCCATAACATCAGAGGCACGAAGAGCAATGTATTCAGAACCATCGGTCCCTTTGAAGTCGTTGCCTGCGTATTTGGAGTAAAGAACTGTGTTTCCTGGATGCAATGGTACTCCTGTTCTAACTCCTTCCTCATTAAGAGGACCAGGCCCTACTGCAATCACCTGTGGTTCCAAAAAATGTAGCAATCGTAAGGTACAACAATAATAATAATAATAAGAAAAAATGTGTATTTGAGGCAACAAATGCATTTACTAGTAAGAGGGGCGGGTCAAGAATCAAGTTAAAGGTGACATTGAAATGTGTCAGCATTATTGTTATCTTTTTTTTAAAAAGCGAAACGTGTCAACATTTTAGCAAATTCCATTTGGCCCATTTTAAAAATCTTACGCGTAGGGCAAATATCAAAACGGGCAAGGATGAAACAGGTCAATAAAAAGCAAACTCTATTAAACCCAACCAAGTTTAATGTATAGCATTAACTACAAATATAGTATATATATAGTAAGAAACATAACTAAGTGGAAGGTTGACGTATTTTGGGCAAACTTTTAAAACAAGTGACCCATTTGATCTGTTATCCCAGTTGTTAACTTTTAATTTGTATTATTAGTTTGAGAGAAAAGCAACCTGAAACCATACTACTTTATAAACGAAGTTTATCTCAGATCTGTAGAAAGTGAGAAGTGTGTGCCCTATATAAGTCAACACTTGTGGTCTACTAAAAACTTTAGAGTGGCTTTAAGTTGACATCCAAAAAAGTAATGGACCACCCTATCAAAATTAAATTATGAAACTTGTGGCCCTACAAAATGGGTTGAAAGTACCCATACATAAATACATAATGCAACCATATACGTAAAGTTTTACTTACCGTGCCAATGGAGGGTTTCTCCTTGCTCGCCTGTGTAAGCAATAGGCCGCCAGCTGTTGTTTCCTCCGCTTCCTCAACCTATTATCAACAACAAAAAGCATAAAAAATCAATGTTTATGTAATTTGGATAGTCGAATGGAGCTGTAGTAGGACGACTGATGGTGATAAACAATACCGAGTACAAATTTGTTTTTTGAAGTTGTGACAACTAATAATCAAATCATAAGCTGTCAAGTATTAGACAAATTATGCTTTTTTTAAATTGATACAAGAAATGTCAAAATAAATACTCTGGTTAAGTTAATAATATTCGCCTTTAGAGATGCAAGCTAAATTCCTCCGATATACGTTTAGTTACATGAAGAGGTAATTAGCCTTTTTATTTTATCTTTGTAAATCAGTTTTTATATTGCCCAAAATAGGTTTGTTTGTTACGAAGTTTTCCCTGTACGGGTTAACTGCGAGGGCCACACCATTGGGCTATGTAGGCTACCCAAAAATATGTGTTTGATAAAATGGCACTTCAAATTTAAACTTGTTAAAAGCTGTATCCATATAATCATAAATTGTGTGGATTACTACCTTGATAAGAACTCTATCATTGAGCGGCTGCAAATCCTTAACATCATCTGTTTCAAGGATACCAACAATGTCATCTTCCTTCAATATGAGGTGGTTTGATCCATTGAACTCAACTTCAGTCCCTGAGTATTTGGAGTACAAAACTGGGGTGCCAGTCTTCAACATAATTATATAAATAGTAGTTTGATAACACATCCAATTAAATCATACTTATAAAATACACAAACACAGGCACTAAAATCTAACGATAACGAAGCAGTTACCTTGACACCGATGTCCACTTTTTTCTCTCCAATGGTCCTACCTTCTCCAATGGCAACAACCTCGCCCGCTTGAGGTTTTGTCTGTGCGGTTGACGGTAGAAGAATACCGCCAGCAGATTTTTCCTCTGCAGCCTTGATCTTTACCAACACTCTGTCACCCAATGGTTTCAATGAAGTGTACTGCAACACGAAATGGAAAACCACATAAATCAGAAAATGTATCAAATAAAACGAACATAAAAAAACAGACGTCCTTAAGCACAGAAGAATGTTGCTCGTCTTGACGCCTTAGAGAATTATAGTTCATAATATCACACTTTAAAAGTGGAACATTAAAAGGACATAAACTTCAGAGCCCTAATGTAGAACCAAGTGATGCAAAGGTAACAAGGTAAAGACAGTTTCTGAGATGAATCAAGACAGGGGAAAAAGCACATGAAGGGGCAGGCTCAGCAAGCACAAAATGAAGGCTTAAAAATAACATCATCGCGTCATTAAAAAGTTTCATCTTGTATGCATAGAGCTAATGAGCAATCGAAAAGTAGCATTTTACCGAGCATATATTACAATAATTTCGAACAAATGTAGTGCATACAACAAATCAATAACAAAATAATGTTCTGCAAATAATGGCTGATGCAAGTTAGCAACTTGAGGTTAAAATAACCACACTTCTTAATATACTGTATTTCAATCCTGATGCATATTGATTATATGTGGAGACGCATTACTTAAATTCGCACAGGAGGAAGTTGCTAATATATATATATATATATATATATATATATATATATATATATATATATATATATATATATATATATATATATATATATATATATATATATATATATATATATGTCAAAATTAACTAACAATTCTTATTCTTCAATCAAATAATTTATCAAATAGTCTAATTATCTTATCTTGTTCTCTTTCTAGATGTATATCCGAACGCAGCATATGGCTATGATAACAAGTCCACTACTGTAAAACATAACACCAAATATAAAGCCTTAATCAATAACAACTTAAGCTAAATTAACAAGTCATGTAATTAGTTTACCAAAATGAAAACATATACAAAATTTGTAAAATAAAATGAATTTGGTGTAATAATTATACCTTTGGAGCAACAGTAGTAGCAGATTTAACAACTAAACCACGAGTTGACTTAAGAGTCAAAGTTCTTCTAAAAGGTGAAGAAACTACAACTGATGATACTTTATATGATGTTGTGGATGACTTTAAGCCTTCAAAAGCCGGTACAGAACATGTTACTGATGTCAATTGAGCAGCTGCCATTTCCTATACCCGAAGTCAAATCATATGAAACAAGATTAGAATTGATTCAATAACTAGATATAAAATGAAATCATCACAATATGTATATATATACCTTTGAATTGATTGTGGTGCGATTGCACTGGTAGAATGGAGTGATAAAATGGAGAGGATAACAAAACCCTAGGGGGGAGGGGGTTTATACTTGTAAAATTATGGATAGATGTTTCTGGAAGCTTTGTTTTTTTCTTTTTTGGTATGTACTCTGGACGGTGTCGTTTTGGTCGTTCGAAGCGTAACGTTTCTCAAATCTTCTATGACATGTTCTATGACATGTTAGTCACTTCTCTAGTAGCAGAAGGACGATTTATTTTATTATTTCTTCAAAATTAAAACTTTATAATCCGGTGCACTTTCATCAAATATGAAAAAGCATCCAAATCAAAGAATACAAACAAGCTTAACGATATCTTTGACCTAGCCTCGACAAACTAAATACAAAACAAGCACAGATAACTCCTTAACTAAAACACAAAACATAAGCTACCAACTAAATAAAACCTTAACGAAAAAACACGAGTCATGCTACACTTGGAAGAAACTTTACGAACATGGAGTCCCGGTCTTAACACCTCATTACCATTTACCGTTTCAACGTTAGCCTCCTTACCCGTCCTAGAGTTGTAAGAGTATGAGGTGACATTGGACGATGGTCCTTCAACCCAGTTTCACCAAACCTTCGAAAAAGCCAATCCCATTGTTGTCCGTTTTACCATTTTCGTCTTGATCTCGAAGCGGTAACTCTTCGGCATCTGACACCTTCTTTTTGCCCTTATTAATCTTCTTTGAGACCATCCCACAAGTACCAACACGAGTTGTTGATTACGAATCGTTAACAGAAGAAGTTAAAATTACGAATCGTTAACAGAAGAAGTTAAAAACACAATTTCATCCCTGCCATGAATTATCCACCCATGACACCTTTCTCATATCATTTGAGGGTAAAGGGGAGGGGGTTTTACTTGGTCGTGCCCTTAGATCGGTTTCAAGGTTTTCTCCAGGGCAACGATGGGGGCGGCATAGTCGAAACGGGAGATGGTCGCAATGGGTGGTTTAGTCCCCCTCGGATGATCCCAATCGCTGTTCAAAAAAAAAAGGTTTTGAAGAAAATGTTTCACGGTCGCGAGATACAGGTTCGCGGTCGCGAACTAGCTGTTTTTGGGACTTCGTGGCTGCAAAGTCTAGATCGTTGTCTCGTGGTTTGGGCCGGTTTAGGGGTCCGAATTTTGCCATATAAATACGTAAATACCCCACTTATACCCTAACTTTTTATAAGCTTTTTATTTACGAAATTTAGGGGTTTAGGGATGAATTTTGGAGTTTTTCACTATTGTGCTTGGGTTTTAATCACTTGGATTCAATTGTAACAAGATTCAATCATTGGTAACTTTAATTTCTTATTCTTGATTAATAATATGATGAATTATTGTATATCCTTGTGTTTATTTATCTTTTGCATGATTATGTCTAGGCGTCTAGCTAACTCTTTTGTATACTCTTAGATGATTTACCTAAGTGATGAATTGCTAATACTATTGATAGTGCTCCAAATAATCACATATTTAGTCACAATATCCTTTCAATATGTAAAGTTTTTAGTTGTAATTGTTTTATTTTTAAGTTGTAATCGTTTATATTAAATAAGTGCGAAGACGGAAGACGAAAATGAAGATTTGAAGACGAAAACGTCCAAAATGCTCAAACGTACAAGTTAAACTCCAAGTGGTTCAATTTATTGATGATCAACGTCTAAATATTGATAAAAGTACAAGTCGCGGAACGCAAAGTACAAGATATCTAAGCATATGAAATGACGTTCGAAAATTTGGAACCGAGACATAAACCGAGCATCAACGAGCGAGTCAACGGACCTAAAATTACAAGTCAACTATGCACAAGAATATAATATAATATATATATAATTATATAAAATTATATGTATTATATTATAAAAATACAGCAGCCCACGTTTTAAAAATGTTAGTGAGCTGGAAGGCGTACCTCCACGATCGCGGAGCTGCAGAGGGTAAAACCTCCACAATCGCGGAGCAGTCAAAATCAGAATTTGCCTATAAAAGGCACGAGCTTCTGCCGAATCCATTGCACCATATCAATCTCTCTACTCCCTCTGTGATATATATATATATATATATATATATATATATATATATATATATATATATATATATATATATATATATATATATATATATATATATATATATATATATATATATATATATATATATAATATAGTTTAGTACGGGTTTTAAAGTCGGAGTTCTGTCCGTGTAACATTACGCGATTAATAACCACTGTAAGCTATGTTCTTCCTTTTTAAATTAATGTCTCGTATTTAAGTTATTATTATGCTTGTTTAAGTCGAAGTAATCGTGATGTTGGACTAAATATTAAAGACGGGGTTATTGGGCTTTGGACCATAATTGGGGTTTGGACAAAAGACCGGCACTTGTGAAAATTGAACTATGGGCTATTAATGGACTATATATTAACTAAATGATATCTCGTTAATTTAATATAGAGATTTATAATTTGACGTATTTATATATAACCACATACGCTTGACTGGGTACGGTGAGCGGGATATTTATAAATACGAATAATTGTTCATTTGATCGAACACGGGGATGGATTAATAGTCAATGGACTCATTAAAACTGGGGTGGATTACATTCAAGGGTAATTGGTGTAATTGTTAACAAAGTATTAAAACCTTGGATTACACGCAGTCGATAACCTGGTGTAATTATTAACAAAGTATTAAAACCTTGTTACAGTCTGAATCCCTAATTAGTTGGAATATTTGACTTCGGGTATAAGGTTAATTTGACGAGCATTTTATAATTATGACCGATGGACTATTATGGGCAAAAACCAGATAGGTATCAAATAAATCCTGGACAAAGGACAATTAACCCAGGGTAATAAATTAAAATCAAAACGTCAAACATCATGATTACGGAAGTTTAAATAAGCATAATTATTTTATTTCATATTTTATTTCATCGCAATTTTATATATCGTCATTTAAATATTGTTATTTATTTTACGCACTTTAATTATTGTCATTTATCTTTACGCTTAAAATATAAAATCGACAAACCAGTCATTAAACGGTAAAACCCCCCTTTTATAATAATAATAATAATTGTAATATATATATTTATATTTTGTATAAATATAGTTATATAAAAATATAGTGTAAAATAAGCCGTCTCCCTGTGGAACGAACCGGACTTACTAAAAACTATACTACTCTACGATTAGGTACACTGCCTATAGTGTTGTAGCAAAGTTTAGGTATATCCCATCTGTAAATAAAAATAATAAAACTTGTGTAATTTGTATCGTATTCCGTAATAAAAATAATAGTATTTCGTACACCTCCGCTCGCACATCAAGTTTGTGCAATATCCCCACACTTGAACGTTGCTTGTTCTCAAGCAATACAGAACTTGAAATTAAATCACACTTCACTCAAATCACTTTTTTATTCTTACACTTTATACATCAGTGATTTTGATACGGCGGTATAAACAATGATAGTAACGATGTGGTTTACAGTCCCACATGACTATGAAAATTTAGATCCTTAAGGAAATTGGATCTTTATGAAAACATTTGATCTTTTGAAAATTCATTCTAGCTTTTACCCTAGATAAGTTTTCCGGAATAACCCTTCACCGGTGTTTGTAAAATATTTTTGTGGGTTTTATATTTTGAAATTTTAGCTCAAAACTTGCGGTTTTGTGTCACCCACTTTCTAACCTTGTATTAGGAAAGCAACACGTCCAGTATACTTGCTCCATATATTACCTTTCGGTAAACTACCTTCCGGTTGTAAAGGAAAGCGATGAACAAGCAACTGTTAAGGCAATGTCTAATGACATGCAGATGTTCATGGTCCACAACGTGTCGGATGCAATTACTATCCTTTGTAGGAGAAAAAGAAAAGATCATCCTATAATTTTTCGGTCTGGCACAAGTGTAGTGACCCGAACTTTTCCATATTTATATATATTAATTGAGATTGATATTTACATGATTAAATGTTTCCAACATGTTAAGCAATTAAACTTGTTAAGACTTGATTAATTGAAATATGTTTCATATAGACAATTGACCACCCAAGTTGACCGGTGATTCACGAACGTTAAAACATGTAAAAACTATACGATGACATATATATGGTTATATATATAGTTAACATGATTTTATTATAAGTATGTATCTCATTAGGTATTTTAACAATGAGTTATATACATAAAAATGAGACTATTAATTTAAGAAACTCGAAAACGATATATATAACGATTATCGTTATAACAACGTCTTACTAGGTACATATGAATCATATTAAGATATTGATACACTTGGTTAATTATGTTAAATGATAAGTAAATATATTATTAAGTGTATTAACAATGAATTACATATGTAAAAATAAGACTACTAACTTAATGATTTCGAAACGAGACATATATGTAACGATTATCGTTGTAACGACATTTAACAGTATATACATCATACTAAGATATATTATATATCATAATATCATGATAATATTACAATTTAACATCTCATTTGTTATAATAAACAATGGGTTAACAACATTCAACAAGATCGTTAACCTAAAGGTTTCAAAACAACATTTACATGTAACGACTAACGATGAGTTAACGACTCAGATAAAATATATATACATGTAGTGTTTTAATATGTATTTATACACTTTTGAAAGACTTCAATACACTTATCAAAATACTTCTACTTAACAAAAATGCTTACAATTACATCCTCGTTCAGTTTCATCAACAATTCTACTCGTATGCACCCGTATTCGTACTCGTACAATACACAGCTTTTAGATGTATGTACTATTGGTATATACACTCCAATGATCAGCTCTTAGCAGCCCATGTGAGTCACCTAACACATGTGGGAACCATCATTTGGCAACTAGCATGAAATATCTCATAAAATTACAAAAATATGAGTAATCATTCATGACTTATTTACATGAAAACAAAATAACATATCCTTTATATCTAATCCATACACCAACGACCAAAAACACCTACAAACACTTTCATTCTTCAATTTTCTTCATCTAATTGATCTCTCTCAAGTTCTATCTTCAAGTTCTAAGTGTTCTTCATAAATTCCAAAAGTTCTAGTTTCATAAAATCAAGAATACTTTCAAGTTTGCTAGCTCACTTCCAATCTTGTAAGGTGATCATCCAACCTCAAGAAATCTTTGTTTGTTACAGTAGGTTATCATTCTAATACAAGGTAATAATCATATTCAAACTTTGGTTCAATTTCTATAACTATAACAGTCTTATTTCAAGTGATGATTTTACTTGAACTTGTTTTCGTGTCATGATTCTGCTTCAAGAACTTCGAGCCATCTAAGGATCCGTTGAAGCTAGATCCATTTTTCTCTTTTCCAGTAGGTTTATCCAAGGAACTTAAGGTAGTAATGATGTTCATAACATCATTCGATTCATACATATAAAGCTATCTTATTCGAAGGTTTAAACTTGTAATCACTAGAACATAGTTTAGTTAATTCTAAACTTGTTCGCAAATAAAAGTTAATCCTTCTAACTTGACTTTTAAAATCAACTAAACACATGTTCTATATCTATATGATATGCTAACTTAATGATTTAAAACCTGGAAACACGAAAAACACCGTAAAACCGGATTTACGCCGTCGTAGTAACACGCGGGCTGTTTTGGGTTAGTTAATTAAAAACTATGATAAACTTTGATTTAAAAGTTGTTATTCTGAGAAAATGATTTTTATTATGAACATGAAACTATATCCAAAAATTATGGTTAAACTCAAAGTGGAAGTATGTTTTCTAAAATGGTCATCTAGACGTCGTTCTTTCGACTGAAATGACTACCTTTACAAAAACGACTTGTAACTTATTTTTCCGACTATAAACCTATACTTTTTCTGTTTAGATTCATAAAATAGAGTTCAATATGAAACCATAGCAATTTGATTCACTCAAAACGGATTTAAAATGAAGAAGTTATGGGTAAAACAAGATTGGATAATTTTTCTCATTTTAGCTACGTGAAAATTGGTAACAAATCTATTCCAACCATAACTTAATCAACTTGTATTGTATATTATGTAATCTTGAGATACCATAGACACGTATACAATGTTTCGACCTATCATGTCAACACATCTATATATATTTCGGAACAACCATAGATACTCTATATGTGAATGTTGGAGTTAGCTATACAGGGTTGAGGTTGATTCCAAAATATATATAGTTTGAGTTGTGATCAATACTGAGATACGTATACACTGGGTCGTGGATTGATTCAAGATAATATTTATCGATTTATTTCTGTACATCTAACTGTGGACAACTAGTTGTAGGTTACTAACGAGGACAACTGACTTAATAAACTTAAAACATCAAAATATATTAAAAGTGTTGTAAATATATTTTGAACATACTTTGATATATATGTATATATTGTTATAGGTTCGTGAATCAACCAGTGGCCAAGTCTTACTTCCCGACGAAGTAAAAATCTGTGAAAGTGAGTTATAGTCCCACTTTTAAAATCTAATATTTTTGGGATGAGAATACATGCAGGTTTTATAAATGATTTACAAAATAGACACAAGTAAGTGAAACTACATTCTATAGTTGAATTATCGAAATCGAATATGCCCCTTTTTATTAAGTCTGGTAATCTAAGAATTAGGGAACATACACCCTAATTGACGCGAATCCTAAAGATAGATCTATTGGGCTTAACAAACCCCATCCAAAGTACCGGATGCTTTAGTACTTCGAAATTTATATCATATCCGAAGGGTGTCCCGGAATGATGGGGATATTCTTATATATGCATCTTGTTAATGTCGGTTACCAGGTGTTCACCATATGAATGATTTTTATCTCTATGTATGGGATGTGTATTGAAATATGAAATCTTGCGGTCTATTATTATGATTTGATATATATAGGTTAAACCTATAACTCACCAACATTTTTGTTGACGTTTTAAGCATGTTTATTCTCAGGTGATTATTAAGAGCTTCCGCTGTCGCATACTTAAATAAGGACGAGATTTGGAGTCCATGCTTGTATGATATTGTGTAAAAACTGCATTCAAGAAACTTATTTTGTTGTAACATATTTGTATTGTAAACCATTATGTAATGGTCGTGTGTAAACAGGATATTTTAGATTATCATTATTTGATAATCTACGTAAAGCTTTTTAAACCTTTATTGATGAAATAAAGGTTATGGTTTGTTTTAAAATGAATGCAGTCTTTGAAAAACGTCTCATATAGAGGTCAAAACCTCGCAACGAAATCAATTAATATGGAACGTTTTTAATCAATAAGAACGGGACATTTCAGTTGGTATCCGAGCGTTGGTCTTAGAAAACCAGAATTTTGCATTAGTGTGTCTTATCAAGTTTGTTAGGATGCATTAGTGAGTCTGGACTTCGACCGTGTTTACTTGAAAAATGATTGCTTAACAAATTTTGTTGGAAACTATATATTTTTAACATTTGAATATTATGTGATATATTAATCTCTTAACGCGTTTGATATTATGTGATAGATGTCTACCTCTAGAACAAGTCCCATTGACTCACCTAATAATAATGAAGAGTCAAATGTAAATTGGAATGATTCGTGGACTGATTCACAAGTTCCCGAAGAGGAACCGGAAGAAGAGTCGGAACCGGAAGAAGAATCGGAACCGGAAGAAGAATCGGAACCGGATGAAGAAATAGAACCGGTGGGGGAAATAATAAAACGGTTAAGTAAAAGAAAATCCTCAACCAACCGACCAAGGTTAATTATGGTCAATGGTGTTTCCGCCAAGGAAGCAAAATATTGGGAGGATTACCAATTCTCCGATGAATCGGATTCCGACGAGAATTCCGATGATGTTATAGAAATTACCTCAACTGAATTTAAAAAGGCAAAAGAAAATAATAAGGGAAAGGGCATAAAAATAGAGAAATATAATTCCAACCCCGATGAACTTTATATGTATCGTCAACCCCCGAAGTCCTTAAGTTGTAACAATGACCCGGGAACCTCTAAACCACCAGGTTTTTCTAAACCAATGTGGATCACGACGGCTCGTATTAGGGGAACATCATATATCCCTAGAAACTTGGCAAAACGAACCAAAACCGAAGAAGAAGAAACAAGCGAGTCGGAATAAGATAGTTGTATTCGTGTGGTGTAATATATGTAATATAGTGTGCTTATGCTTTATGATATATGTAAAAATTGCTTGTATTAATAAGTATTTTTTTTATGAATCTAACTCTTGTCTATTTTACAGTATAAAAACATAAAATGGATAGACAACCCAATATTTTAAGAGACCTACCCGGAGACATGATTGATGAAATCTTGTCTAGAGTCGGTCAGAATTCTTCGGCACAACTATTTAAGGCGAGATCAGTTTGTAAGACATTCGAAGAACGTTCCAAGAATGCCTTGGTTTATAAAAGGCTTTCGTTCGAAAGATGGGGGATATCACATTGGGAAATCCATAAGTTACGATGTGTTTACTTTGACGCATATATTGCGGGGAACCCAAATGCTATTTTACGCAATGGGTTAAGAAATTATTTTGACTCAATATATCCGAATATTGGACTTCGTGATTTAGAAAAAGCGGCTAACATGCAACATAAAGAAGCATGTTATGCTTACGGATTAGTAATGTTCGCTTCTCACCAAAGTGAGAACAAGAACATCGGCCTACAACTATTAAACAAAACGTTCCCACAAGTGACGGAGTCGGTAATTGGGGTAAGAAATGAGGTTTTTAGATTGTTACGGGACTGTTGGACATTACGTAACCCTCGTCCCTTTAACGACGTTACAACACGCTGTCTTATCAACGGCCATAACGGTTATGTTCCACAAGACCAAGGATGGGAAGTAGTCCTAGTAAAACCAGAATGCATGACTTGTTTCTGGACGTATGAATTACGTGTCTTTATTACCTTTGCTGAACGACTTGTGTACTAGCTAGAATTATCTTCACAACTATCTTGTATCAAAGTTATTGTGTGCTATATTTCATGCTTTATGTAAAATAAGCGGTATTGTAAGTTTGTAAAATATTGTATAAAAGTTTGAACGCGAAATATTATTATAATCAGTTTTTCATATAGAATTGTAGTAGTTGAATTGTATATTAGCTACTAAGTATGAACTTAACGGGTAGGTACTACCCGAATTTAAACTTATAAAATGCTAATATGAAGAAAAAGCTTTTATAAATGAGTTCATATTATGCTACGAAATACTATTAACTACTCTTAATATTCTGTATGATTAACTTGTTCCATTTGACTATTTTGAAGGAAATGGCACCGACTACTCGACACACCGTGAATATGAATGAAGAGGAATTCCGTACTTTTCTAGCTTCAAACATAGCCGCAGTACAGGCTGCGCTACATACCAACAATAACATTGGATCTAGCAGTACAGGAAATCGTGTAGGATGCACCTACAAAGAATTCACTGCCTGCAAACCTTTGGAATTTGATGGAACCGAAGGACCGATCGGATTGAAACGGTGGACCGAGAAGGTCGAATCGGTGTTTGCCATAAGTAAGTGTACTGAAGAGGACAAAGTGAAGTACGCTACGCATACCTTCACAGGTTCTGCATTAACATGGTGGAATACCTATCTAGAGCAAGTGGGACAAGACGATGCGTACGCACTACCGTGGTCAGCATTCAAGCACTTGATGAACGAGAAGTACCGTCCCAGAACCGAGGTCAATAAGCTCAAGACAGAACTTAGAGGGTTACGAACCCAAGGATTTGATATTACCACGTACGAAAGACGATTCACAGAATTGTGCCTATTGTGTCCGGGAGCATTCGAAGATGAGGAAGAGAAGATCGACGCGTTTGTGAAAGGATTACCGGAAAGAATCCAAGAAGATATAAGTTCACACGAGCCCGCCTCCATACAACAGGCATGTAGAATGGCTCACAAACTAGTGAACCAGATTGAAGAAAGAATTAAAGAACAGACTGCTGAAGAGGCCAATGTGAAGCAAGTCAAAAGAAAGTGGGAGGAAAACGGTGATAAGAATCACCAATACAACAACAACAATAATCGCAACAATTATCCCAACAATCGCAACATCAATCGCAACTACAACAAACGGCCCAACAACAACAACAACAACAATAACAATAGCAACTACAACAATCATCCAAACAACAATAATAACCGCAACAACAACAACAATTAGAAGCAGCTATGCCAAAGGTGTGAAAAGTATCACTCGGGGTTCTGCACCAAATTTTGCAACAAGTGTAAAAGAAATGGTCATAGCGCGGCGAAGTGTGAGGTCTACGGACCAGGGGTTAATAGAACGAAAGGAACAAATGGTGTCGGAACGAGTAATGGCGGAGCAAGTAGTGTCGGAGCAAGTTATGCCAATGTAGTTTGTTATAAATGTGGAAAACCGGGCCACATTATTAGAAATTGCCCGAACCAGGAGAACACGAATGGACAAGGCCGCGGAAGAGTTTTCAATATTAATGCGGCAGAGGCACAAGAAGACCCGGAGCTTGTTACGGGTACGTTTCTTATTGACAATAAATCTGCTTACGTTTTATTTGATTCGGGTGCGGATAGAAGCTATATGAGTAGAGATTTTTGTGCTAAATTAAGTTGTCCATTGACGCCTTTGGATAGTAAATTTTTACTCGAATTAGCAAATGGTAAATTAATTTCAGCAGATAATATATGTCGGAATCGAGAAATTAAACTGGTTAGCGAAACATTTAAGATTGATTTGATACCAGTAGAGTTAGGGAGTTTTGATGTGATAATCGGTATGGACATGAGTGATCATGGGATTATAAGGTAATACCCACGCTTAAATGACACAACGCGTTTTGGGACCACAGGCAGAGCAGATGTGTGAGTACGCTGCAGTTAAGCGTGCTCGGGCGAGAGCACTACCAGGATGGGTGACCTCCTGGGAAAGTACTTCTCGTGTGTGGTCGCCAAGAAAAAGCCGTGCGCCTGCGGGCAAAGCGGACAATATTGTGGTCATGTTAAGCTGGGGTGTTACAGAATGGTATCAGAGCAACAAAAACTATAACAAAAATCTTCAAAAAGCATTCAAGAAGTAGTATAATAATAATAATATATATGTAATATATATCAAATTGTTTAGTCTCATTTTGTTGTAGTTCCAATACTATTAATTTAAGAAACTCGAAAACGATATATATAACGATTATCGTTATAACAACGTCTTACTAGGTACATATGAATCATATTAAAATATTGATACACTTGGTTAATTATGTTAAATGATAAGTAAATATATTATTAAGTGTATTAACAATGAATTACATATGTAAAAATAAGACTACTAACTTAATGATTTCGAAACGAGACATATATGTAACGATTATCGTTGTAACGACATTTAACAGTATATACATCATACTAAGATATATTATATATCATAATATCATGATAATATAACAATTTAATATCTCATATTTTAAACAAGTTCAATAGATGTACCAACAACTTCATTACCCTTTGACTTTAACCTCTTCAAAAAGTCATTATAGTTATTCATTGAAACCCCACCATTTACTCATTCGCATCTTGTAACAAGAATTGCCATACGAATCATCGGGAATTAGCAATCATTAATTTGAAATCTCGCAGCATGTCTACGCCAACACTTATATGTGTACGTACAACGTCTATCTCCTGGACTTACATACTTTGAATGTGAAGTTTCTGAAAAACACCTTGAACTGCGAACTAGTTCTTGAAATGCTGACGAAGCAGTAACAACTGTAAACGATCTTAACAGTTAAAAGTTTGATGATAAAGAATAGTGTATTGGCAAAGCTCATTAAAAGAGAAGTTTTGGAACTGGAAAACGGATTGAGCAAAGTATGAAAGAGGCTGTGGACAAATCACAAGGGCGAAACATGACTTCAAAGAATCTAAATGATTCAGTACCTGCTGAAGTCATTAAAGGAATACCTTGCTCTTGACTCTAAACCCCTGCGGACAATATTCTTCATCATCCTCTGATATTAGAAATTCTAAGATATCATCAAATCTTTCATTATAAATATCCTCCATATTTCTGAAGATATTTTCTTAATTATTCGTATCCGAAATCATTTACCTCTTCGCGCTATCTGTATTACATCATAAAAGAAACTATTTTAGTTTCTAAATTCTGAAACATTCGAGTTTAAAATAGGAATATTTTTTTTTGAAGTAGTGTTGGGAGCTGAAGCATGAGTTAGTATAATATAATGACACTTGATCAACGTGATTATATTACAGTAATTCATGCTGAGTTTCTAAATGGAACGTGATGATTCACAGATCATAACATCATCATGTGCCATGTTACACGACTCCTATATTCTATTTAATCTCTAAAATATCAAGAAAATATTTCTTGATGATTCGGTATTTTCTAGGGTATTCTGGTAATTTAACAAATCAAGATCGTGCCATTACAATTTCCTTCTTAGAACATTAACTATGTTCATTCAGAAATTCATATCTACGAATTCTGGACCATTACTTACGGTGCTTAATCTCAAGAAGAGGAAACGAAAGAATGAAGCTCCGAAATAGAAATAGGAGTATAAATCGCAGCAAATAGAAGGGAGCATTAACTGTGGATGACAATAATTATAGAAGACAGAAGCAGGGACTTCGAAATATAAAGAAGGATATAAAGCCCAACGACGACCCAGAAATTATAAACCATAAATATTGATGCATATAGTAATATAAAGACACGGGAGAACTAAAAACACTATAAAACTAAGAGTATAGTAAAAGTAAATAGATTCTTCCGGTGGCAGATGAAAGAAAAGAATGACAGATATGAAAGTTAGGAGTATATCAAGAATCAGAACTGGATGGAGCATATTAGTGAATAAAAGGTGTGAGTTGTGAAAATAAGGAAACGAAGGGGGTGGATATATAGTAAAATATCCGACAGAGCAATCAAAACATATTATCGCATTTAATCAAAACTGATCTTAACTTCCTTAATTTCCGAAGAACCAAATCTTATTACGAAGATTTTCTCTAGATTCCTTGAATTTCGGAAATCAACCGTGACTATGTCATTGGTTAAAAAGAACGTGCATTTACTCATTTCATTCTTTTGTGATAACTTCACTCGTACCCTTCACAAAAATCAAATTGCTTTATCTATATTATTTGATGATAATAAAACTCTAATTTTCAACTCGTATACGTCATGAAAACATACTTATTGTCAGCCATGACCATTCCATTCAAATTTCGGGACGAAATTTCTTTAACGGGTAGGTACTGTGACAACCCGGAAATTTCCAATCAAATTTAAACTTTATCTTTATATTATTCCGACACGATAAGCAAAGTTTGTTAAGTTAAATCTCAAGAATTTTAAACTGTGTTCATACATTCATTATAACCTCGACCAAATTCCGACGATTCATGAACCGTTATATATAAATAGATATGTATATATATGTATATATATATATATTATAACTTGAGAATATTAATAAAGTATTAAACGTATATTACTTTACACGAACGTATTTGTTTCAATATGTTTATCGATGGAATTAGAAGATAATATCAAATGATTGATTTATCAGATACATTGTGATATGATTATGGGTCTATGTTATGAGGTCCACTGTGATTTAAGAAATCTATTCTTTTTGACAACATTCGGAAAATAGTAAAGTGATTTATAAGTAGGAACGTGGAGTGTAAATAACTTAGATGTTGGATATCGACAAGTTAAGTAACTCGACATTTTTCATACGTTTATTTAACCTTTGGACTTTATCCCATGCTTCACCAATAGACCGTAATTTAAAAACTTGAAACCTATTATGAATATATATGATTCTACTTTTCTAAAACGTTTTATGATATAACGATTTCCATTATTTTAACCTTTTAACAAAATGATTCTTAAATATATTTAGTTTTGGAAAACAAAATTATCATATTTATTTGATTTATTTTCAAACGTACGAAAACGTTTTTAGTTTAAAAAGAACTTTATTATTAAAACGTATATAACTTTTATAAATATCTAGAACCACTTTTAACAACTCATTACTTAACCAGTATGATAAAGATAACGATATTTATATTTTATTTTATTAAATATAAATAATGATTTAAATTAATTTTATATATATTTATACGCGTATTATACGTACATAGTTTTATACTTTTACTATACTTTAACTTTACCTTTACTTTACTTTTACTTTACTTTAACTTTAATAATTTACTTTAATAATTCATACTTTAATAATTCACTTTAATAATTCATACTTTAATAATTCACTTTAATAATTCATACTTTAATAATTCACTTTAATAATTCATACTTTAATAATTCACTTTAATAATTCATACTTTAATAATTCACTTTAATAATTCAAAAATCTATTATAAATAGAATTCAATAGGTTTCATTATTTCATAGAAACTTGAAATATATTTCTCTAAACTCTCTCAATCGACTTACATATATATATATATTTACTCAGTATTATTTCAAGATATTATTAGTATACATAAAATACTACGACGAGGTCATGAGCGTATTATTTCAAAATGGATTTTTCGAGCGGGATAGAGCTAAGGAAAACATGGGTTATAGCTATGGAGGTGATGGGTATGGTTCATGGGTATGCTCGTGAGGTCAATATAGTGTTTATCACTTCCGTTGCGTGTACGTACCTTTCCTGCAATATTGAATCTCAATATTGATACGTGAGTACTCATAATTTAACTTTTACATACTAATAGTGTATCCCTGACTAGTGCTCGAGTATTTAGGATTATGCATGCTTGTACTTTTGATATTGCCCTTAGACAGGTTAGGTTGAATCTTGAATTAGTTACACTTGCGGTTGAGATAAGGTATAAGATATGCATGTCCTTGGAAAGCTAGCGAAAAATTAAGAACTTTTCCTTTAGATATCGAATGGTTTCGATGAACGGATTAGAAGTTATAATCAATTGAATTTTCGATATTTTTATTAAAAATGATTATTATTATCGTCGTTTTTATCGTCGTTCTAGTTTTATCTTATTATTATCATTATTATTATCTTTATCAATAAAAGGGATTTATCATTAAATTGTTATTTTATTTATTTATTACTATCGTTATTATCGTTAAAGTTATAATTAGTATTATTATTATTATTATCCAATTATTATTATTATTATTATTATTATTATTATTATTATTATTATTATTATTATTATTATTATTATTATTATTATTAGTATTATTATTATTATTAGTATTATTATTATTATTATTATTATTATTATTATTATTATTATTATTATTATCATTATTATTATCATTATTAATATATATATCATTATTTAAAAATGGTTATTGTTATTGTTATTATTATTATTACTATATTATCATTAGGATAATTATTAGTATTATCGTTAGTAATGTTATAGTAACTATCATTATTAATATTAGTGTAATTAAAACAAATATTTGTAACACCTAATTATTTTGATTACTATTATTATCATTATTATGAACACGATATAAAAGACGATTAAAAGCTATTAAACGAAACGATTAGGAATAAATGAGTAAGAGTATCATGATGAAATTAAAATATTATAAGATATTGATTTAGATAAAATTATCGTTCTTATTATTTTTTATCATTACTATTATTATTAAAAGTATCGTTAGTATTAAAACTATCATTTTAACAAAAATTATCATTTTAATAGAAATATCATTGTTACTATAAAATATCATTATTGTTATTATTTTAAATAGAATTATTATTTTTAAAGATAATATTAAACATTATCGTAAATATTAAAGTTATCATAATTAGAATTATCGTTTTATCATAATGTCATCTTAGTAATTATAAATATTGATATTTTTATAATAAGAATTATTATTACAAAATAATACAACTTTTACTTACTATCATTATAGATATTATTTTATCAAATAAATATGTGATACAAACATATTTTACTACGTGTAATAACTTACTTTAATAATATCTATCATATTATCTTTATGATATTAAATGAACCCTATAAATTTTATTACTTAATATATATAAAAGTATATTTTATTATATAAATTTAATATAAAATTTTATTTATTAATAAATAAATTATATTATTTACTCTAATAAATTTTTTAAAAATATTTAAAAATATAAAACGACGATATTTAAACTATATATTAATCATGTATAGATTTTTGGAAATTATTTTGAGACAAATTTACTTTTGTTGACTTTTGCATATTAGTCTCGAGCATTAGGATTGTGGTACACTATGACTTGACCTAATTTGTTAGACAAATATTGACCAACACATAAATATATATAATTAATTTAGGTTCGTGAATCCGAGGCCAACCTTGCACTTGTTCAATGACGTTATATGTATTTTTACTACGAAATACAGTATGGTGAGTTTCATTTGCCTTTTTATCCTTTATATTTTTGGGCTGAGAATACATGCGCAATTTTTATAAATGATTTACAAAATAGACACAAGTACGTGAAACTACATTCTATGGTTGAATTATCGAAATCGAATATGCCCCTTTTTATTAAGTCTGGTAATCTAAGAATTAGGGAACAGACACCCTAATTGACGCGAATCCTAAAGATAGATCTATTGGGCCTAACAAACCCCATCCAAAGTACCGGATGCTTTAGTACTTCGAAATTTATATCATGTCCGAAGGAGGATCCCGGAATGATGGGGATATTCTTAAATGTATCTAGTTAATGTCGGTTACCAGGTGTTCACCATATGAATGATTATTTTTGTCTCTTTGCATGGGATGTATATTTATGAGAACTGGAAATGAAATTCTTGTGGTCTATTAAAATGATGGAAATAAATGATTATGATAAACTAATGAACTCACCAACCTTTTGGTTGACACTTTAAAGCATGTTTATTCTCAGGTGTTAAAGAAATCTTCCGCTGTGCATTTGCTCATTTTAAAGATATTACTTGGAGTCTTTCATAGCATATTTCGAAGAACGTTGCATTCGAGTCATTGAGTTCATCAAAGATTATTATTAAATCAATTTATAGTTGGATAGTGGATATTATGAAATGGTATGCATGCCTGTCAATTTTCGATGTAAAGAAAGTTTGTCTTTTAAAAACGAATGCAATGTTTGTAAAATGTATCATATAGAGGTCAAATACCTCGCAATGTAATCAACTATTGTGAATCGTTTATAATGTATATGAACGGGTCCTTTCAGTTGGTATCAGAGCTTAACCTCTTAATAATAAAGTATAAATTGTTATATTATCATGATATTATGATATATAATATATCTTAGTATGATGTATATACTGTTAAATGTCGTTACAACGATAATCGTTACATATATGTCTCGTTTCGAAATCATTAAGTTAGTAGTCTTATTTTTACATATGTAATTCATTGTTAATACACTTAATAATATATTTACTTATCATTTAACATAATTAACCAAGTGTATCAATATCTTAATATGATTCATATGTACCTAGTAAGACGTTGTTATAACGATAATCGTTATATATATCGTTTTCGAGTTTCTTAAATTAATAGTCTCATTTTGAAGTTTAAAATATGAATGTTTTTGAAGTAGTATTGGAAACTGAAGCATGAGTTAGTATAATATAATGACACTTGATCAACGTGATTATATTACAGTAATTCATGATGAGTTTCTAAATGGAACGTGATGATTCACAGATCATAACATCATCATGTGCCATGTTATACGACTCTTGTATTCTATTTAACCTCTAAAATATCAAGAAAATATTTCTTGATGATTCGGCCTTTTCCAAGGTATTCTAGTAATTTGACAAGTCAAGATCGTGCCATCACAATTTCCTTCCTAGAACATTAACAATGTTCATTCCGAAATTCATATCTGTGAATTCTGGACCATTACAAGCGGTGCTTAATCCCAAGAAGAAGAAACGAAAGGACAAAACTCCAAAATAGAAATTGGGGTATAAATTGCAGCAAATAAAAGAGAGCATTAACTGTGGATGACAATGATTATAGAAGATAGAAACAGAGACTTTGAAATATAAGGGAAGATATAAAGCCCAACGACAAACCAAAAATTATAAACCATATATATCGATGCATATAGCAATATAAAGACACGGGAGAACTAGAAACACTATAAACCCAAGAGTATAGTAGAAGTAAATAGATTCTTCCGGCGGTAGATGAAAAAGAAGAATGACCGATATGAAAGTTATAAGTATATCGAGAATCAGAACTGGATGGAGCATATTGATGAATACTTTAAAATATGAGTTGAGGGGGAAAGAATAGAAGGTGATGAAACATGACTAGGAACTTAGAAATCAACAGATTTAACTCACACAATGAAGGAATAAGTGAATCAAACCCTCTAGTGAATAGGTTAAGCTTTTTGGGATTAATTTAGTCATACAACAACTAAATCAAGTGTGATTAGATCAACACCTAGAGCTATTATTCACCACCTGGGTGATTTGGGTTGAGAGAGAATCGGAGGAGCTCACCTGATCTGAGTGTGTGTAACAAATGAGATTCTTAACCTAAAATGAAGAACATAAGACTTTATATACCCCTACTGTTGACTCACCCGTACGATTCATCCATCACACATACGAGTTGGCTTCATCAGCCGTACGGGTGATCACTCACTCGTGTATTCTCATTTAGGTTGTAATTGTGACTTAGCTCAGCATCAACCGTGCGTATGAGCCTGTCAGCCGTACGAGTGAGGCTTCACTCGGACGTCTGACTAAGTCTAACATAGTCAAACATCCAAATCTCGTTCCTGCAGTTACTGTAACCACATACAAACACGGATAGGATAATAACGAACGATCATGGTGGCCTGTAAACTGTTGTACCTGCAATGGACGTGGGTAGATGTCTAGGGACTTGCTTAAAATGCATCAACAGAAGGTGTGAGTTGTAAGAAAACGAAGGAGGTGAATTTATAAGAAAATCTCCGACAGAAGAATTAAAATGGACGATCGCATTTAAAGCAGATCCTAATTCCTTTTGTTACCGGAGAATCAAATCTTATTACAAAGATTTTCTTCAAATCCCTTGAAATCTGGAAATCAATCATATCTACGTCAAATGATAAGATGAATCTACACTTACTCATTTCACTCTTCTATGTTAGCTTCATTCGTACTCTTCATATAAATGGATTGTTTATCCAAATTATTCGTTGATGATAAAACTCTAATTTTCAGCCTGTATGCATCATGAAAACATACTTATTATCATTCACGACCTTTCCACTCAAATTTCGGGACGAAATTTCTTTAACGGGTAGGTACTGTAACAACCCGGAAATTTCCAACCAAATTTAAACTTTATCTTTATATTATTCCGACACGATAAGCAAAGTTTGTTAAGTTAAATCTCAAGAATTTTAAATTGTGTTCATACATTCATTATAACCTCGACCAAATTCTGACGATTCACGAACCGTTATATATAAATAAATATGTATATATATGTATATATATATTATAACTTGAGAATATTAATAAAGTATTAAACGTATAATACTTTACATGAACGTATTTGTTTCAATATGTTTATCGATGGAATTAGAAGATAATATCAAATGATTGATTTATCAGATACACTATGATATGATTACGGGTCTATGTTATGAGATTCACTGTAATTTAAGAAATATATTCTTTTTGACAACATTCGGGAAATGGTAAAGTGATTTATAAGTAAGAACGTGAAGTGTAAATAACTTAGATGTTGGATATCGACAAGTTATGTAACTCGACATTTTTCATTAAGATGATTTCATACGTTTATTTAACCTTTGAACTTTATCCCATGCTTCACCAACAAACTGTAATTTAAAAACTTGAAACCTATTATGAATATATATGATTCTACTTTTCTAAAACATTTTATGATATAACGATTTTCATTATTTTAACCTTTAAACAAAATGATTCTTAAAAATATATTTGGTTTTGGAAAACAAAATTATTATATTTATTTGATTTAGTTTCAAACGTACAAAAACGTTTTCAGTTTAAAAAGAACTTTATTATTAAAACGTATATAACTTTTATAAATATCTAGAACCACTTTTGATAACTCATTACTTAACCAGTATGATAAAGATAACGATATTTATATTTTATTTTATTAAATATATATAACGATTTAAATTAATATTATATATATTTATACGCGTATTATGCGTACATAGTTTTATACTTTTACTATACTTAAACTTTACCTTTACTTTATTTTTACTTTACTTTAACTTTAATAATTCACTTTAATAATTCATACTTTAATAATTCACTTTAATAATTCATACTTTAATAATTCACTTTAATAATTCATACTTTAATAATTCACTTTAATAATTCATACTTTAATAATTCACTTTAATAATTCATACTTTAATAATTCACTTTAATAATTCAAAAATCTATTATAAATAGAATTCAATAGGTTTCATTATTTCATAAGAAACTTGAAAATATTTTTCTCTAAACTCTCTCAATCGATTTACATATATATATTTACTCCGTATTATTTCAAGATATTATTAGTATACATAAAATATTACGTCAGAGTGCTGTCCGAGTGATTTCGAAATTGTTTTTCGAGTGGGATTGGATTAAGGAAATTATGGGTTATAGCTATGGAGGTGATTGGGTATGGTTCATGGGTATGCTCGTGAGATCAATATAGTGTTTATCATCTCCGTTGCGTCTACGTACCTTTCCTGCAATATTGAATCTCAATATTGATACGTGAGTACTCATAATTTAACTTTTACATGCTAATAGTGTATCCCTGACTAGTGCTCGAGTATATAGGATTATGCATGTTTGTACTTTTGATATTGCCTTTAGTTAAGTTATGTTGAATCCTGAATTAGTTATATATGCGACTGGGATAAGGTATAAGATATGCATGTCGTTGGAAAGCTAGCGAAAAATTAAGAACTTTTTAGATATCGAATGATTTCGATGAACGGATTTGAAGTTATAGTCCATCGAATTTTTGTATTATTATTAAAAATGATCATTATTATCGTCGTTATTATCGTCGTTCTAGTTTTATCTTATTATTATTATTATTATCTTTATCAATAAAAGGATTTATCATTAAAAATTGTTATTTTTTATTATTATTACTATCGTTATTATCGTTAAAGTTATAATTAGTATTATTATTATTATCCAATTATTATTATTATTATTATTATTATTATTGGTATTATTATTATTATTATCATTATTAATATATATATCATTATTTAAAAATGGTTATTGTTATTGTTATTATTATTATTACTATATTATCATTAAGATAATTATTAGTATTATCGTTAATAATGTTATAGTAACTATCATTATTAATATTAGTGTAATTAAAACAAATATTTGTAACACCTAATTATTTTGATTACTATTATTATCATTATTACGAACACGATATAAAAGACGATTAAAAGCTATTAAACGAAACGATTAGGAAATAATGGGTAAGAGTATCATGAAGAAATTAAAATATTATAAGATATTGATTTAGATAAAATTATCGTTCTTATTATTTTTATCATTACTATTATTATTAAAATTATCGTTAGTATTAAAACTATCATTTTAATAAAAATTATCATTTTAATAGAAATGTCATTGTTACTATAAAATATCATTATTATTATTATTATTTTAAATAGAATTATTATTTTAAAGATAATATTAAAAATTATCGTAAATATTAAAGTTATCATAATTAGAATTATCGTTTTATCATAATGTCATCTTAGTAATTATAAATATTGATATTTTTATAATAATAATTATTATTACAAAATAATACAACTTTTACTTACTATCATTATAGATATTATTTTATCAAATAAATATTTGATACAAACATATTTTACTACGTGTAATAACTTACTTTAATAATATATATCATATTATCTTTATAATATTAAATGAACCCTATAAATTTTATTACTTAATATACATAAAAGTATATTTTATTATATAAATATAATATAAAATTTTATTTATTAATAAATAAATTATATTATTTACTCTAATAAATCTTTTAAAAATATTTAAAAATATAAAACGACGATATTTAAACTATATATTAATAATGTATAGATTTTTGGAAATTATTTTGAGTCAAATTTACTTTTGTTGACTTTTGCATATTAGTCTCGAGCATTAGGATTGTGGTACACTATGACTTGACCTAATTTGTTAGACAAATATTGACCAACACATAAATATATATAATTAATTTAGGTTCTTGAATCCGAGGCCAACCTTGCACTTGTTCAATGACGTTATATGTATTTTTACTACGAAATACAGTATGGTGAGTTTCATTTGCCTTTTTACCCTTTATATTTTTGGGCTGAGAATACATGCGCAACTTTTATAAATGTTTTACGAAATAGACACAAGTAATCCAAACTACATTATATGGTTGAATTATCGAAATCGAATATGCCCCTTTTTATTAAAGTCTGGTAATCTAAGAATTAGGGAACAGACACCCTAATTGACGCGAATCCTAAAGATAGATCTATTGGGCCTAACAAACCCCATCCAAAGTACCGGATGCTTTAGTACTTCGAAATTATATCATGTCCGAAGGAGGATCCCGGAATGATAGGGGATATTCTTATATGTATCTAGTTAATGTCGGTTACCAGGTGTTCACCATATGAATGATTATTTTTTTGTCTCTATGCATGGGACGTATATTTATGAGAACTGGAAATGAAATTCTTGTGGTCTATTAAAACGATGGAAATAAATGATTATGATAAACTAATGAACTCACCAACCTTTTGGTTGACACTTTAAAGCATGTTTATTCTCAGGTGTAAAAGAAATCTTCCGCTGTGCATTTGCTCATTTTAAAGATATTACTTGGAGTCTTTCATAGCATATTTCGAAGAACGTTGCATTCGAGTCATTGAGTTCATCAAAGATTATTATTAAATCAATTTATAGTTGGAGTCTTTACATCAAAAATTGACAGGCATGCATACCATTTCATAATATCCACTATCCAACTATAAATTGATTTAATAATAATCTTTGATGAACTCAATGACTCGAATGCAACGTTCTTCGAAATATGCTATGAAAGACTCCAAGTAATATCTTTAAAATGAGCAAATGCACAGCGGAAGATTTCTTTAACACCTGAGAATAAACATGCTTTAAAGTGTCAACCAAAAGGTTGGTGAGTTCATTAGTTTATCATAATCATTTATTTCCATCATTTTAATAGACCACAAGAATTTCATTTCCAGTTCTCATAAATATACGTCCCATGCATAGAGACAAAAATAATCATTCATATGGTGAACACCTGGTAATCGACATTAACAATATGCATATAAGAATATCCCCTATCATTCCGGGATCCTCCTTCGGACATGATATAAATTTTGAAGTACTAAAGCATCCGGTACTTTGGATGGGGTTTGTTAGGCCCAATAGATCTATCTTTAGGATTCGCGTCAATTAGGGTGTCTGTTCCCTAATTCTTAGATTACCAGACTTTAATAAAAAGGGGCATATTCGATTTCGATAATTCAACCATAGAATGTAGTTTCAATTACTTGTGTCTATTTCGTCAAACATTTATAAAAGCGCATGTATTCTCAGTCCCAAAAATATAAAGGGTAAAAAGGCAAATGAAACTCACCATACTGTATTTCGTAGTAAAAATACATATAACGTCATTGAACAAGTGCAAGGTTGGCCTCGGATTCACGAACCTATATTAATTATATATATTTATATGTTGGTCAATATTTGTATAGCTATTTAGGTCAGGTCATAGTGTAATCCTATCCTATAGCTCGAGTCTAACTCTACAGTATAGTAACATGTTATATTACTCATGCTCAATTAAGATTCTAGTAAAAGGTGACGTGTGAAACAACGTAACACAAATGGTTTCATAATCATAAAATAGTATTTTAGGTATTTTTTTATTTTTTTATTTTTTATAGAGAAAATCAACACAAAAAGTTAACTGAAAAGTTAACAGGAAAAGTCAAAGTTCAAAGTCAAAAGTCAAAGGTTAAAGTCAAAAGTCAAAGGTCAAAGTAAAAATGAGGTCGCATGCAAATATATAATAACTTATACAAAAATGATTTTCGGTCAAACATGACTAAACGGGCCACTTCAGCTATTTTTAGAAAAATTATCGGAACTCCGATTGATAAACGGCCAAAGATAAAAGTTACACATTACCAAAAAAATTAAGCATAAATATTACAGAAGTAAACTAAACCTAGACAACTCGTAGTTGCCAACGCGTTTTCGGCGTTTCAAAGTTAATTTTTCAGCTTTAATAAATTTACAAAAGTGACCGAGTAGCCTACTTTGGAGATTTTTAGAAAATTCCTCAAAACTCGTATTGACAAACGGTCAAAGCCTGCAAATTCTCGTTACCACAAAGATATAACATGATTTTTGGCAAGAGTAAACACATATCAGGCCGACCATGACAACTGATACAAAACTGACATTTTTAAATAAAAAAGTTTCAGCTCTTTTTAGAATTTTAAAATGTGACCAAACTGTCAACTTTGATGATTTTTAGAAAAATCGTCGAGACTCGAATTGACAAAAGGCTAGAGTTGTTTATTAGACCTTACAGCAAAGAATTCAGTGGTATTTTTTTTTATATATGAAACAACGCAGATCAGCGAGAATTTCAGTTCCCGTTTCGACATTTCATCAAAATTTGCAAAACTTCTTTTGTCCATAACTTGACAACCGTTCAACGAAACGAGACGTGCTTTATATGAAAATTCATCTACTCGACGAGTAGAATCCAAATAATCACTTTTTATAACTCAGAAAATTAGTTCACTAATTATCATCAGCAATTTTAATTACGAAATTAATTATGCAATTTGTTTATTTCATAACTTTCTAACCATTACTTGGATTCAAGTGATTCTTAAACCAAAATTTAACTATTTTTCGCTAGCTTTCCAACGACATGCATATCTTATACCTTATCTCAATCGTATATGTAACTAATTCAGGAATCAACATAACCTATCTAATGGCAATATCAAAAGTACAAGCATGCATAATCCTATATACTCGAGCACTAGTCAGGGATACACTATTAGTATGTAAAACTTAAATTATGAGTACTCACATATCAATATTGAGATTCAATATTGCAGGAAAGGTACGTAAACGCAACGGAGATAATAAACACTATATTGACCTCACGAGCATACCCATGAACCATACTCAATCACCTCCATAGCTATAACCCATAATTTCCTTAATCTTATCCCACTCGAAAAAACAACTTCGAAATCACTCGGACAGCACTCCGTCGTAATATTTTATGTATACTAATAATATCTTGAGATAATACGGAGTAAATATATATATGTAAATCGATTGAGAGAGTTTAGAGAAAACTATTTTCAAGTTTCTATGAAATAATGAAACCTATTGAATTATATTTATAATAGATTTTTGAATTATTAAAGTGAATTATTAAAGTATGAATTATTAAAGTGAATTATTAAAGTATGAATTATTAAAGTGAATTATTAAAGTATGAATTATTAAAGTGAATTATTAAAGTATGAATTATTAAAGTGAATTATTAAAGTATGAATTATTAAAGTTAAAGTAAAGTAAAAATAAAGTAAAGGTAAAGTTTAAGTATAGTAAAAGTATAAAACTATGTACGTATAATACGCGTATAAATATATATAATATTAATTTAAATCGTTATATATATTTAATAAAATAAAATATAAATATCGTTATCTTTATCATACTAGTTAAGTAATGAGTTGTCAAAAGTGGTTCTAGATATTTATAAAAGTTATATACGTTTTAATAATAAAGTTCTTTTTAAACTGAAAACGTTTTTGTACGTTTGAAACTAAATAGATCAATCGAGTCTTTATGAGATTCAATCTTCCACTATCCTTTGTCTAGTTCTCAATGATTGACAATTTGTTCATATTTATAAATCACTTTACCATTTTCCGAATATTGTTAAAATGAAAAGATTTCTCAAATCAACGTGGGCCTTTCAACAGAGACTTGTAATCATAATTCAATATATCTGATAATTCAATCATTTGATCTTATCTTCTAATTCCATTGATAAACATTTTGAAACAGATACAATCATATAAAGTATTTAATCTAATATTTTGTTTACGTTTCAAGTTATAATATATATACACATATACATATATAATCATATTCGTTTAATGGTTCGTGAATCGTTGGAAATTGGTCGAGGTTGAATGAATGTATGAACATAGTTTAAAATTCTTGAAATTTAACTTAAAAAATATTGCTTATCGTGTCGGAAACATATAAAGATTAAAGTTTAAATTTAGTTGGAAAATTCCGGGTTGTCACAGTACCTACCCGTTAAAGAAATTTCGTCTCGAAATTTGAGTGGAAAGGTCTTGAATAATAATAAGTATGTTATCATGATGCATACGGGCTGAAAATTAGAGTTTTATCATCAGCGAATAATTTGGATAAACAATCTATTTATATGAAGAGTACGAATGAAGCTAACATAGAAGAGTGAAATGAGTAAGTGTAGATTCATCTTATCATTTGACGTAGATATATTGCATTTTTATAGTTGATAAAAATAACTTTATAAGACCTAACACATGTCCTTCCGTGATGTTGATAAATTTGAAAATCAAATCGTGCTATCACGTTCCTTCATGCTTAGAACATTATAATCATTCGAAACTCTATATCTATAAATTCTGGACCATTATTCGCTTGACTTGAAGTCGGGAAGAGAAAACAAAAGCATAGAGCTTTGAAATATAAGGGAGAATATAAAGTCCGATAACAACACATAAATTACAAACCGTGTATATCAATGTTTATCGCAACATAAAGACACGGGAGAATTAAAAACATTATAATCCCGAGGGCGAAGTAGAAGAAAGCAGATTCCTCTGGTGGAAGTTGGAAAAGGAGAATGATTGTTGCGATAGTAAGGATGAGGACAAGGATCAGAACTGGATTAATCATTTTCAGAATCTTTTGGATGTATGAACTAAGAAAGAAAGTATAAGAATGGTGAGAATAATGGAAAGGAAGAGCTTAATTTATACTGGAAATATCAGACGTAGTAATCGGGGCAGATCACCGTATTTAATTAAAGAGATCTTAATTTCCATAAATCCCGAAGAATCAGATTTTATAGATCTTCAAGATTTTCTTTAAATCCCTTAAATTCCGGAATTCAACCAAGGCAATGTCAAAAGTTAAGACGCGCCTTATTTTCTAAATTCAAACCTGACTACGTCAAAAGTTAAAAACAAATCTTTGTTTCTCATTTCATCCTTTTGTGAATATCCGCTATCCAACTATAAATTGATTTAATAATAATCTTTGATGAACTCAATGACTCGAATGCAACGTTCTTCGAAATATGCTATGAAAGACTCTAAGTAATATCTTTAAAATGAGCAAATGCACAGCGGAAGATTTCTTTAACACCTGAGAATAAACATGCTTTAAAGTGTCAACCAAAAGGTTGGTGAGTTCATTAGTTTATCATAATCATTTATTTCCATCATTTTAATAGACCACAAGAATTTCATTTCCAGTTCTCATAAATATACGTTCCATGCATAGAGACAAAAATAATCATTCATATGGTGAACACCTGGTAACCGACATTAACAATATGCATATAAGAATATCCCCTATCATTCCGGGATCCTCCTTCGGACATGATATAAATTTCGAAGTACTAAATCATCCGGTACTTTGGATGGGGTTTGTTAGGCCCAATAGATCTATCTTTAGGATTCACGTCAATTAGGGTGTCTGTTCCCTAATTCGTAGATTACCAGACTTTAATAAAAAGGGGCATATTCGATTTCGATAATTCAACCATAGAATGTAGTTTCAATTACTTGTGTCTATTTCGTCAAACATTTATAAAAGCGCATGTATTCTCAGTCCCAAAAATATAAAGGGTAAAAAGGCAAATGAAACTCACCATACTGTATTTCGTAGTAAAAATACATATAACGTCATTGAACAAGTGCAAGGTTGGCCTCAGATTCACGAACCTAAATTAATTATATATATTTATGTGTTGGTCAATATTTGTCTAACAAATTAGGTCAAGTCATAGTGTACCACAATCCTAATGCTCGAGACTAATATGCAAAAGTCAACAAAAGTAAATTTGACTCAAAATAATTTCTAAAAATTTATACATGATTAATATATAGTTTAAATATCGTCGTTTTATATTTTTAAATATTTTTAAAAGATTTATTAGAGTAAATAATATAATTTATTTATTAATAAATAAAATTTTATATTATATTTATATAATAAAATATACTTTTATATATATTAAGTAATAAAATTTATAGGGTTCATTTAATATTATAAAGATAATATGATACGTATTATTAAAGTAAGTTATTACACGTAGTAAAATATGTTTGTATCAAATATTTATTTGATAAAATAATATCTATAATGATAGTAAGTAAAAGTTGTATTATTTTGTAATAATAATTATTATTATAAAAATATCAATATTTATAATTACTAAGATGACATTATGAAAAATAGTTGCTCCCTTTTTAAATGCTTTTGCAATATATATTTAATAATAAAGTAGTGAACTGGTTATAAACGATTCACAATAACAATAGCAACTACATTATATTCACCCTAATTCACATGTAAAGTTAAGGTTTCCAATCGTGTTTCTTTAATAAGTAGTGAGTTTTCATTTGCTCCCTTTTTAAATGCTTTTGCAATATATATTTTTGGGACTGAGAATACATGCGCTGTTTTTATAACTGTTTTACGAAATAGACACAAGTAATTGAAACTACATTCCATGGTTGAATTATTAAATCGAATATGCCCCTTTTTAGTCTGGTAATCTAAGAATTAGGGAACAGACACCCTAATTGACGCGAATCCTAAAGATAGATCTATCGGGCCCAACAAGCCCCATCCAAAGTACCGGATGCTTTAGTACTTCGAAATTTATATCATGTCCGAAGGAGGATCCCGGAATGATAGGGGATATTCTTATATGCATATTGTTAATGTCGGTTACCAGGTGTTCACCATATGAATGATTATTTTTGTCTCTATGCATGGGACGTATATTTATGAGAACTGGAAATGAAATTCTTGTGGTCTATTAAAATGATGGAAATAAATGATTATGATAAACTAATGAACTCACCAACCTTTTGGTTGACACTTTAAAGCATGTTTATTCTCAGGTGTTAAAGAAATCTTCCGCTGTGCATTTGCTCATTTTAAAGATATTACTTGGAGTCTTTCATAGCATATTTCGAAGAACGTTGCATTCGAGTCATTGAGTTCATCAAAGATTATTATTAAATCAATTTATAGTTGGATAGTGGATATTATGAAATGGTATGCATGCCTGTCAATTTTCGATGTAAAGAATCATTTATTTCCATCATTTTAATAGACCACAAGAATTTCATTTCCAGTTCTCTTAAATATACGTCCCATGCATAGAGACAAAAATAATCATTCATATGGTGAACACCTGGTAACCGACATTAACTAGATACATATAAGAATATCCCCTATCATTCCGGGATCCTCCTTCGGACATGATATAAATTTCGAAGTACTAAAGCATCCGGTACTTTGGATGGGGTTTGTTAAGCCCAATAGATCTATCTTTAGGATTCGCGTCAATTAGGGTGTCTGTTCCTTAATTCTTAGATTACCAGACTTTAATAAAAAGGGGCATATTCAATTTCGATAATTCAACCATAGAATGTAGTTTCAATTACTTGTGTCTATTTCATCAAACATTTATAAAAGCGCATGTATTCTCAGTCCCAAAAATATAAAGGGTAAAAAGGCAAATGAAACTCACCATACTGTATTTCGTAGTAAAAATACATATAACGTCATTGAACAAGTGCAATGTTGGCCTCGGATTCACGAACCTAAATTAATTATATATTTATGTGTTGGTCAATATTTGTCTAACAAATTAGGTCAAGTCATAGTGTACCACAATCTTAATGCTCGAGACTAATATGCAAAAGTCAACAAAAGTAAATTTGACTCAAAATAATTTCTAAAAATCTATACATGATTAATATATAGTTTAAATATCGTCGTTTTATATTTTTAAATATTTTTAAAAGATTTATTAGAGTAAATAATATAATTTATTTATTAATAAATAAAATTTTATATTAAATTTATATAATAAAATATACTTTTATATATATTAAGTAATAAAATTTATAGGGTTCATTTAATATCATAAAGATAATATGATAGTATTATTAAAGTAAGTTATTACACGTAGTAAAATATGTTTGTATCACATATTTATTTGATAAAATAATATCTATAATGATAGTAAGTAAAAGTTGTATTATTTTGTAATAATAATTATTATTATAAAAATATCAATATTTATAATTACTAAGATGACATTATGATAAAACGATAATTCTAATTATGATAACTTTAATATTTACGATAACTTTTAATATTATCTTTAAAATAATAATTCTATTTATAATAATAATAATGATATTTTATAGTAACAATGACATTTCTATTAAAATGATAATTTTTGTTAAAATGATAGTTTTAATACTAACGATACTTTTAATAATAATAGTAATGATAAAAATAATAAGAACGATAATTTTATCTAAATCAATATCTTATAATATTTTAATTTCATCATTTTGATAGACCACAAGATTCAAATACAGTACACCTATCTCGTGTACGAAACCATTTTCATAAATCTTAGTAACCGTACACATATCTCGTGTACAAAAATATCATACACATAACCTGTGTATAAAATCATTCTCTCTATACATAACATTCAATTTGCTTTCATAGCTTGGCTTGGTAACCGACCTTAACATATAATGCGCATCAATAATATCCCCAAAAATAGAACATCTCGTCTGTATAATATATAAACCTTGAAGTACTAAACACCACGCCCACTAGCCCTTCCGTCTAGTGAACATTCTGGGTGGGGGTGTTAAACCGGTAGCTACCTTTAGGATTCGCGTGAATTAGGGCCATACCCGATTCTAATTCTTAGGTTACCAAGCAATAATAATCAGGGGAAATATTCATAATAATTAGTGGAAATTATAACGTCTAACTAATTCATAATAATCCACAGAACTTCTGTCTGCATAATAATTCATTCGAGGAATGTTTTGCTTGTGTCTATCTCGTCAAACATTTATAAAAGCATTTCATGTATTCGCAGTTCAAAATATATTTCAAAAGCATTTAATAAAGCAGTTATAAAAACAGCGCATGTATTCTCAGTCCCAAAAATGTAAAGAGTAAAAAGGAATCTAATATACGTTTTAATTGAAATATTATTATACCACTTTTGGACTATAACCTTATTCAACATCAATAAAATATACTTTATTATTATACTAAATGACCTCATTATTAAAAACTATTATTAAATGATAGTAAGACTAAACAATTGTGTTAATTATAATATGCTATTATTATACTAAAAGATTACTTCATGTTGAATTCTTATTATTATACATGTGTGGTCACCGTTATATATATCGTTTGTTGGGCCGTTTTCAATTAGGGTGGACTGGTTGAAAGAAGTGAAAGCAGAGATCGTTTGTTACAAAAATGCAATTCGCATTATACGAGAAAAAGGAAAACCCTTAATGGTGTACGGAGAAAAGGGCAACACGAAGCTACATCTTATTAGTAATTTGAAGGCACAAAAACTAATAAGAAAAGGTTGCTATGCTGTTCTAGCACACGTCGAGAAAGTACAAACTGAAGAAAAGAGCATCAATGATGTTCCCGTCACAAAAGAATTTCCCGATGTATTTCCGAAAGAATTACCGGGATTACCCCCACATCGATCCGTTGAATTTCAAATAGATCTTGTACCAGGAGCTGCACCAATAGCTCGTGCTCCTTACAGACTCGCACCCAGCGAGATGAAAGAACTGCAAAGCCAATTACAAGAACTTTTAGAGCGTGGTTTCATTCGACCAAGCACATCACCGTGGGGAGCTCCTGTTTTGTTTGTCAAGAAGAAAGATGGTACATTCAGGTTGTGTATCGACTACCGAGAGTTGAACAAACTTACCATCAAGAACCGCTACCCACTACCGAGAATCGACGACTTATTTGATCAACTACAAGGCTCGTCTGTTTATTCAAAGATTGACTTACGTTCCGGGGTGAAAGAAGATGATATTCCAAAGACTGCTTTCAGAACACGTTACGGTCATTACGAGTTTATGGTCATGCCATTTGGTTTAACTAATGCACCAGCTGTGTTCATGGACCTTATGAACCGAGTGTGTGGACCATACCTTGACAAGTTTGTCATTGTTTTCATTGATGACATACTTATTTACTCAAAGAATGACCAAGAACACGGTGAACATTTGAGAAAGGTGTTAGAAGTATTGAGGAAGGAAGAATTGTACGCTAAGTTTTCAAAGTGTGCATTTTGGTTGGAAGAAGTTCAATTCCTCGGTCACATAGTGAACAAAGAAGGTATTAAGGTGGATCCGGCAAAGATAGAAACTGTTGAAAAGTGGGAAACCCCGAAAACTCCGAAACACATACGCCAGTTTTTAGGACTAGCTGGTTACTACAGAAGATTCATCCAAGACTTTTCCAGAATAGCAAAACCCTTGACTGCATTAACGCATAAAGGGAAGAAATTTGAATGGAAGGATGAACAAGAGAAAGCGTTTCAGTTATTGAAGAAAAAGCTAACTACGGCACCTATATTGTCATTGCCTGAAGGGAATGATGATTTTGTGATTTATTGTGACGCATCAAAGCAAGGTCTCGGTTGTGTATTAATGCAACGAACGAAGGTGATTGCTTATGCGTCTAGACAATTGAAGATTCACGAGCAAAATTATACGACGCATGATTTGGAATTAGGCGCGGTTGTTTTTGCATTAAAGACTTGGAGGCACTACTTATATGGGGTCAAAAGTATTATATATACCGACCACAAAAGTCTTCAACACATATTTAATCAGAAACAACTGAATATGAGGCAGCGTAGGTGGATTGAATTGTTGAATGATTACGACTTTGAGATTCGTTACCACCCGGGGAAGGCAAATGTGGTAGCCGATGCCTTGAGCAGGAAGGACAGAGAACCCATTCGAGTAAAATCTATGAATATAATGATTCATAATAACCTTACTACTCAAATAAAGGAGGCGCAACAAGGAGTTTTAAAAGAGGGAAATTTAAAGGATGAAATACCCAAAGGATCGGAGAAGCATCTTAATATTCAGGAAGACGGAACTCGGTATAGGGCTGAAAGGATTTGGGTACCAAAATTTGGAGATATGAGAGAAATGGTACTTAGAGAAGCTCATAAAACCAGATACTCAATACATCCTGGAACGGGAAAGATGTACAAGGATCTCAAGAAACATTTTTGGTGGCCGGGTATGAAAGCCGATGTTGCTAAATACGTAGGAGAATGTTTGACATGTTCTAAGGTCAAAGCTGAGCATCAGAAACCATCAGGTCTACTTCAACAACCCGAAATCCCAGAATGGAAATGGGAAAACATTACCATGGATTTCATCACTAAATTGCCAAGGACTGCAAGTGGTTTTGATACTATTTGGGTAATAGTTGATCGTCTCACCAAATCAGCACACTTCCTGCCAATAAGAGAAGATGACAAGATGGAGAAGTTAGCACGACTGTATTTGAAGGAAGTCGTCTCCAGACATGGAATACCAATCTCTATTATCTCTGATAGGGATGGCAGATTTATTTCAAGATTCTGGCAGACATTACAGCAAGCATTAGGAACTCGTCTAGACATGAGTACTGCCTATCATCCACAAATTGATGGGCAGAGCGAAAGGACGATACAAACGCTTGAAGACATGCTACGAGCATGTGTTATTGATTTCGGAAACAGTTGGGATCGACATCTACCGTTAGCAGAATTTTCCTACAACAACAGCTACCATTCAAGCATTGAGATGGCGCCGTTTGAAGCACTTTATGGTAGAAAGTGCAGGTCTCCGATTTGTTGGAGTGAAGTGGGGGATAGACAGATTACGGGTCCGGAGATTATACAAGAAACTACCGAGAAGATCATCCAAATTCAACAACGGTTGAAAACCGCCCAAAGTCGACAAAAGAGCTACGCTGACATTAAAAGAAAAGATATAGAATTTGAAATTGGAGAGATGGTCATGCTTAAAGTTGCACCTTGGAAAGGCGTTGTTCGATTTGGTAAATGAGGGAAATTAAATCCAAGGTATATTGGACCATTCAAGATTATTGATCGTGTCGGACCAGTAGCTTACCGACTAGAGTTACCTCAACAACTCGCGGCTGTACATAACACTTTCCACGTCTCGAATTTGAAGAAATGTTTTGCTAAAGAAGATCTCACTATTCCGTTAGATGAAATCCAAATCAACGAAAAACTTCAATTCATCGAAGAACCCGTCGAAATAATGGATCGTGAGGTTAAAAGACTTAAGCAAAACAAGATACCAATTGTTAAGGTTCGATGGAATGCTCGTAGAGGACCCGAGTTCACCTGGGAGCATGAAGATCAGATGAAGAAGAAATACCCGCATCTATTTCCAGAAGATTCGTCAACACCTTCAACAGCTTAAAATTTCGGGACGAAATTTATTTAACGGGTAGGTACTGTAGTGACCCGAACTTTTCCATGTTTATATATATTAATTGAGATTGATATTTACATGATTAAATGTTTCCAACATGTTAAGCAATTAAACTTGTTAAGACTTGATTAATTGAAATATGTTTCATATAGACAATTGACCACCCAAGTTGACCGGTGATTAACGAACGTTAAAACATGTAAAAACTATATGATGACATATATATGGTTATATATATAGTTAACATGATTTTATTATAAGTATGTATCTCATTAGGTATTTTAACAATGAGTTATATACATAAAAATGAGACTATTAATTTAAGAAACTCGAAAACGATATATATAACGATTATCGTTATAACAACGTCTTACTAGGTACATATGAATCATATTAAGATATTGATACACTTGGTTAATTATGTTAAATGATAAGTAAATATATTATTAAGTGTATTAACAATGAATTACATATGTAAAAATAAGACTACTAACTTAATGATTTCGAAACGAGACATATATGTAACGATTATCGTTGTAACGACATTTAACAGTATATACATCATACTAAGATATATTATATATCATAATATCATGATAATATAACAATTTAACATCTCATTTGTTATAATAAACAATGGGTTAACAACATTCAACAAGATCGTTAACCTAAAGGTTTCAAAACAACATTTACATGTAACGACTAACGATGAGTTAACGACTCAGTTAAAATATATATACATGTAGTGTTTTAATATGTATTTATACACTTTTGAAAGACTTCAATACACTTATCAAAATACTTCTACTTAACAAAAATGCTTACAATTACATCCTCGTTCAGTTTCATCAACAATTCTACTCGTATGCACCCGTATTCGTACTCGTACAATACACAGCTTTTAGATGTATGTACTATTGGTATATACACTCCAATGATCAGCTCTTAGCAGCCCATGTGAGTCACCTAACACATATGAGAACCATCATTTGGCAACTAGCATGAAATATCTCATAAAATTACAAAAATATGAGTAATCATTCATGACTTATTTACATGAAAACAAAATAACATATCCTTTATATCTAATCCATACACCAACGACCAAAAACACCTACAAACACTTTCATTCTTCAATTTTCTTCATCTAATTGATCTCTCTCAAGTTCTATCTTCAAGTTCTAAGTGTTCTTCATAAATTCCAAAAGTTCTAGTTTCATAAAATCAAGAATACTTTCAAGTTTGCTAGCTCACTTCCAATCTTGTAAGGTGATCATCCAACCTCAAGAAATCTTTGTTTCTTACAGTAGGTTATCATTCTAATACAAGGTAATAATCATATTCAAACTTTGGTTCAATTTCTATAACTATAACAGTCTTATTTCAAGTGATGATCTTACTTGAACTTGTTTTCGTGTCATGATTCTGCTTCAAGAACTTCGAGCCATCTAAGGATCCGTTGAAGCTAGATCCATTTTTCTCTTTTCCATTAGGTTTATCCAAGGAACTTAAGGTAGTAATGATGTTCATAACATCATTCGATTCATACATATAAAGCTATCTTATTCGAAGGTTTAAACTTGTAATCACTAGAACATAGTTTAGTTAATTCTAAACTTGTTCGCAAATAAAAGTTAATCCTTCTAACTTGACTTTTAAAATCAACTAAACACATGTTCTATATCTATATGATATGCTAACTTAATGATTTAAAACCTGGAAACACGAAAAACACCGTAAAACCGGATTTACGCCGTCGTAGTAACACCGCGGGCTGTTTTGGGTTAGTTAATTAAAAACTATGATAAACTTTGATTTAAAAGTTGTTATTCTGAGAAAATGATTTTTATTATGAACATGAAACTATATCCAAAAATTATGGTTAAACTCAAAGTGGAAGTATGTTTTCTAAAATGGTCATCTAGACGTCGTTCTTTCGACTGAAATGACTACCTTTACAAAAACGACTTGTAACTTATTTTTCCGACTATAAACCTATACTTTTTCTGTTTAGATTCATAAAATAGAGTTCAATATGAAACCATAGCAATTTGATTCACTCAAAACGGATTTAAAATGAAGAAGTTATGGGTAAAACAAGATTGGATAATTTTTCTCATTTTAGCTACGTGAAAATTGGTAACAAATCTATTCCAACCATAACTTAATCAACTTGTATTGTATATTATGTAATCTTGAGATACCATAGACACGTATACAATGTTTCGACCTATCATGTCGACACATCTATATATATTTCGGAACAACCATAGACACTCTATATGTGAATGTTGGAGTTAGCTATACAGGGTTGAGGTTGATTCCAAAATATATATAGTTTGAGTTGTGATCAATACTGAGATACGTATACACTGGGTCGTGGATTGATTCAAGATAATATTTATCGATTTATTTCTATACATCTAACTGTGGACAACTAGTTGTAGGTTACTAACGAGGACAGCTGACTTAATAAACTTAAAACATCAAAATATATTAAAAGTGTTGTAAATATATTTTGAACATACTTTGATATATATGTATATATTGTTATAGGTTCGTGAATCAACCAGTGGCCAAGTCTTACTTCCCGACGAAGTAAAAATCTGTGAAAGTGAGTTATAGTCCCACTTTTAAAATCTAATATTTTTGGGATGAGAATACATGCAGGTTTTATAAATGATTTACAAAATAGACACAAGTAAGTGAAACTACATTCTATGGTTGAATTATCGAAATCGAATATGCCCCTTTTTATTAAGTCTGGTAATCTAAGAATTAGGGAACAGACACCCTAATTGACGCGAATCCTAAAGATAGATCTATTGGGCTTAACAAACCCCATCCAAAGTACCGGATGCTTTAGTACTTCGAAATTTATATCATATCCGAAGGGTGTCCCGGAATGATGGGGATATTCTTATATATGCATCTTGTTAATGTCGGTTACCAGGTGTTCACCATATGAATGATTTTTATCTCTATGTATGGGATGTGTATTGAAATATGAAATCTTGTGGTCTATTATTATGATTTGATATATATAGGTTAAACCTATAACTCACCAACATTTTTGTTGACGTTTTAAGCATGTTTATTCTCAGGTGATTATTAAGAGCTTCCGCTGTCGCATACTTAAATAAGGACGAGATTTGGAGTCCATGCTTGTATGATATTGTGTAAAAACTGCATTCAAGAAACTTATTTTGTGGTAACATATTTGTATTGTAAACCATTATGTAATGGTCGTGTGTAAACAGGATATTTTAGATTATCATTATTTGATAATCTACGTAAAGCTTTTTAAACCTTTATTGATGAAATAAAGGTTATGGTTTGTTTTAAAATGAATGCAGTCTTTGAAAAACGTCTCATATAGAGGTCAAAACCTCGCAACGAAATCAATTAATATGGAACGTTTTTAATCAATAAGAACGGGACATTTCAACAAGGTCCTGTCTTCGACCATGTTATGCAACCACCGTTCTTACGGTTGACACCCGATTTTGGTTCAGTGACCTAATGAATTCTGGTGAATTCTTAGGATTTTACGTTCAATGGTAATGAACGCATTGAAAATAGGTTTTCAGAAAACAAATCGGTTTTAATTTTGATCAAAATATTTTCTCGTTCAAGCTCGAGTTTAGATATCATCGAATTCCATGAGTTTGTAATTCTCAATCTTTAAGGTCAATCTCAAGGATTGAGTAATATCAGGCTTAAAAGCTAATTTTTGATCTTTAAGGAGATTATCCTTTCTGGGGGTCTGATGTGATTCCCCGTACAAAACCATCGTGTACGAATCATCAACAACATGATCATTACAAGGTCAAATACTATATGCGGTTTCAAAAGAAGTTTGCATTTATGAATAAAGGTGATGTCTTAACCAACATCAAATGTCATAAATAAAAGTATGCTTCAATGAACAGAAGCAATTAGTAATAGTACGTGACCCAATGGTCGTTACAAATCATTGTTTCAAAAGGTAACATAGTTTGAATGCAAATAAAACGTTTCATGCGGTGACAACTCTAACAAGCACAGCGGGTGTCTACAAGGCATGACTAGTACAACAGCGGAAGCAAGCAACCTTAAGCACCTGAGAAAAACATGCTTAAAAATGTCAACACAAAGGTTGGTGAGCTATAGTTTAAGTATAACAGTACTGTAAGGTAGGCCACGAGATTTCAGTGCTTCAACAGCGTTTCAAAACAGTATGTAAAGTATATGTTTAACCGTGGGCACTTGGTAACTAACTTAACGTTTATACCCCCCTGAAAGTACACTTGGCGAGTGCGTATGTTTACGAAGTATTAAACACCCGTTAAATGCTAGCGCTACTAGCCCGAGTGGGGATGTCAAACCCTATGGATCCATATCTAAGATTCGCGTTCACCGGCTCAAAGACCAATGACTAAATGTTACCGAGCTAAGGGGAAAGTTTATGCCGTTGTATAACCCACACATATATAAAGTTTAAGTACTCGTGCCTAGTATGTAAAACGTAAAATGCGCATTTATTCTCAGTTTCCAAAATAGTTAAAGTAAAAAGGGATGCTATAACTCACAGTGTAAAGTAGTAGTAAAGTCGGTACGCGATAAAGTAAGCAAAGTGGTTGGTCTGAAAGTCCTCAACCTAAGTCAAAAGGTACTAAGTCAGTAAATCTTCCCAATAGGTTTAAATGTATGTAAATTAGGTCTTAAGTATCATCATCATTCATCATCAAACAAAAAGTATAAAGTAAGTTTCATTCTAGAAAAGAGTTTAAAACAAAGGCTGACTTCGATCAGTCTCCACGGCCTCTATACAAACTGAATTGAGGTGGGACCAATCGCCATGGCTCCATATATGAGTCCTTTAGTTTCTGTAAAAATTCCAGAACCAAACTCGTCTTCGTTTGACCGTGGCGACGGTTTAAGTGCGAGTAGGTCAGAATTTTCAGCACAACGTTAAAAGGACATAGTGACGTTCAGAGGGCCATAGATCCTAAACCGTAACTCGGATTAAGATGAGTCTTAAACGAAAAATTATCTAATCGAACAGAGCTAACTGAAAATAAAATTTACAGTAGCCCAGGTATTCTGATCAGACCCGGAAAACAGTAGGTTTAGTGTTCCGGTGGGTTCTTGGTGCTCGATGCTCATCACGGTTCTCATCCTTGATGCATATAGCTTCAAGTGTACAACTTGTTGATGTGTTTGCATCATCTTTACCAAGTTTTGACCATCATAACACAAGTGTAAGTCTAAGATAAGTAGTATAACTCAATTAAGTGTTGCAAGTAGTTTGGTGAACCAAAGTTACATCAAGATCTTAGATCCGACACATACATGAACTCTAAAAGTAATATTAAGCTACAAACTTGAAAGTAAACTAAATAATCAAGATCTTAAGTTGTAGAATATAGTTATTAGTTAGATCTTGAAGATCCAAGACCCAAAAGTCTAGATCTAAAGTTACTAAGTTAAATCCTAAGTCATAACACTTGAATCTTTACTTTAATGAAACCATAAGTTATGAAACTTAGATTCTCATCTTGTAAAGTGTATGTAAGCTTACAAGCTCTTGTTTACAACAAAATAATAAGACCATAAGCTATAGAAACTTAGATCTATCAAAAGTATATGAAGTTGTAACTAGAAAGTTAAACTTCCATGTTCTTGAACTTACAAAGTTAACTTTGGTTCAAGAAAAATGAGATCAAGATTAACTAGTAATACTTGACCATGCTTACAACAATCACAACTTTAAAGTACTTAAATGGAGAAATAAATTAAATCTACAAGTTACAAGTCCATGGTTGTTCATACTTTAAAGATTCAAGCCAAGGTTTTGATCTTTAAGAAAGTAAACCTTAAGTTTACAAACATGGATTCAAGTATGATTTCTACAACTCATGAACTTTAAATCTTTAAAACATTAAGTATAGAACCATAAACTAGAAAGTTTAGATTCTTTGTTCTTGGTTCTTTACAACAAAAAAAAAATGAAAGTAACCAAGATTAGATGAAGATACAAGTTATAGAACTTGATCTTTAACAAAGATAAACAACAAGTAAGTAATCAACAACAAAGAACAAGTAATCAAAACAAACAAATGATGATGATGTATGTGTATAGGCTACGGTTTTTGAAGAGAAAAAGAAGGGAGAAGTAAGCTTGTAACTTACCAAATTAGAGAGAAAAATGAGAGAGAAGTGTAAGTATTTTGTGTATGTGTGAAATGTGAGATGAATACAAGTAAATAAGTGATAAATAAAAAAAAATTGAACTCCCTCCCTCCCCATTGAAAGTTGACAGTTTTGGGACCAAAGAGGAAGGGTCAACTTGCTACTTTCATATATTGGGAGATGGTGTATGCTTGAAGTAGTATTAAAGCTAAATGGGTGTGGGAAAATAGTGTAAAGATACAAGTAACTAGATTCTTCATGAACTAATCAATCTAGTTTAGTTTTAATGTAATACTTACATGATAGTAATGGGCTAATTAATCCATTAAGAAGTAGGGTGGGCTTCCAAGTCCAAATCAAATAATAAAAGCCCAAGTTCAAGTAAGTATGCAATTAATCAAATAAAGCCCAAGTAATTAACTAGTAACCTTAGTTAATTAAAATGACTAATAATAATTAATCATGAATGCAAATAATATTCTAAAATATTATTCGTGAAAAGTTCGTGTGTCACAAAGACGAGTCGGGCCATGTATAGTCAAGTACGGTAACAAGTAAATGTATATAAATACATTTATTAAAGCGCGGGTATTAATAATAAATATTATTAATTAAACGTTGGAAAATCCAGGGTCGTTACATCTGATTCATTAGTCTTATCAAGCTAATTTGCATGACGCCCTCCCCATTTTACGAGATAGATCCTCTCATGGTTAGGATAAGTATGACCACATGGAGACCCTGTTTGATGCTGAGGTCCGTGGATTTCCTGCTGATTTTAGAGATGACTTTTCTAGATTTTTCGTCAACCTACAGCTGGTCTGGACGACAACTTCCTGACCTAAATCAAGAAGTGCGTGTCTTTTTCGAAACACTTTACTTCCTTTTAATGATGGAATTGATTCATCGTGTAGATCCATCTTTCTTTCGAATATATTACAGTAAATCGGGTAAAACTGTTAATTTTGTCCAAAATAAAAGCTCATGCAATAAATTTACAGAAACATGTGATAGATAGTTTTTAATTGAATAACTTGGTACACAACTCTCCACTAACAAATCCAACTATTACTACGAACCAGAAAATTGGCGTCTATTAATTTAATCGCTTGCAATAATTTTCCGTCGAAATTTAAAGATTTTAAAAATTCTATGTCCTATGAACTAGAGCGTAGAAATGAAAAAGAAAAAGAGTGCGTCAAAAAAAACAAGAGGTCGAAAAACAAAATAAACTTAGAAATTAAAGTTTTACGTCTAAAGCTTAGTGTGACGCCCCGTACTAAATCATCATGTACGGACCATCAACAACAGGATCATTACAAGGTCAAACACTATATGCGTTTTCAAAAAAAGTTGCATTCATGATAAAAGGTGACGTCATAAACAACGTCAAGTGTTTTACATCCAAAAGTATGCTTCTATGAACGGAAGCAAGTAATAATAGTACGTGACCCTCAGGTCATTACAAATCATAGTTTCAAAAGTATTAAGTTTGAATGCAAGATAAAGTAGTTCATGCAGTGACATCTCTAAAGCAGCTGGTGTCTACAGCAAGACTAGTACACAGCGGAAGCAACCTTAAGCACCTGAGAAAAACATGCTTAAAAACGGCAACACAAAGGTTGGTGAGCTATAGTTTAAGTATAACAGTAATGTAAGGTATGCCACAAGATTTCAGTGCTACAAAGAGCGTTTCAAAACAGTATGATAAAGTATATGTTTAACCGTGGGCACTTGGTAACTAACTTAACGTTTATACCCCCTGAAAGTACAGTTGGCAAGTGCGTATGTTTACGAAGTATTAAACACTCGTTAAATGCTAGCGCGACTAGCCCGAGTGGGGATGTCAAACCCTATGGATCCATATCTAAGATTCGCGTTCACCGGTTCAAAAACCAATGACTAAACGTTACCGAGCTAAAGGGAATGTTTATGCCGTTGTATAACCCACACATATATAAAGTTTAAGTACTCGTGCCTAGTATGTAAAACGTAAAATGCGCATGTATTCTCAGTTCCCAAAATAGTTAAAGTAAAAAGGGAATGCTATTACTCACAGTGGTAAAGTAGTGGCAAAGTCGAGTCAGGAAATAAGCAAGTGTGTAGGTCCGGAAAGTCCTCAACCTAAGTCAAATAGTACTAAGTCAGTAAATCGTCCCAAAAGGTTTAAATATACGTAAATAAGGTCTTAAAGGTCATCATCAATCATCATCAAACAAAAGGTGTAAAGTAAGTTTCGTTCATGAAAGGAGTTTAAAACAAAGGCTGAGTTCGGTCAGTCACCACGGCCTCTATACCTACTGAAATAAGGTGAGACCAGTGGCCATGGCTCCGTATATGAGTCCTTTAGTTGTGGTAAAAATACCAAAAGCAAACTCGTCTTCGTTTGACCGTGGTGACGGTCTAAGTGCGAGTAGGTCAGAATTTTCAGCACAACGTTAAAAGGACATAGTGACGATCGGAGGGCCATAAATCCTAAACCGTAACTCGGATTAAGACGAGCCCTAAATGAAAAGTTATCTACTCGAACAGAGATATCTGAAAATCATATTTACAGTAGCCCAGGTCATACTGATCAGACCCAGAAACAGTAAAACAGTAGGTTTCGGGGTTCTTGGTACTTGATGCTTATCACGGTTCTCATCCTTGATGCATATAGCTTCAAGTGTACAACTCGTTGATGTGTTTATATCATATTTACCAAGTTTTGACCATCATAACCCAAGTGTAAGTCTAAGATAAATAGCACAACTCAATCAAGTGTTGTATGTAGTTTGATGAACCAAAGTTACATCAAAGTCTTAGATTTAACACATACATGAACTATAAAAGTAATATTGAACTACAAACTTGAAAGTAAACTAACTAATCAAGATCTTAAGATGTAGAACATAGTTCTTATTTAGATCTTGAAGATCCAAGACTCAAAAGTCTAGATCTAAGGTTATTAAGTTAAATCTTAAGTATTAATACTTGAATCTTTAATGAAACCATAAGTTACAAAACTTAGATTATCATCTTGTAAAGTGTATGTAAGCTTATAAGCTCTTAATTATGACAAAGTTAGAAGACCATAAGCTACATAAACTTAGATCTTACATAAATATATGAAGTTATAACTAAAGAGTTACACTTCCATGTTCTTGAAATCTTAAAGTTAACTTTTAGTTTCAAGAAGTATGAGATCAAGACTAACTTGTAATACTTGACCATTTAAACCAATAAACATGAAATTAAAGTGCATAATATGAAGTAATAAACTTAAATAAACAAGTTAATAAGTTCATAGGTTTCATACTTTTAAAGATTCAAGCCTAAGTCTTGATCTTTAGAAAGTAAACTTTAATTTACTTCATGAACTTCAAGTATGGTTTTAACTCATGAACTTTAATCTTTTAAAACAATAAAGGTAGAATCATAAACTAGTAAGTTTATGTTCTTGTATGTCTTGTAAGAACAAGTTGATATGAAGAATCAAACTAACAAGTTTGATTCTTAGTAACAAGTAAGTAACAACAACAAGTAAGTAAATAATTATCAAAGACAAGTAACAACAAACAAAGAATGATGATGATGAAGGTGTTTGGTATTCGGTTTTTAGATGAAGAAAAAGAGAGGAAAAGTTTTCATATTACTTACAAGTATTTGAGAGAAAAAGAGATAAAAAGAAGTAAGTTTGATGTGTGTGTGTAAAGTGAAAATGGACAAATGAAGTATGCAAGTGATAAGCAAATAAAAAAAAAATTGAACACTCCCTCTCCATCATAAAAGTTGATGGATTGCATCAAGGAAAAGGGGAGGGAAGTGTCCACAAGGTTAAGCATGTAATTGGCTTTAAAAGTTGGTTAATAGGGTGCATGGTGTTGGAAGATGGTGTAACCTTACAAGTAACTAGATTCTTTCACATAACTAATCTAGTTTAAACCCTTAATGGACTACTTACATGTGAGTTGGGCTAAAGAGTCCATAAAAGATGTAGGGTGGGCTTTTAAGTCCAATAACACTAATAAAAGCCCAAGTTCCATCAATTAACAAATTAATCCAATTAAAGCCCAAGTAATTAACTAGTAACCTTAGTTAATTAAAATGATTAATAAAATTAATCATGAATGTAAATAATATCTGAAAATATTATTCGTATAATGTACGTGTGTCACAGAGACGTTTCGGGCATTTAAAGTCAAGTATGATCAATCGTGGTAACAAGTAAATGTATAACAATACATTCATTTAATCACAAGTATTAATAATAAATATTAATAAGTAAACATTGGAAAATCCAGGGTCATTACATTACCCACCTGTTAAAGAAAATTTCGTCCCGAAATTTTAAGCTGAGGTAGATGGAGGAGTCGGGAAAAGGTGAGGATACTTCCGCATCATTTGATCCTCTCGCTCCCAGGTAAACTCAGGTCCTCGTTTGGCATTCCATCGTACTCGAACGATCGGAATCTTGTTATGTTTCATAGTTTTGACCTCACGGTCCATAATTTCAACAAGCTCTTCCACGAAGTGGAGTTTATCATCAATCGTAAGTTCTTCCAATGGTATGATAAGTTCGGGTGCAGCAAGACACTTCTTCAAGTTTGACACATGGAAGGTAGGATGAACTGAGCTCAATTGTGCTGGTAGATCCAAACGGTAAGCAACGGGTCCAACACGCTCCAAAATTTTGAAAGGACCAATGTACCGCGGGTTTAACTTTCCGCGTTTTCCAAAACGAATCACACATTTCCAAGGTGCAACCTTCAACATAACACGGTCACCAACGTTGAATTCAAAGTCTTTACGTTTAAGATCGGCATAACTCTTTTGATGATCTCGGGCAGTCTTAAGTCTCGCTTGGATCTGAGCAATCTTCTCCGTTGTTTCATGGACTACCTCGGGTCCGGTGATTTACTTTTCGCCTACTTCGGCCCAACAAATAGGAGATCGGCACTTGCGGCTATACAATGCTTCAAAATTAATGCTTGAGTGATAACTATTGTTGTACGAGAATTTGGCTAATGGAAAATGCCTTTCCCAGGCCTTTCCGAAATCAATGACACATGCACGCAACATATCCTCCAAAGTCTGAATCATTCATTCACTTTGCCCGTCGGTCTGTGGGTGATAAGCAATACTCATGTCGAGGCGAGTTCCCATGGCTTCTTGCAAAGAACGCCAAAATCTAGAAGCAAAACGGGGATCGCGGTCTGAGATGATCGATAAAGGTACACCATGATGAGATACAATCTCCTTGATGTATAATTGAGCAAGTCTCTCCATTGTATCCGTTTCCTTCATAGCCAAAAAGTGTGCAGATTTGGTAAGGCGGTCAACAATAACCCAAATAGTATCGTATCCGCCCACCGTCTTTGGTAGCTTGGTGATGAAATCCATTGTGATCCTTTCCCACTTCCATTATGGGATTTCCAGTTGTTGAAGCAACCCAGAAGGTCTTTGATGTTCGGCCTTAACTTTCGAGCAAGTCAAACATTTCCCAACATAAGTTGCAACATCTTTCTTAAGATTCGGCCACCAATACTGTTCCTTAAGATCGTGGTACATCTTGTCCACTCCGGGGTGAATAGAATATCTCGATTTGTGGGCTTCATCAAGTATAAGGTTCCGTAGATCTCCATAAAGAGGTACCCAAATTCTTCCGGCATAATATCGGAGTCCAGACTCCCTAACCTCGAATCGAGAGACAAGAATGTTCAAGTGTTTATGAGATATATTCTCCTCCTTGAGAGCCTCATCTTGGGCTACACGGATCTGACTGTTGAGATTCGAATGGATGGTGATGTTCAGAGCCCTAACACGAAGAGGTGCCATCCTCTCCTTTCGGCTCAAGGCATCATCTACAACATTGGACTTGCCAGGGTGATAGCGAAGTTCACAATCGTAGTCGTTCAGCGTCTCGATCCATGGATGCTGTCTCATATTCAGTTGCTTCTGATCGAAGATGTGTTGGAGGCTCTTGTGATCGGTGAAGATAGTGCTCTTAGTTCCATAAAGATAGTGTCTCCACAATTTGAGCGCAAAGACAATGGCTCCGAGTTCGAGATCGTGAGTAGTGTAGTTCCGTTCGTGAATCTTCAGTTGACGAGAAGTGTAAGCGATAACCTTTGATCTTTGCATCAGTACACAACCAAAACCACTTTTCGATGCATCACAATAAACAACAAAGTCGTCACTGCCCTCAGAAAGTGATAAGATAGGTGCGGTGGTTAACTTCTTCTTCAAAGTTTGGAATGCTGATTCGTGTGCGGGTTCCCATATGAACTTCTTCCCTTTGTGAGTCAGCGCGGTCAAAGGACGCGCAATCAGAGAGAAACCTTCAATAAACCTTCGGTAATAACCAGCGAGACCTAGGAATTGGCGAATATGCGTCGGAGTAGTGGGGGTTTCCCACTTGTTGATAACTTCAATCTTGGCGGGATCAACTTTAATACCTTGGTCGCTCACAACATGACCCAGAAATTGGACTTCCTTTAACCAAAATTCACACTTGGAGAATTTCGCATAAAGTTGCTCTTGTCTCAAGAGTTCAAGTACTAGTCGGAGGTGTTGCTCATGCTCTTCTTCGCTCTTAGAGTAGATGAGGATATCATCTATGAAGATGATAACGAACTTATCCAAGTACGGCTTGCAGACACAATTCATAAGGTCCATGAACACGACAGGTGCGTTGGTCAATCCGAATGGCATCACGAGAAACTCATAATGACCATAACGGGTTCTGAATGCAGTTTTCATCACCTCACTTTCCTTCACCCTCAACTGGTGATAACCGGATCACAAATCGATCTTTGAGTAAACACTCGATCCTTGTAGTTGATCAAAAAGATCATCAATGCGGGGAAGAGGATACCGATTCTTGATCGTCAATTTGTTGAGTTCACGGTAGTCGATACACATACGGAAGGATCCATCCTTCTTCTTCACAAACAACACAGGTGCGCCCCAAGGCGAGAAACTTGGTTGGATAAATCCACGGTCAAGTAGTTCTTGTAGTTGACTCTGTAATTCTTGCATCTCGGAAAGTACGAGTCTATAAGGTGCGCGAGCTATAGGTGCAGCTCCTGGCACTAAATCGATCTGAAACTCTACTGCTCTCGGCGGTGGTAATCCAGGCAATTCTTCAGGGAAGACATCGGAAAATTCGTTCATAATTCGAACGTCGTTCACACTCTTCACCTCAGTTTCTACTATTTTCACATGCGCTAGGACAGCAAGACGTCCCTTCTTCATGATCTTTTGCGCTTTCACGTAACTAATGAGGTTCAGCTTCGAGGTACATATCTCTCCATAAATGATCAGTGGCTCACCATCTCCTTGTGGTATACGAAGTGCTTTGTCTCCACAGCTAATATCGGCCCTTATCTTGGTCAACCAATCCATACCGACGATCACGTCAAAACTTCCCAATTTGATGGGTATCAAATCAATTTCTAAATCTGCACCAGCTATGTTGATAATAGCTCCTCGACTAATATGGTCAACTTTCTCAAGTTTTCCATTGGCGACCTCGACAAGCATACTTTCTTTTAAAGGACTAACGACCAATTAATCTTATCACAAAAGTGTATACATACATAACTTCTATCGGCACCAGTATCAAATAGGACAGAAGCTAAAAGATTGTTGATAGTGAATATACCTGTCACCAAGTCGGGATTCTCGCGTGCATCCTTTGCATTAACATTGAAAGCTCTACCATGCGGTGGTCCGCCGTTTTTTCTTTTGTTGGGCACGCATTTCTGAAATGGCCTGTTTGTCCGCATTCGTAGCACTTTTTCGGTCCATTTGGGTTCGCCTTCACATTCAGGGTGGTGACCTTGCAGTCTTTACCGATATGTCCAGTCCGTTGGCACTTTTCACAAACAACGTTACAATACCCAGTATGGTGCTTGTAGCACCGCTTGCATTGTGGTAAGGTTCCCTTGTAGTTCGGGTTGGAGTTCCCACCGTTGTTGTTTCCTTTGAAACCCTCATGTAGTTTCGCCGAGTTTTGATCATAGGTCTTTCCTCTGTTGTTATCCCATTTGCGCTTCTCACTACTACCCGCTTCAGACTTAGCCTTCTTCGGTTCATCAATGATAATTTGATTCATTAAAGTATGCTCCATGCGCATCGCTTCCGGGACATTTGGTGGCTTGGACGAGGTGACGTTTCCCTTAATGCTCTTAGGGAGTCCCCAGAAGTATCTTTCCATACGCTTGAATTCTGGGGTGACCATTGTCGGACACATCAGGGCTAGTTCCAAAAATCTCCGGTTGTAACTATCCAGGTCATTCCCAACAGCCTTTAACTGCATAAATTCTATCTCCATCTTCTGGATCTCGGTCCTAGGGCAATATTCCTCAATCAGAGCCCCTTTGAATTCCTCCAATGGAGTAGCAAACGCCTCATCAATACCTTTTGCTTGAGCTAACGTGTTCCACCACGTTAGTGCACCATCAGACAGCGTGCATGAAGCAAACTTGGTCTTATTCTCCTCTGAACAGTTACTAACTCGAAACATAGATTCTAACTTCTCGAACCATCTAGTGAGACCAACCGGCCCCTCTGTTCCACTGAAGTTGTGAGGTTTGCAGCTCTGAAACTCTTTGTACGTGCACCCATTACGAATGGGCGGGATAATCGGTGGCGATGGCGGTAGAGCTTGGCGGTTCCTTTCCGCTAAAGCTGCGGTGACTCGTTCGTTGATCATATCCTCGATTTGGGCTGCGGTAGGTGTGGATCGTTCGTTGGCCATGGTGTTCTAAACAAAAATTTTGACTCAAGTCAAAGTCCAGTATGCAAATAGTAATAATACAGTATATGGTAACCAACATGGAATCAAAACATCGCATGTTTATTAAGTAATGCAATCCAGGTACAAATACCACAGAATCATCATACAGTAATGTAAATAGAACATCGTGCAAGAATTAAATAACGCAAAGTTCCATTCATTAATAATAATAAGTTTCATACATCTGTATAAGTTCTTACAATACATAAGTGAAACATAAAACTACAACTAGATTACATAATGAATTCTACTACAAAAACCCTACGGTGATGGTGGGTGTAGGATGTCCAATACATGGGACATTTGGTCCTCGAGCTCAGTTACCCGAGCACGGAGGATCTCCACCTCCCTCATCAGTTCCTCGACAGAGGGGGAGGGTGGGACAGGCGGTGCAGTCAGTGCGGGTGGTGCAGATGGTCCGGCTCCAGAAGTAGAGGCTGCGAGGCAGTAAGGCTTACGGATGAAGGGATCTACAGGATATGGCACAAGCCGCTTACGGGCGGTAACCCTACGACGCTGACCATATGCGTCAGTGAATGCTCGTCCTCCGTTGATCCCCGAAATAATGGTGCCGTCGAAATGGTACAGCTTCTTCGGCGGGGTGGAGGGTGGCTGAACAGATGCATCATCGGGGTCCTCCTCGTCGGTGTCATCGTCACTAGAGTCATCTGTAGATGAGTTGTCGGACGAAGGATCATCTGAATCGTGTGGAGGTGGCTGCGCGGGTGGCTGTACTGGCTCTCCTCAGGCGGCCATCATCTGTCAATATCTGAAGGGTGGAATAGGCACGAGACATCCATCAGGGGCGCGTCGGCACCAATGGCGATACTGGTTACGGAATGGACCCTCCCCAAATTCCGCGGGAATCATAACATCACCGGAGCGAGGCTGTGACCCCGAGGGTCCTGGGGCAGATGGAGCTGGAATCTCCTGGGGGTCCTGGGCTCTGTCAGAAGTAGCCACTGGGGCGGGAGTATGGCTGCTATCTCCAGAAGATGAAGTGCCGGGGTCACTGGAGGATGTCGCCAACGGGATCGGTGGATCGGTAACAGTGGCAGGTGAAGTGGCTGAAGTGTCTAAACTGCCCAAAATGATAGCAGGTGGAATATCCTACATCTGAACAAGGAAAATTAAATTTTCCATGTCAGTAAGTCATAAAGTAAGCACGTATTAGGCCAACAGTCAAAATCATGTATAACAGTAAGTAGCATGGCAATAACGACAAGTATCATGCAATCGAAAGCATACAATAGCATGCAGTAGTGAAATCATGTAATAGCATACGGCATATCGCAGTAAAAGTAAGCAGCAGCATGCAGTAAGTTTAGCGGAAACAAGTAAACTAGCAAGTTGTAGATTAGTCCTATTAGTGAATCCTACTCGGGTCGGTCTTAGACTTACTAATGCAACCTAATTCCCTACAACCAATGCTCTGATACCAAATGTGACGCCCCGTACTAAATCATCATGTATGGACTATCAACAACAGGATCATTACAAGGTCAAACACTATATGCGTTTTCAAAACAAGTTGCATTCATGATAAAAGGTGACGTCATAAACAACGTCAAGTGTTTTACATCCAAAAGTATGCTTCTATGAACGGAAGCAAGTAATAATAGTATGTGACCCTCAGGTTGTTACAAATCATAGTTTCAAAAGTATTAAGTTTGAATGCAATATAAAGTAGTTCATGCAGTGATATCTCTAAAGCAGCGGGTGTCTACAGCAAGACTAGTACACAGCGAAAGCAACCTTAAACTGTAGTGACCCGAACTTTTCCATGTTTATATATATATTAAATGAAATTGTTATTTACATGATTAAGTGTTTCCAACATGTTAAGCAATCAAACTTGTTAAGACTTGATTAATTGAAATAGGTTTCATATAGACAATTGACCACCCAAGTTGACCGGTGATTCACGAACGTTAAAACTTGTAAAAAATATATGATGACATATATATGGTTATATATATAGTTAACATGATATTATGATAAGTAAACATATCATTAAGTATATTAACAATGAACTACATATGTAAAAACAAGACTACTAACTTAATGATTTTGAAACGAGACATATATGTAACGATTATCGTTGTAACGACATTTAATGTATATATATCATATTAAGAGATATTCTTACATCATAATATCATGATAATATAATAATTTAAAATCTCATTTGATATTATAAACATTGGGTTAACAACATTTAATAAGATCGTTAACCTAAAGGTTTCAAAACAACACTTACATATAACGACTAACGATGACTTAACGACTCAGTTAAAATGTATATACATGTAGTTTTTTAATATGTATCCATAAAATTTTGAAATACTTCAAGACACTTATCAAAATACTTCTACTTAACAAAAATGCTTACATCCTCGTTCAGTTTCATCAACAGTTCTACTCGTATGCACCCGTATTCGTACTCGTACAATACACAACTTTTATATGTATGTACTATTGGTATATACACTCCAATGATCAGCTCTTAGCAGCCCATGTGAGTTGCCTAACACATGTGGGAACTATCATTTGGCAACTAGCTTGAAATATCTCATAAAATTACAAAAATATGAGTAATCATTCATGACTTATTTACATGAAAACAAAATTACATATCCTTTATATCTAATCCATACACCAATGACTAAAAACACCTACAAACACTTTCATTCTTCAATTTTCTTCATCTAATTGATCTCTCTCAAGTTCTATCTTCAAGTTCTAAGTGTTCTTCATAAATTCTACAAGTTCTAGTTTCATAAAATCAAGAATACTTCCAAGTTTGCTAGCTTACGTTCAATCTTGTAGAGTGATCATCCAACCTCAAGAAATCTTTCTTATTTACAGTAAGATATCTTTCTAATATAAGGTAATACTCATATTCAAACTTTGATTCAATTTCTATAACTATAACAATCTTATTTCGAGTGGAAATCTTAATTGAAATTGTTTCGTGTCATGATTCTACTTCAAGAACTTTCAAGCCATCCAAGATCCTTTGAAGCTAGATCCATTTGTCACTTTTTCAGTAGGTTTATCTACAAAACTTGAGGTAGTAATGATGTTCATAACATCATTCGATTCATACATATAAAGCTATCTTATTCGAAGGTTTAAACTTGAAATCACTAGAACATAGTTTAGTTAATTCTAAACTTGTTCGCAAACAAAAGTTAATCCTTCTAACTTGACTTTTAAAATCAACTAAACCCATATCTATATCTATATGATATGCTAACTTAATGATTTAAAACCTGACATACGCCGTCGTAGTAACACCGCGGGCTGTTTTGGGTTTGATAATTAAAAACTATGATAAACTTTGATTTAAAAGTTGTTCTTCTGGAAAAATGATTTTTCTTATGAACATGAAACTATATCCAAAAATCATGGTTAAACTCAAAGTGGAAGTATGTTTTTCAAAATGGTCATCAAGACGTCGTTCTTTCGACTGAAATTACTACCTCTTACAAAAATGACTTGTAACTTATATTTCTGACTATAAACCTATACTTTTTCTGTTTAGATTCATAAAATAGAGTTCAATATGAAATCATAGCAATTTGATTCACTCAAAACGGATTTAAAATGAAGAAGTTATGGGTAAAACAAGATTGGATATTTTATTTTTGTAGCTACGGGAAATATTAACAATTCTATACAAATCATATCCTAGCTAACTTATATTGTATTATACATGTATTTTAATATATTATGTAATCTTGGAATACCATAGACACGTATGCAAATGTTTTGACATATCATATCGACCCATGTATATATATTATTTGGAACAACCATAGACACTCTATATGCAGTAATGTTGGAGTTAGCTATACAGGGTTGAGGTTGATTCCAAAAATATATATACTTTGAGTTGTGATCTAGTCTGAGACGTGTATACACTGGGTCGTGGATTGATTCAAGATAATATATATCGATTTATTTATGTACATCTAACTGTGGACAACTAGTTGTAGGTTACTAACGAGGACAGCTGACTTAATAAACTTAAAATATCAAAATGTATTAAAAGTGTTGTTGATAATGCTAAAAACGAACATATATTTCATAGCATTATTTCTCAAGAAAGACAAGCTTTTAGTTGCAATTGTTCTATTTACAAATGATATTCGTTTAAATAATAAAAGGTGAAGACAAAAGACAGATTCGACGAATTGAAGACGCAAACGACCAAAAAGCTCAAAAGTACAAAAGACAATCAAAAAGGTTCCAATTATTGATAAGAAACGTCTCGAAATTACAAGAGTACAAGATTCAAAACGCAAAGTACAAGATATTAAATTGTACGCAAGGACGTTCGAAAATCCGGAACCGGGACATGAGTCAACTCTCAACGCTCGACGCAACGGACTAAAAATTACAAGTCAACTATGCACATAAATATAATATAATATTTAAATAATTCTTATAATTATTTAATATATTATATTTATATTTAAACCGTCGGCAGAGAAAGACTCCAAAGGGACTGAGCTGTAAATTCATTCTCCGCGACTCGCGGAGTTTGAAGAGGATTTCACCGCGAGTCGCGGAGCCCCCAGTTTTGAAACTCCCTATAAAGCAAACCGAATTCTGATCATTTTCATCAATCTTTTTCTTCTTCTTATCATACGTAAATTATATATATATATATATTTATAATTTATATTTTAATTTTAATTCTAATAATAAGGGTATGTTAGCGAATATTGTAAGGGTGTAAGTCGAAATTCTGTCCGTGTAACGCTACGCTATTTTTAATCATTGTAAGTTATGTTCAACCTTTTTACATTAATGTCTCATAGCTAAGTTATTATTATGCTTATTTAATCCGAAGTAATCATGATGTTGGGCTAATCACTAAAATTGGGTAATTGGGCTTTGTACCATAATTGGGGTTTGGACAAAAGAACGACACTTGTGGAAATTAGACTATGGGCTATTAATGGGCTTTATATTTGTTTAACTAAATGATAGTTTGTTAATGTTAATATAAAGATTTACAATTGGGCGTCCCTATAAATTACCATATACACTCAATCGGACACGATGGGCGGGGTATTTATATGTACGAATAATCGTTCATTTAACCGGACACGGAAATGGATTAATAGCCACTAGAATAATTAAAACAGGGATGAAATTACATTCAAGGGTAATTGGTGTAATTGTTAACAAAGTAGTAAAACCTTGGTTTACACGCAGTCGATAACCTGGTGTATTCATTAAACAAAGTATTAAAACCTTGTTACAATTCGAATCCCCAATTAGTTGGAATATTTAACTTCGGGTATAAGGATAATTTGACGAGGACACTCGCACTTTATATTTATGACTGATGGACTGTTATGGACAAAAACCAGACGGACATATTAAATAATCCAGGACAAAGGACAATTAACCCATGGGCATAAAACTAAAATCAACACGTCAAACATCATGATTACGGAAGTTTAAATAAGCATAATTCTTTTATTTCATATTTAATTTCCTTTATTTTATATTTAATTGCACTTCTAATTATCGCATTTTTATTGTTATTATATTTAATTGCACTTTTAATTATCGTACTTTTTAATTATCGCAAGTTTATTTTATCGCACTTTTATTATTCGTAATTTCATTTATCGTTATTTACTTCATGCTTTAATTTAAGTCTTGTATTTATTTTTAATATTTTTGGTTTTAACTGCGACTAAAGTTTTAAAATCGACAAACCGGTCATTAAACGGTATAAACCCCCCTTTATAATAATAATATTACTTATATATATATTTGTATTTTTATAAAAGTAAACTAATATAGCGTTGAGCTTTGTTTAAAAAAAAGATTCCCTGTGGAACGAACCGGACTTACTAAAAACTACACTACTGTACGATTAGGTACACTGCCTATAAGTGTTGTAGCAAGGTTTAAGTATATCCATTCTATAAATAAATAAATATCTTGTGTAAAATTGTATCGTATTTAATAGTATTTCCTAGTAAAATATAAACTATTTCGTATACCTTAGCTTTGACTTCAAGTATTTTTGGCGCCGCTGCCGGGGACCCTCTTAAATGCCGGAAGCGCAACGCTAATATTAAAAAAAAAGATTTTTAGTTTACTTCTATTAAAAATTCGTTTTTGTAAAAATACGTTTTAATTATTCAAAAATATAAAAAGAAAAACAAAAATATAAGTATTTTTAAGATTTTGTTAAATATTTAAGTTTTATAAGTTTCTTTATTTTTATTTTAGTTTATAAAAATATAAGTTTTATTTAAATATCTTTTATTTATTTAAAAACAGAAAACAGAAAATAAAAAAAAATAAATAAAGAAAAACGCGTCGAATTTAATAAGCTGTCATCTGAATTTCTGAACCCCGCGACTCGCGGGGTTTTCTGCATTAATTACCGCGACTCGCGGAGCTGCTCTGACACGCGAACAGGAAGCCCTAATCCTGCATTTATTACGAATTATTATTAATTATTATTATTATTAACCCTAATTATTATTATTATTATAATTAAGTTTATTTTTAATTTAAGTTTTATTTAATTTATATATTGTTTAAATTAGTTTAATTAATTTGTAAAATTAGTAGTTTTATTAAATAAATAATATAAAATTAATATTTTTATAAAAATTGTACTTTTTACAACTTTTTGTATATTTTTATATTTTGTCCCTTTTTAATCGTTTTAGCGTAACTTTTGTATTTTTAGCTCATATTTAATTTTAAACTTAGTTTTTGCCATAGTCATTTTTACTCCTAGATTTTTAGGCTTTGCCGTAGAATTCCTTAAGTGCTTTTTCTTTAGACTAAGATTTAGGTACTTTAGAATTTTGCGACGCCTTTTTAAGTTTTAGTTTCTTTTTAAGTTATTTTCATTTGGGATTTAGTTTTTCCTGTAAGCTTTAATATTTTTAGACGACTTTCCTTTTACTATGTATCAATTATCATTCCAATTAGTAATTTCAATTTGCGATTATAATTTTAAGTTAGTTGTAGTAATAAGGTTAGGTTAGTCAAGTATTTTTAAGTTTTGATAAGTTTCTTTTATTTTTCCGTCACCTTTTATTTTTCAACCATTTTTTCTTTTTCGACCTTTTTCGACGAACTCTTTTTCTTTCTTATTTCTCGCTATTCTAGTTTTAGGACATAGATTTTTATTCTACTTCTTATCTAAATTTCTTAAAATTACGAAAATTTATTTTAAGTGGTTAAATTAATAGACATCAAAATTTTCTGGTTCGTAGTAATAGTTGGATTTGTACGTGGACCGGGTTATTGGAGCCAAACAGTCCTCAATTATATTGAGACCAAACGAATCCTGCCCCTCTGCTGCATCTTTTGGCTATTCGAAATGTGGGCAAAATCAGAAAAGTCTATTGATTGGATAACTTATTATAATTTTTCTTTCCTTTTTAAAAACTAATAGGATATTCAGTGAATGCACCGAGCAAGACGATCACCACCTTTTGTACGTTCACCACCTGTAACTCGATCAAAACATTTAGCAAATATAACCGCCGTTGACTTTTCTTTAGAATCGTCATCCAGTCAACCAAGTACTTCAGTTCAAATTTCCGATAATCCATTTTTTGAACCCAACCTCACAATTGAGAATCCGGAGAATATTCAGGAACGGTTCGTAGATCCTGAACCACTAAACTTTCCTCCGGAACCACCAATCATTCAAACAGAGATTGTTGAGGAACGAACCATTAAATCAGAATCATCTAGTGATACCGATTCAACAAATTCAATTATGGAGAATCTGGAACCTTTAAGTATGGAAGACCGAATGAGAGCTAAACGCACTGGCCAAGGTCACGCAATTACTCATCCAGACATTAATGCGCCAGATTATGAAATCAAAGGACAAATTCTACACATGGTGACTAATCAATGCCAATTTAGTGGTGCGCCGAAGGAAGATCCAAATGAACATCTACGTACCTTTAATAGGATCTGCACACTATTTAAAATCCGAGAAGTGGAAGATGAACAGATATATCTCATGTTATTTCCCTGGACTTTAAAGGGAGAAGCCAAAGATTGGTTGGAATCGTTACCTGAAGGGGCGATTGATACATGGGATGTTTTAGTTGACAAATTTCTTAAACAATTCTTTCCTGCATCTAAAGCCGTAAGACTTCAAGCAGAAATTGTTACGTTTACACAGAAACCAAATGAAACTCTATATGAGGCGTGGACACGATATGGAAAGTTATTAAGAGGATGTCCGCAACATGGTTTAGACACCTGTCAAATAGTACAAATATTCTACCAAGGATGCGACATCACTACAAGAAAAGACATAGATATAGCAGCTGGTGGTTCTATTATGAAGAAAACCGAAACTGATGCTTACAAAATTATTGATAATACTGCTTCCCACTCACATGAGTGGCACCAAGAAAAAGACATCGTTAGATCATCTAAAGCAGCTAGAGCCGATTCTAGCCATGACTTAGATTCCATTTCCGCAAAGATAGATGCTGTGGAGAGACGAATGGAAAAGATGACTAAAGATAGTCACTCAATACGAATTAGTTGTGAGAAGTGTGGAGGACCACATTTGACAAAAGATTGTCTCAGTATTGAATTAACAATGGAACAAAGAGAGAATATTTCATACATAAACCAAAGGCCTGGAAATAATTATCAGAATAATTATCAACCGCCAAGACCGATTTACAATCAAAACCAAAATTATAACCGAAATATTCCATACAACAACCAACAAGGTCCTAGCAATCAACAAATATCCAATAATACTTACAACCAGCAAAGACCAAATTTTCAAAACAAACCACCACAACAAACCGATGATAAAAAGCCGAATTTAGAAGATATGATGACGAAGCTAGTTGAAACTCAAACGCAGTTTTTCACATCTCAGAAACAAACCAATGAACAAAATGCTCAAGCATTTAGAAATCAACAAGCTTCTATTCAAAATCTGGAACAAGAAGTAAGTAACCTAGCAAGGTTAATAGGTGAAAGAAAACCGAGAAGTCTACCTAGTGATACAAATGGTAACCCCCGGAATGAAACAGCTAAAGCTATTACCACAAGAAGTGGTACAACACTTAAACCACCTGAAATACCTGTAACTTCTGATGAAGCCATTCCTACTCCACAAGAACCACAACCTGATCAAGATAAGGAAAAAGAACCGGTAGTTGAAAAGATTAATGAAGATAACACAGTTAAGGATAAACCTTATGTTAAACCATATCAACCACCACTTCCTTATCCGAGTAAAATGAAGAAAGAAAAACTTGAAGCCGAGCAATCCAAATTCTTGGATATGTTTAAATAGATAAATGTAAATCTTCCTTTCATTGATGTGATTTCAGGAATGCCTAGATATGCTAAATTCTTGAAAGATCTAATCTCAAATAGAAAGAAAATGGAAGAACTCTCGGCTGTTACTATGAATGCTAATTGTTCAGCAGTGCTGTTGAATAAGATACCAGAAAAATTATCTGATCCAGGAAGTTTCACAATTCCATGTTTTCTGGGTAGTCTTAGTTCAATAGAAGCATTAGCAGATTTAGGTGCTAGTATAAATCTAATGCCGTATTCACTATACACTAAACTAGACCTTGGAGAATTGAAACCAACCAGAATAAGCATACAACTAGCCGATAGATCAATAAAATATCCTAGAGGGATAATGGAGAACATGCTAGTTAAAGTTGGTACTTTAGTATTTCCAGTAGATTTTGTTGTTCTGGACATGGAAGAAGATTCTCAAGTTCCTCTCATATTAGGAAGACCATTCTTAAACACGACTAAAGCAATGATAGACGTGTTCGGTAAGAAACTGACCCTAAGTATAGAGGATGAGAGTGTTACCTTTTCAGTTGATAGAGCAATGCAACAACCACAATCTGCAGATGATACATGTTATTATATTCAAACTATAGATGCACATGCAGAATTATTAGAAGAATTTCCAGAATTACAAGGAACAGGAGAATGTTCTTTAGGAGAAGGTAATGAACCAATTGATGAAGCTGAAATGTTAGCTACACTTATAGCTAATGGATATGAATCAACAACAGAAGAAATTCAAATGCTAAAAGAAGAAGACAGATATCGATATAAATCATCGATAGAAGAACCTCCGAAATTAGAGTTAAAGCCACTTCCAAACCATTTGGAATACGCTTATTTACATGGTGAATCTGAATTACCTGTAATAATATCGTCTTCTCTTACTGAAAATGAGAAATCACAACTCATTTCTGTGTTGAAAGCTCATAAACCAGCCATTGCATGGAAGATTCATGATATTAAAGGAATAAGTCCTTCGTATTGCACACATAAAATCCTTATGGAAGAAGGTCATAAAACGTATGTGCAACGCCAACGAAGACTAAATCCTAATATGCAAGATGTAGTTAAGAAAGAGATTATTAAACTGCTAGATGCAGGTCTAATTTATCCAATCTCTGATAGTCCATGGGTAAGCCCAGTTCAATGCGTGCCCAAGAAGGGTGGCATGACTGTCATTACAAATGAGAAAAATGAGCTTATTCCTACTAGGACTGTAACAGGATGGCGTGTGTGTATTGATTATAGAAAATTAAATGACGCCACCAGAAAAGATCACTTTCCCTTACCTTTCATTGATCAAATGTTGGAAAGATTAGCCGGAAATAGCTACTATTGTTTTCTAGATGGATTTTCCGGATATTTTCAAATTCCAATAGCACCCGAGGACCAAGAGAAAACCACATTCACGTGCCCTTATGGTACTTTTGCTTACAAACGCATGCCATTTGGACTTTGTAACGCCCCTGCAACCTTTCAAAGGTGTATGATGGCGATTTTTCACGACATGATAGAAGAATGCATGGAAGTATTCATGGATGACTTTTTAGTCTTCGGTGATACATTTAAATCATGTCTAGTTAATCTGGAACGAACGCTAATTAGATGCGAAAAATCAAATCTAGTACTTAATTGGGAGAAATGCCATTTCATGGTTAAAGAAGGCATCGTTCTTGGACATAAAATTTCAAAAGAAGGAATTGAAGTGGATAGAGCTAAAGTAGATGTAATTGCTAAACTTCCACATCCCACCAATGTTAGAGGAGTTAGGAGTTTTCTAGGGCATGCCGGTTTTTACCGACGTTTCATAAAAGATTTTTCTAAAATTGCCACTCCTATGAATAAACTCCTAGAAAAGGATGCTCCATTCATCTTTTCAGATGAGTGTATCAAATCTTTTAATATTCTTAAAGAGAAACTCACTAATGCGCTGATCATGATAACACCAAATTGGAATCTACCATTTGAACTAATGTGCGATGCAAGTGATTTTGCAATGGGAGCCGTTTTAGGACAAAGGATTGAAAAACGATTTCAACCTATATATTATGCTAGTAAGACATTACAAGGAGCACAAACGAACTATACAACTACTGAAAAAGAACTCCTTGCTATTGTCTTTGCTTTTGACAAATTTCGATCATATCTCGTTCTAGCAAAAACGGTGGTCTATACCGACCATTCTGCTCTTAGATACCTATTTTCAAAACAAGATGCTAAACCAAGATTAATCCGTTGGATCTTACTATTACAAGAGTTTGATATTGAAATCCGAGATAAAAGAGGAGCAGAAAATCTCGCCGCTGATCATCTTTCTCGTCTTGAAAATCCTGAGTTAGAAGTTCTAAATGAATCAGCCATACAAGACAACTTTCCTGATGAATATCTATTGAAGATAGATTATAAAGAAATCCCATGGTTTGCAGACTATGCAAACTACTTAGTTTGTGGATTCCTTAAAAAAGGATTATCGTACCAAAGACGAAAGAAATTCTTCAGTGATATAAAACACTATTTCTGGGAAGATCCACACCTGTTTAAAAGTTGTCCCGATGGAATAATACGCCGATGTGTATTTGGAAATGAAGCTAGTAAAATTTTAAACCATTGTCACACAGGACCAACAGGAGGGCATTATGGGCCTCAACTAACAGCAAGAAAAGTTTATGAAGCTGGATTCTATTGGCCTACAATTTACAAAGACGCACACCTTCTTTGCAAATCCTGTGATGCATGTCAAAGGGCCGGAAAAATAAGTCAACGTGATGAAATACCACAAAATGTCATCCAAGTATGTGAAGTATTTGACATTTGGGGTATTGAATTTATGGGTCCATTTCCAAAATCTCATAATAATCTATATATACTCGTAGCCATTGATTATGTATCTAAATGGGCGGAAGCACAAGCTCTCCCAACTAACGATGCACGAGTTGTAGTCAACTTTTTAAAACGTCTTTTTGCAAGGTTTGGAACACCGAAAGCTTTAATAAGTGATCGGGGTACTCATTTCTGTAATAATCAACTTGAGAAAGTTCTTAAAAGATATGGAGTAACTCATAAAATCTCCACCGCATATCATCCACAAACAAGTGGACAAGTTGAAAATACCAACCGAGCTTTAAAACGTATTCTAGAGAAAACCGTAGGATCAAATCCGAAGGAATGGTCCATTAAATTGGAGGATGCACACTGGGCTTTTAGAACAGCCTACAAAACTCCAATTGGAACCACACCTTTTAGACTTGTTTATGGAAAAGCATGTCATCTTCCAGTAGAAATTGAACACAAAGCATTTTGGGCTTTGAAGACATGTAATCTTGATTTACATGAAGCCGGACGTCTACGATTAAGTCAACTAAACGAATTAGAAGAATTAAGACATGAAGCATACGAAAATTCGTTAATCTATAAAGAAAGAACGAAGAAATGGCATGATAAAAGAATCAGAAGTTCAAAAGAATTTAAAGAAGGAGACAGAGTTCTTCTTTTCAATTCACGATTCAAGCTATTTCCTGGAAAATTGAAATCAAGATGGTCTGGACCATTCATAGTCAAAAGAGTTTTCCCATACGGAACGATAGAATTGATAAATTCAAATGGGATTGAATTTAAAGTTAATGGTCACAGAGTTAAACATTACATACATGGTCCGATGGAAGTCGACAACGAAGTTAATCACAATTTCGACACCACAGCTAACTAAGTGTGGGGAGAATCAAGTCTTTAAAGGATAATATGTATTTATGTTAGAGTTAGATTGTCTGTTTTCGTGTAATTCTCGAAAATGGAACCCGAATGGTCTTTCCCTAGCAGACCCTAAAGAACTAGTCTTCTCCCCCCATTCTGAATTTTTATTTTTTTTAGGTTTTTACAAAATGAAGACTGCCTGTGAACTAAACCATGGTCTAATGCTACACGCTTTGATCACTAAAAGAAATAATGACATACTACCGAGTGAATTAGTATCAGTAATCAGAGAAAGAATGGACGGAGTTAGAAAAGAATCCAGATGCGAAGATAATAAGTTACAATTTGGTAAAGGAAAATCAAAATCCGCAGCGAAAAGAAGAGCACGACACCTAGAAAGATGTCACAAATGCGGAAAATGGTCACATGGAGGTAAATGTTCAAATAATCAAACCTATTCAAATACCGAATTTGTTACTTTATGCAGAGACGGACCGTTCATATGTTTAGAAGAAAATACACTGAATGCTCGAGGTTATGCCTATGTAGCTATGGAAAACCAATTAAACCGACTATCTTATGAATGGAATAGATCATATAACTAAGAAATCTATTTCACAGGTATGTCTGTACAGTTTTTATTTTATTTTTATTTTTAACCTTTTGATAATAAACGCTAATTTGTTCGCTAAAAAGTATTAAATTGGTATTGAATAAAATTAGGTTTGGCGACCGAAATTATTGATATCATTCAAAAATTTATTACATCACTGCGAAATTTAACGTTTATTCTTAAGGTATAAATATCTTTAAACAATCAACCCAAAATATTTCAAAAATTCGTCATGAGTTAAATTAGGTCTTGGAACCGAAATTACTTTACCGAAAAGAGGGGCGCATATTTTTGATAATATTTGATTGATTAAAGTGGGATAAAAAGACAAAAAGATTTTTAAATTTATTTTTACCATGTTTTTAAAATTAATATTTAAATCTTAAATTAATATTGTAAACTTTGTAAAAACAATATATTTAAAATTGTAAATATTTGAAAAATTAATATAAGTTTGATATGAATTTATAAATTTTTAAATTAAAATTGGTGTGAATTTTTAATTTTTAAAATATAAATTTTTAATTTTATGCATTTCAAATTTTAAGTTTGGTGTGAATTTTTAATATAAATTTTGAATTTTATATTTAAGTTGTGTGAATTTAAAAACAAAAATTTACTTTATCTCATTAAGTTAAAAATATGATTTTTAAAATTCGTCGTAAGTTGAAGACTAGGTCTTTGAACCGAAATTGCTTTACCCGAGGGAGGGACGAGAACTTTTATTATCATTATTTTTAATCTTATTGAATTAAAGTATGCCAAAAACATAAAAAAAAAAAAACCCAAAAATCTTAGCTTTTAAAACAATCGCTACAAAAAGACAAATTTTAAAATTTTGTCGAAGGACGGACTAGGACATCGATCCGAAACGACCTCGTCCTAAATAACAAAGGAAACAAAATTTTAAAATTAAGTACTTAATTGTTTTATAAGTTAATGATTATAAAAAAAAAAAAAAAAAAATCAAACTCCGCGACTCGCGGAGTTTGAAGTGCAATTCGCCGCGACTCGCGGAGGGGTCGGAAATCAGAAAAAAATAAAGAGCTGCAAACTGATCAGTCCACACCCCCAACAGCAAAATAACTGCGAAAAACACTCCGCAAAAACACGAAAAAAAACCCCCAAAATCACAATTTTTAACCGTTAATCACCAAATCTTTTGCTAAAATCATGTTGAGAAGGATGCTATCTAAGAATTACTCAAGAAAAACGAATGAAAGGGGTGAATCTTCATCCCAAGCCCGCAATGCTCCTGCTGAGAATTTGGAACAACAGGAGGTGGATAACTACTACAAGCAGGATATACCTCATCCAGTCATGACCTTTTCTGATATGCACTTGGAAGAGTTGCACCCGAACCTGAGATTTGATAGACTTTGGATAGATTATCCAAAATATCAAAGGGGTTTGCATACTCTTCATTCTAAGGTTGTTGAGGTACCGAGGGTCATAGAATGGGGACCCTTAGAAGATGTAGAATTGGCCGGGCCAATTAGGGAATTACTTGTACAGAGGTATGGTAATTCTACTTTTAATGACTGGGTACGTTTATTCACCATGCGTAGACCTGTATATAAAGTATGGTGTGAAGAATTGTTATGTAGTATAGAGTTGAATGATCAGGTAGCTAGTTTAACCGATCGTTCTTTTATTCGATGCGCCACATGTCTTTACTGGACATGGCTCAGGCTTTACGTATATATACGCCTGAGGAGTTAGCGTCTGCCGATTGTAGAGGATTGATACTAAACGGTAGAAAGATAGATGAAAATTTTGATACACACGGTGTGTGGAGTCAAATGACAAGCCATCACCATTTCAAAGGGGGAAATTACTCTTATTTGGATATAGATAGAGCCGAATTAAGAGTGATACATAGGTTTTTAGCTAATTCGATTACACAAAGGGGTAAGAACAAGGAAAAAGTAAATGAACAGGATTTGTTTTACCATTTGTGTATTCGAGACCCACAAAGCGCTGTAAGTATACCATATTGTGTGGGTTATTATTTATCAGTTATGGTTCGGGGGATGCGACCGCATAGCATAATAGGAGGTGGTATTTTTATTACTTTGATTGGTGAATATCTCGGTGTGGATATAAGTCAGGGGGGATTATTAGTAGAAGAACCAGAACCCCGCGATACTATAGGTTTAAATGTATACCATGGTGCGAAAGTTTTGAAGAGGCGAAATAACGCCGCAGTACGATACCATGGTAGACATCCACAGGTGGAGAGAAACCAACAGCAAGGTAATGTAGGAGGGGGGAATGAGATGCAAGAAATGCAAAGGTTTATAGCTTCTCAGGAATACGAAAATGCTAGACAGAGAGCATTTGAAGATTGGCAAGTTCATCAGAACCAAATCATAGCTCATTGCCAACATATAGGTAGAAACTATATTCCTACACCGAAACCCATCTTCCCTCCCTGGTCTATAGAGATGCAGCCACCGTATCCTACGTATGACCCTGCCGAAGCATTCTATAGCACCTATGGTTATGCCTGGAACCCCTATTGGTACCAGTATCATCCCTAGTATACTTAGTTTTATTTATTTTATAATTTGTAATTATTGATACGTTTAATACTGTTGTTAATATTGTAATCATTTTTTATAATTATCTTACTTTTATTCTTAGATTTTAATAATTTTTGAATGTGGGGTAATATACCAAACTTCAAAAATATGTATATATGTTTGCGGTTTATCTTATGTACACAACAGGGTAAAACAACGCATTTTCAAAGACTGGCATTAAGTTCAGCAAAAGCAACTAATTTTGACGACAAGATGCAAAATATATGTGAAATAACAACAAGACGGAATGAACAAATGATGTGCACCATTTATCATTCAGCAAACAAACGCCAATATATTTGGAAACTTTGGTAAAATTTAATCATTTTCACACAAATCACCCTCAATAATTTAAATTGTTACTGATTTCTTGCAAATGAGGGCATTGCAAGATCTTAAGTGTGGGAAGGGGTTAAATTCTTTCGGATTTTAAAATTTTTATCTTAAACACTTGGTTACCATTAAAAATACTAGTAAAGCAGTAGTTGTATTAGAATCTAGTGCTCTCTGATAAAAAAGAACAGCCCTAGTCTTATATACTAACTACCCAATTCTAGTAAAATTTTTAAAAATTTTCAATTAAATGAATTCAAAATCATGTTTATACATATTTATGAACGATAAAACTAGGTTTTAACACCGAAATTATTGTTACCTCGGAAAGGACATAAATTGAGAAACAAACTAAAATGTTAAAATTCATTTAAAATGGAATAGAGGACGATAAAAAGGAAAATAAAAGCCAAGTGTGGGAAAATTTACCAAGTTATCTTAAACATATGTCACATATATCTGTAACAAATAACTGAAAATACTTTTGCTTTGGACTAAACTAAACTGTTTTACCCGATGAAAGAAAAGAAGAGATGGATCTACACGATGAATCAATTCCATCATTAAAAGGAAGTAAAGTCTTCCGAAAAAGAAACGCGCTTCTTGATTTAGGTCATGAAGTTGTCGTTCAGACCAGCTGTAGGTTGACGAAAAATCTAGAAAAGTCATCTCTAAAATCAGCAGGAAATCCACGGACCTCAGCATCAAACAGGGTCGCCATGTGGTCAGATTTATCCTAACCATGAGAAGGATTTATCTTGTAAAATGGGGGGGCACCATGCAAATTAGCTGGATAAGACTAATGAATCAGATCCCCAGAAAGGATAATCTCCTTAAAGATTAAAAATCAGCTTTTAAGACTGATATTACTCAATCCTAGAGATTGACCTTAAAGATTGAGAATTACAAACTCATGGAATTCAATGATATCTAAACTCGAGCTTGAACGAGAAAATATTTTGATCAAAATTACAAACCGATTTGTTTTCTGAAAACCCTATTTTTAATGCGTTCATTACCATTGAACGTAAAATCCTAGGAATTCACCTGGAATTCATTAGGTCACCTGAACCAAATCGGGTGTCAACCGTAAGAACGGTGGTTGCATAGCATGGTCAAAGACAGGACCTTGTGCCATACCGAAAAATTATGAGGGTAAGCTTTACTATTGCTCCTACCAAGGATAGTAATTGCGTCCGACACGTTATAAACCATAATTAAAAGCATGTCAGGGGACATTGCCTTAACAGTTGCTTGTTCAACGCTTTCCTTTACAACCGGACGGTAGTTTACCGAAAGGTAATATACGGGACAAGTAAACTGGACGTGTTGCTTTCCAAATACAAGGTTAGCAAGTGGGTGACACAAAACCGCAAGTTTTGAGCTAAAATTTTCAAATCTGAAACCCACCAAACCCACAAAAATATTTTGCAAACACCGGTAAAGGGTTATCCCGGAAAACTTATCTAGGGTAAAAACTAGATTTAATTTTCAAAAGATCAAATGTTTTCATAAAGATCCAATTTCCTTAATGGATCTAAATTTTTATAGTCATGTGGGACTGTAAACCATATCGTTACTACCATTGTTTATACCGCCGTATAGAAATCACTGATGTACAAAGTGTGAAGAATAAAGAAGTGATTCTAGTATTTCAAGACGATATTGCTTGAGGACAAGCAACGCTAAAGTGTGGGAATATTTGATAATGCTAAAAATGAACATATATTTCATAGCATTATTTCTCAAGAAAGACAAGCTTTTAGTTGCAATTGTTCTATTTACAAGTGATATTCGTTTAAATAATAAAAGGTGAAGACAAAAGACAGATTCGACGAATTGAAGACGCAAACGACCAAAAAGCTCAAAAGTACAAAAGACAATCAAAAAGGTTCCAATTATTGATAAGAAACGTCTCGAAATTACAAGAGTACAAGATTCAAAACGCAAAGTACAAGATATTAAATTGTACGCAAGGACGTTCGAAAATCCGGAACCGGGACATGAGTCAACTCTCAACGCTCGACGCAACGGACTAAAAATTACAAGTCAACTATGCACATAAATATAATATAATATTTAAATAATTCTTATAATTATTTAATATATTATATTTATATTTAAACCGTCGGCAGAGAAAGACTCCAAAGGGACTGAGCTGTAAATTCATTCTCCGCGACTCGCGGAGTTTGAAGAGGATTTCACCACGAGTCGCGGAGCCCCCAGTTTTGAAACTCCCTATAAAGCAAACCGAATTCTGATCATTTTCATCAATCTTTTTCTTCTTCTTATCATACGTAAATTATATATATATATTTATAATTTATATTTTAATTTTAATTCTAATAATAAGGGTATGTTAGCGAATATTGTAAGGGTGTAAGTCGAAATTCTGTCCGTGTAACGCTACGCTATTTTTAATCATTGTAAGTTATGTTCAACCTTTTTACATTAATATCTCATAGCTAAGTTATTATTATGCTTATTTTATCCGAAGTAATCATGATGTTGGGCTAATCACTAAAATTGGGTAATTGGGCTTTGTACCATAATTGGGGTTTGGACAAAAGAACGACACTTGTGGAAATTAGACTATGGGCTATTAATGGGCTTTATATTTGTTTAACTAAATGATAGTTTGTTAATGTTAATATAAAGATTTACAATTGGGCGTCCCTATAAATTACCATATACACTCAATCGGACACGATGGGCGGGGTATTTATATGTACGAATAATCGTTCATTTAACCGGACACGGGAATGGATTAATAGCCACTAGAATAATTAAAACAGGGGTGAAATTACATTCAAGGGTAATTGGTGTAATTGTTAACAAAGTAGTAAAACCTTGGTTTACACGCAGTCGATAACCTGGTGTATTCATTAAACAAAGTATTAAAACCTTGTTACAATTCGAATCCCCAATTAGTTGGAATATTTAACTTCGGGTATAAGGATAATTTGACGAGGACACTCGCACTTTATATTTATGACTGATGGACTGTTATGGACAAAAACCAGACGGACATATTAAATAATCCAGGACAAAGGACAATTAACCCATGGGCATAAAACTAAAATCAACACGTCAAACATCATGATTACGGAAGTTTAAATAAGCATAATTCTTTTATTTCATATTTAATTTCCTTTATTTTATATTTAATTACACTTCTAATTATCGCATTTTTATTGTTATTATATTTAATTGCACTTTTAATTATCGTACTTTTTAATTATCGCAAGTTTATTTTATCGCACTTTTATTATTCGTAATTTCATTTATCGTTATTTACTTCATGCTTTAATTTAAGTCTTGTATTTATTTTTAATATTTTTGGTTTTAACTGCGACTAAAGTTTTAAAATCGACAAACCGGTCATTAAACGGTAAAAACCCCCCTTTATAATAATAATATTACTTATATATATATTTGTATTTTTATAAAAGTAAACTAATATAGCGTTGAGCTTTGTTTAAAAAAAGATTCCCTGTGAAACGAACCGGACTTACTAAAAACTACACTACTGTACGATTAGGTACACTGCCTATAAGTGTTGTAGCAAGGTTTAAGTATATCCATTCTATAAATAAATAAATATCTTGTGTAAAATTGTATCGTATTTAATAGTATTTCCTAGTAAAATATAAACTATTTCGTATACCTTAGCTTTGACTTCAGTTGTAAATATATTTTGAACATACTTTGATATATATGTACATATTTGTTATAGGTTCGTGAATCGACCAGTGGCCAAGTCTTACTTCCCGACGAAGTAAAAATCTGTGAAAGTAAGTTATAGTCCCACTTTTAAAATCTAATTTTTTTGGGATGAGAATACATGCAGATTTTATAAATGATTTACAAAATAGACACAAGTACGTGAAACTACATTCTATGGTTGAATTATCAAAATCAAATATGCCCCTTTTTATTAAGTCTGGTAATCTAAGAATTAGGGAACAGACACCCTAATTGACGCTAATCCTAAAGATAGATCTATTGGGCCTAACAAACCTCATTCAAAGTACCGGATGCTTTAGTACTTCGAAATTTATATCATATCCGAAGGGTATCCCAGAATGATGGGGTGATAATGCTAAAAACGAACATATATTTCATAGCATTATTCCTCAAGAAAGACAAGCTTTTAGTTGCAATTGTCCTATTTACAAGTGATATTTGTTTAAATAGTAAAAGGTGAAGACAAAAGGCAGATTCGACGAATTGAAGACGCAAACGACCAAAAAGCTCAAAAGTACAAAAGACAATCAAAGAGGTTCCAATTATTGATAAGAAACGTCTCAAAATTACAAGAGTACAAGATTCAAAACGCAAAGTACAAGATATTAAATTGTACGCAAGGACGTTCGAAAATCCGGAACCAGGACCAGAGTCAACTCTCAACGCTTGATGCAACGGACTAAAAATTACAAGTCAACTATGCACATAAATATAATATAATATTTAAATAATTCTTATAATTATTTATATATTATATATTATATTATTAAAAACCGTCGGCAGAAAAAACAAAGGCATGTGAGTCTCCCCAGCTGGCCATGCGATCGCATGGCCTGGAAGGCATAAATCCATGCGATCGCATGGTGCACAGTTCCAGCCCACATGCCTATAAAAATCGAGCTTTGGTGTAACACAAAACACATCTTTTTATTCTCCTCATTCAACGTATAATATTTATATTTATATTATAATTTTAATTTTAATTTTAATTTATAATAATAAGGGTGTGTTAGCGAATGTTGTAAAGGCGTAAGTCGAAATTCTGTCCGTGTAACGCTACGCTATTTTTAATCATTGTAAGTTATGTTCAACCTTTTTAATTTAATGTCTCATAGCTAAGTTATTATTATGCTTATTTAATCCGAAGTAATCATGATGTTGGGCTAAAAATATTAAAATTGGGTAATTGGGCTTTGTACCATAATTGGGGTTTGGACAAAAGAACGACACTTGTGGAAATTAGACTATGGGCTATTAATGGGCTTTATATTTGTTTAACTAAATGATAGTTTGTTAATGTTAATATAAAGATTTACAATTGGGCGTCCCTATAAATAACCATTTACACTCGATCGGACACGATGGGCGGGGTATTTATATGTACGAATAATCGTTCATTTAACCGGACACGGGAATGGATTAATAGCCACTAGAATTATTAAAACAGGGGTGAAATTATGTACAAGGACACTTGGCATAATTGATAACAAAGTATTAAAACCTTGGGTTACACTCAGTCGACATCCTGGTGTAATTATTAAACAAAGTATTAAAATCTTGTTACAGTTTAAGTCCCCAATTAGTTGGAATATTTAACTTCAGGTATAAGGATAATTTGACGAGGACACTCGCACTTTATATTTATGACTGATGGACTGTTATGGACAAAAACCAGACGGACATATTAAATAATCCAGGACAAAGGACAATTAACCCATGGGCATAAAACTAAAATCAACACGTCAAACATCATGATTACGGAAGTTTAAATAAGCATAATTCTTTTATTTCATATTTAATTTCCTTTATTTTATATTTAATTGCACTTCTAATTATCGCACTTTTATTTTTTTGTTATTGTATTTAATTGCACTTTTAATTATCGTACTTTTTAATTATCGCAAGTTTATTTTATCGCACTTTTATTTATCGCAATTTCATTATCGTTATTTACTTTACGCTTTAAATTAAGTCTTTTATTTATTTAATATTTTACATTTGGTTTTAACTGCGACTAAAGTTTTAAAATCGACAAACCGGTCATTAAACGGTAAAAACCCCCCTTTAAAATAATAATATTACTTATATATATATATATTAGTATTTTTATAAATTAAACTAATATAGCGTTAAGCTTTGATTAAAAGATTTTCCCTGTGGAACGAACCGGACTTACTAAAAACTACACTACTGTACGATTAGGTACACTGCCTATAAGTGTTGTAGCAAGGTTTAAGTATATCCATTCTATAAATAAATAAATATCTTGTGTAAAATTGTATCGTATTTAATAGTATTTCCTGCTAAAATTTAATAGTATTTTATACCCCTTAGCTTTAACCATCAAGTATTTTTGGCGCCGCTGCCGGGGAACTTTCTTGCTTAAAAGCCGGAAGCGCAACGCTAAAAAGAAAAAAACAAAAAGATTTTTATTTTTAGTTTACTTTTATTAAAATACGCTTTTGTAAAAAATACGTTTTAATATATTCGAAAATATAAAAAGAAAACAAAAATATAAATATTTTTAAGAGTTTGTTAAATATTTAAGTTCTATAAAAGTTTCTTTATCTTTATTTTATAAAAATATAAGTTTTATTTAATTTATATATATATATTACATAAATATATAAAACAGAAAAAAAAAAAATATATTAAAACTCGAGTCCGGTACTGTAGCAGCCCACTCTGTGGCCCGAAACCCTAGCCCATGCGATCGCATGGCCGGGTAGCTTAGGACTCATGCGATCGCATGAGCCCGTCTGACACGCCACAGTTGACTGCAGCCTGCATTAATTACGAATTATAATAATTATTATTATATTTAAACCCTAATTAGGGTTATATATTATATAATTTAATTTAGTGTTATTTATTTAATTTGTATTTTTAGTTTAATTAGTTAATTTAAGTTGTAAAATTAATAGTTTTATAAAATAAATAATATAAAAATAATATTTTTATAAAAATTGTAATTTTTACAACTTTTAGTATATTTTGTCCCTTTTTAATTGCTTTAGCGTAACTTTTGTATTTTTCGCTCGTATTTAGTTTTAATTCATAATTTTTGCCATAGTTATTTTTATTTCTAGATTTTTAGGCTCTGCCGTAAAATCCCTTAAGTGCTTTTTCTTTAGACTAAGATTTAAGTGCTTTAGAATTCTGCGACGCCTTTTTAAGTTTTAGTACCTTTTTAAGATATTGCCATTTGGGATATAGTTTTTCCTGTAAGCTTTAATATTTTTAGACACCTTTTACCTATGTATCAATTATCATTCCAATTAGTAATCTCAATTTGCGATTATAATTTTAAGTTAGTGATAGTAATAAGGTTGGGTTAGTCGAGTTTTTTTTTTAAGTTTTATAGTCATTTTTTTTCTTTCTTATTTTTCGACGCCTTTTATTTTTCGATCTTTTCTTTTTCGACCTTTTTCGACGCGCTCTTTTTCTTTCTTATTTCTCGCCATTCTAGTTTTAGGACATAGATTTTTATTCTACTTCTTATCTAAATTTCTTAAAATTACGAAAATTTATTTTAAGTGGTTAAATTGATCGACATCAAAATTTTCTGGTTCGTAGTAATAATTGGATTTGTACGTGGACCGGATTATTGGAGCCAAACAGTCCTCAATTATATTGAGACCAAACGAATCCTGCCCCTCTGCTGCATCTTTTGGCTATTCGAAACGTGGGCAAAATCAGAAAAGTCTATTAATTGGATAACTTATATAATTTTTTCTTTCCTTTTAAAAACTAATAGGATATTCAGTGAATGCACCGAGCAAGACGTTAACCACCTTTTGTACGTTCACCACCTGTAACTCGATTAAGACATCTAGCAAATATTACCGCCGTTGATTTTTCTTTAGAATCGTCATCCAGTCGACCAAGTACTCCAATTCAAATTTCCAATAATCCATTTTTTGAACCCGACCTCACAATTGAGAATCCGGAGAATATTCAGGGACGATTCATAGATCCTGAACCATTAAATTTTCCTCCGGAACCACCAATCATTCAAACAGAGATTGTTAAGGAACGAACCATTAAATCAGAATCCTCTAGTAATTCCGATTCAACAAATTCAATTATGGAGAATCTGGAACCTTTAAGTATGAAAGACCGAATGAGAGCTAAACGCACTGGCCAAGGTTACACAATTACTCATCCAGACATTAATGCGCCAGATTATGAAATCAAAGGACAAATTCTACACATGGTGACTAATCAATGCCAATTTAGTGGTGCGCCGAAGGAAGATCCAAATGAACATCTTCGTACCTTTAATAGGATCTGCACTCTATTTAAAATCCGAGAAGTGGAGGATGAACAGATATATCTCATGTTATTTCCCTGGACTTTAAAGGGAGAAGCCAAAGATTGGTTGGAATCGTTACCTGAAGGGGCGATCGATACATGGGACGTTTTAGTTGAAAAATTTCTTAAACAATTCTTTTCGGCATCTAAAGCCGTAAGACTTCAAGGAGAAATTGTTACGTTCACACAGAAACCGAATGAAACTCTATATGAGGCGTGGACAAGATTTGGAAAGTTATTAAGAGGATGTCCGCAACATGGTTTAGACACCTGTCAAATAGTACAAATATTCTACCAAGGATGCGACATCACTACAAGAAAAGACATAGATATAGCAGGTGGCGGTTCCATTATGAAGAAAACCGAAACTGATGCTTATAAAATTATTGATAACACTTCTTCCCACTCACATGAGTGGCACCAAGAAAAAGATATCATTAGATCATCTAAAGCAGCTAGAGCCGATTCTAGCCATGACTTAGATTCCATTTTCGCAAAGATAGATGCTGTGGAGAGACGAATGGAAAAGATGACTAAAGATATCCACTCAATACGAATTAGTTGTGAGCAGTGTGGAGGACCACATTTGACAAAAGATTGTCTCAGTATTGAATTAACAATGGAACAAAGAGAGAATGTTTCATATCTAAACCAAAGGCCTGGAAATAATTATCAGAATAATTATCAACCGCCAAGACCGATTTACAATCAAAATCAGAATTATAACCGAAATATTCCATACAACAACCAACAAGGTCCTAGCAATCAACGAGTATCTAACAATACTTACAACCAGCAAAGACCTAATTTTCAAAAGAAACCACCACAACCCGATGATAAAAAGCCGAATTTAGAAGATATGATGACGAAGCTAGTTGAAACTCAAACGCAGTTTTTCACATCTCAAAAATAAACTAATGAACAAAATGCTCAAGCATTTAGAAATCAACAAGCTTCTATTCAAAACTTGGAACAAGAAGTAAGTAACCTAGCAAGGTTAATAGGTGAAAGAAAACCGGGAAGTTTACCTAGTGATACAAATGCAAACCCCCGGAATGAAACAGCTAAAGCCATTACCACAAGAAGTGGTACAACACTTAAACCACCTGAAATACCTGTAACTTCTGATGAAGCTATTCCTACTCCACAAGAACCACAACCTGATCAAGATAAGGAAAAAGAACCGGTAGTTGAAAAGGTTAATGAAGATAACACAGTTAAGGCTAAACCTTATGTTAAACCATACCAACCACCACTTCCTTACCCGAGTAAAATGAAGAAAGAGAAACTTGAAGCCGAGCAATCCAAATTCTTGGATATGTTTAAACAGATAAATGTAAATCTTCCTTTCATTGATGTGATTTCAGGAATGCCTAGATATGCTAAATTCTTGAAAGATCTGATCACGAATAGAAAGAAAATGGAAGAACTCTCGGCTGTTACTATGAATGCTAATTGTTCAGCAGTACTGTTGAATAAGATACCAGAAAAATTATCTGATCCAGGAAGTTTCACAATTTCATGTTTTCTGGGTAGTCTTAGTTCAATAGAAGCATTAGCAGACTTAGGTGCTAGTATAAATTTAATGCCGTATTCACTATACACTAAACTAGACCTTGGATAATTGAAACCAACAAGAATAAGTATACAACTAGCCGATCGATCAATAAAATATCCTAGAGGGATAATGGAGAACATGCTAGTTAAAGTTGGTACTTTAGTATTTCCAGTAGATTTTGTTGTTCTGGACATGGAAGAAGATTCTCAAGTTCCTCTCATATTAGGAAGACCATTCTTAAACACGGCTAAAGCAATGATAGACGTGTTTGGTAAGAAACTGACCCTAAGTATAGAGGATGAGAGTGTTACCTTTTCAGTTGATAGAGCAATGCAACAACCGCAATCTGCAGATGATACATGTTATTATATTCAAACTATAGATTCACATGCAGAATTGTTAGAAGAATTTCCAGAATTACAAGGAACAGGAGAATGTTCTTTAGGAGAAGGTAATGAACCAATTGATGAAGCTGAAATGTTAGCTACACTTATAGCTAATGGATATGAACCAATAACAGAAGAAATTCAAATGCTAAAAGAAGAAGACAGATATCGATACAAATCATCGTTAGAAGAACCTCCGAAATTAGAGTTAAAGCCACTTCCAAACCATTTGGAATACGCTTATTTACATGGTGAATCTGAATTACCTGTAATAATATCGTCTTCTCTTACTGAAAATGAAAAAACTCAACTCATTTCTGTGTTGAAAGCTCATAAACCAGCCATTGCATGGAAGATTCATGATATTAAAGGAATAAGTCCTTCGTATTGCACACATAAAATCCTTATGGAAGAAGGTCATAAAACGTATGTGCAACACCAACGAAGACTAAATTTGAATATGCAAGATGTAGTTAAAAAAGAAATTATTAAACTGCTAGACGCAGGTCTAATTTATCCAATTTCTGATAGTCCATGGGTAAGCCCAGTTCAATGCGTGCCTAAGAAGGGTGGCATGACTGTCATTACAAATGAAAAAAATGAGCTTATTCCTACTAGGACTGTAACAGGATGGCGTGTTTGTATTGATTATAGAAAATTAAATGACGCCACCAGAAAAGATCACTTTCCCTTACCTTTTATTGATCAAATGTTGGAAAGATTAGCCGGAAACAGTTACTATTGTTTTCTTGATGGATTTTCCGGATATTTTCAAATTCCAATAGCACCCGAAGATCAAGAGAAAACCACATTCACGTGCCCTTATGGTACTTTTGCTTACAAACGCATGCCATTTGGACTTTGCAACGCCCCTGCAACCTTTCAAAGGTGTATGATGGCGATTTTTCATGACATGATAGAAGAATGCATGGAAGTTTTCATGGATGACTTTTCAGTCTTCGGTGATACATTTGAATCATGTCTAGCTAATCTTGAACGAATGCTGATTAGATGCGAACAATCAAATCTAGTACTTAATTGGGAGAAATGCCATTTCATGGTTAAAGAAGGCATCGTTCTTGGACATAAAATTTCAAAAGAAGGAATTGAAGTGGATAGAGCTAAAGTAGATGTAATTGCTAAACTTCCACATCCCACCAATGTTAGAGGAGTTAGGAGTTTTCTAGGGCATGTCGGTTTTTACCGACGTTTCATAAAAGATTTTTCTAAAATTGCCACTCCTATGAATAAACTCCTAGAAAAGGATGCTCCATTCATCTTTTCAGATGAATGTATCAAATCTTTTAATATTCTTAAAGATAAACTCACTAATGCGCCGATCATGATAACACCAAATTGGAATCTATCGTTTGAACTAATGTGTGATGCAAGTGATTTTGCAATGGGAGCCGTTTTAGGACAAAGGATTGAAAAACGATTTCAACCTATATATTATGCTAGTAAGATGTTACAAGGAGCACAAACGAACTATACAACTACTGAAAAAGAACTCCTTGCTATTGTCTTTGCTTTTGACAAATTTCGTTCATATCTCGTTCTAGCAAAAACGGTGGTCTATACCTACCATTCTGCTATTAGATACCTATTTTCGAAACAAGATGCCAAACCAAGATTAATCCGTTGGATCTTACTCTTACAAGAGTTCGATATTGAAATCCGAGATAAAAGGGGAGCAGAAAATCTTGCCGCTGATCATCTTTCTCGTCTTGAAAATCCCGAATTAGAAGTTCTAAATGAATCAACCATACAAGACAACTTTCCTGATGAATATCTATTGAAGATAGATTATAATGAAATTCCATGGTTTGCAGACTATGCAAACTACTTAGTATGTGGATTCCTTGAAAAAGGATTATCGTACCAAAAACGAAAGAAATTCTTCAGTGATATAAAACACTATTTCTGGGAAGATCCACATCTGTTTAAAAGTTGTCCAGATGAAATAATACGCCGATGTGTATTCGGAGATGAAGCTAGTAAAATTTTAAACCATTGTCACACAGGACCAACAGGAGGGCATTATGGGCCTCAACTAACATCATGAAAAGTTTATGATGCTGGATTCTATTGGCCTACAATTTACAAAGACGCTCACCTTCTTTGCAAATCCTGTGATGCTTGTCAAAGGGCCGAAAAAATAAGTCAACGTGATGAAATACCACAAAATGTCATTCAAGTATGTGAAGTATTTGACATTTGGGGTATTGACTTTATGGGTCCATTTCCAAAATCTCATAATAATCTCTATATTCTCGTCGCCATTGATTATGTATCTAAATGGGCGGAAGCACAAGCTCTCCCAACTAACGATGCACGAGTTGTAGTCAACTTTTTAAAACGTCTTTTTGCAAGGTTTGGAACACCGAAAGCTTTAATAAGTGATCGGGGAACTCATTTCTGTAATAATCAACTTGAGAAAGTTCTTAAAAGATATGGAGTAACTCATAAAATCTCCACCGCATATCATCCACAAACAAGTGGACAAGTTGAAAATACCAACCGAGCTTTAAAACGTATTCTAGAGAAAACCGTAGGATCAAATCCGAAGGAATGGTCCATTAAATTGGAGGATGCACTCTGGGCTTTTAGAACAGCCTACAAAACTCCAATTGGAACCACACCTTTTAAACTCGTCTACGGAAAAGCATGTCATCTTCCAGTAGAAATTGAACACAAAGCATTTTGGGCTTTGAAGACATGTAATCTTGATTTACATGAAGCTGGATGTCTACGATTAAGTCAACTAAACGAATTAGAAGAATTAAGACATGAAGCATACAAAAATTCGTTAATCTATAAAGAAAGAACGAAGAAATGGCACAAATGCGGAAAAGAATCCAGATGCGAAGATAATAAGTTACAATTTGGTAAAGGAAAATCAAAATCTGCAGCGAAAAGAAGAGCACGACACCTTGAAAGATGTCACAAATGCGGAAAATGGTCACATGGAGGTAAATGTTCAAATAATCAAACCTATTCAAATACCGAATTTGTTACTTTATGCAGAGACGGACCGTTCATATGTTTAGAAGAAAAAACACTGAATGCTCGAGGTTACGCCTATGTAGCTATGGAAAACCAATTAAACCGACTATCTTATGAATGGGATAGATCATATAACTAAGAATACTATCTCATAGGTAAGTCTGTACAGTTTTTATTTTTTATTTTTATTTTTAACCTTTTGATAATAAACGCTAAATTGTTCGCTATAAAGTATTAAATTGGTATTGAATAAAATTAGGTTTGGCGACCGAAATTATTGATATCATACAAAAATTTATTACATCACTGCAAAATTTAACGTTTATTCTTAATATATAAATATCTTTAATCAATCAACCCAAAATATTTCAAAAATTCGTCATGAGTTAAATTAGGTCATGGAACTGAAATTACTTTACCAAAAAGAGGGGCGCATATTTTTGATAATATTTGATTGATTAAAGTGGGATAAAAGACCAAAAAGATTTTTAATTTTATTTTTACCATGTTTTTAAAATTAATATATAAATCTTAAATTAATATTGTAAACTTTTTAAATTAATATATTTAAAATTGTAAATATTTGAACAATTGATATTTTTAAGTTTGTATGTATAAAAACAAAAATATAATATAAGTTTGGTGTGAATTTTTAATTTTTAAAAAATGTGAATTTATAATTTTATGCATATTTTAAATTTAAGTTGTGTGAATTTAAAAACAAAAATTTACTTTATTTCGCTAAGTTAAAAATATGATTTTTTAAAATTCGTCGTGAGTTGAAGACTAGGTCGTTGAACCGAAATTGCTTTACCCAAGGGAGGGACGAGAACTTTTATTATCATTATTTTTAATCTTATTGAATTAAATTATGCCAAAAACATTAAAAAATCCAAAAATCTTTACATTTAAAACCGCGCTTTGATTTGACAAATTTTAAAAATTTTGTCGAGGGATAGACTAGGACATCGATCCAAAACGCCCTAATCCTAAAAAGAAACAAATTTTTAAAATTTTATTAATTTTATGTTTTATAAAGTATAACCTTATTAAAAAAAAAAAAAGCCAAATCACTGTAGCCGGCACCCCATGCGATCGCATGGGGTTTGCACTTGGAACCCATGCGATCGCATGGGGACCAAATGCAGGCCAGACTCAAAACAGACAGCAGGTCTGTCTTCTCCACACAACACACACACAAACACGAAACTCTCTCAAATCTTCACCAAATTTCGCCAATTTTCCACCGTAATTCGTCATTTTTCTTGCTCTAATCATGCCTAGATTCTTATTCTTCAGCAAAATGGTAAAAATTACACCCCTAAACTCTATAAATTCCTAGTTTTTGTGATAATTATCAATTTTTTACCTAATGCAATTTTGTTAATTTCTAGTGTAATTAGTGTTAAATTGTTAGTATTTTATGCATGTATAACCTAGATTGATACTATTTAACATGATTTGAAGCCAAAAACTTCAAAAATTTTAGAAATCTAGGGTTTGTGTTCTTGAGCAATTTAGGGCTTTTTGATATAAACAGGTTATGGCCGATTTTTGTCATGAATTATTGCTAAATTGAGTAGTGTAACATGTTTAGATAGTTAAATGATCCAAACATTGATCCTAAACATGATTTTTGGAGATTAAAGTGGACTTTTTAAGTCCAAAATTCATGAACTTGATTAATTTGATGTAATTGCCATTTGAGACTTGTTTAATTATTAGTAATGAATATTTTGACATGTTATTTGAGTTAAAAGCTTATAAACTTTGTATACATTTTCATATGTGCTTATTTGAAAAGTGTAGAATTGTGAAAAATTGTGAAAATGTGTATAAGTTTAATTTTGATTTAACATGTTATAGTGATTGTTTTAAGTTGTTATTTTGCTAACACTAATGCATATTTGGATGCACAAATTTTGTGTTTAATGTGTTTTGCAGAAAGCTGATACTGGAGGTTCAGGAGCATCATCATCTAGACGACCAGCACCAGCACCAGAACCAGAACCAGAAATGCAACACGAACAACAACCACAACAGGAACAACAACAACAGCCTGATCAGCACGTACCTTATTATGATCCGGTACAGTTTGTTGATGAATTCATAGTATTCCCAATGAGGCCGCCAGTAGAATTCTCAACGATTCCTGAGCACACTCTGCATCCTAATCTGAGATTTGATAGGAGATGGAGAGATTACGAGACATATCAAAGGAACAAATTCAAATTGGTAACAAAAAATGTAGAGGTGCCAAGGGTAATCGATTGGGCCCCTTTGGAAACGGTCCATCTAGCTGACCGTGTTAGACAGATTTTGGTACAAAGGTATGGCAGTTCTTCTTTTACAGATTGGGAACGTCTTTTCACCATTCGTAGGCCTGTATATAAGGAATGGTGTGTTGAGTTGATGAGTACTGTATCACTTGATACAAATATAGTTAGAATAGATGATATAAGATTTCTTAGGTTTATCCTTGGCGGTAGGATGTACAGAATGTCCATGCTGGACATGGCCAGGGCCTTACAGATATATACTCCTGGTGAGTTGCTATTACCCGATTGTACAAATTTGATTCATTATGGTGAAAGGGTAGATAGTAACTTTGACGCTGACGCCATTTGGAGGCGTATGTCACATTTTGATGTTTTTACACGAGCAGGAGGACACTCCTATACGCATATTGACAGAGCCGAGCTTCGTATTATTCATAGATTTTTGGCTAACTCAATTACACAGAGAGGTCACAATAAAGAAAAAATTACCTTACATGATTTATTCTACCTAAAGTGTATTCGGGATCCTAGAAGCTTTGTCAATATCCCTTACTGTGTTGCTTTTTATTTATCTAAAATGGTAGAGGGAATGCAGGACGGGAGTATAATAGGAGGAGGTATTTTTGTTACTCTCATTGGAGAGTATTTAGGTGTTGATAGGAACCAAGGGGGTCCATTACAGCTTTGTAGAGAACAGGTTGAGCCCTTAGGATTGAAAGTTTATGTGGGTGCTAAGGTATTGAAAAGTAGACGTAACCAGGCAGTACCCTATGAGGGATCTCATCCTCAGGTAGAGAGAGGCTCAGACGAGGAAATGGAGGAGGCGGAAGACATTAGGGATGTCTTTCGAGATGCTATTCTTGACGTCCACGTTCGTATAGATGAGGAAGCAATGACGAACGCGGCCAGACATAGTATGTATGAGCAGTGGAACTCCGAGCGAGTATACGAGGATTATAGGTGACGCCAACACGATAGCTGGTTAGTTCATCAGCACCAAATCATGAGCCAGCTATCATATCAGGTACCAAATAACTATGTACCTACTCGACCTGCTCATTTTCCGCCACACAGCCCCGATATCCGACCACCCTTTAATCGGTATGACTATAACCAAGCCTATCAGAACACCTATAACCAACAATGGAACCCACCTGATGAGATGAACTGGAACCCCTATCCAGACTGATTTGGTTCCATTTGGTTATTTATATGATTTTTATGTTTTTATCTTTTTACTTATTCATATTTAAACTTATGTTATTGAATATACTTATGTAATCTTTATCATTTTTATTATTATTGTGTACTAATATTTCACATTTAGGATTTGAAAGTGGGATATTAAGTCCCATTTCAAATTGCCATGCATGTTTATATTTGTATGTATGTATATTATAAATTATACAAAACAGGGTAAAACAGCGCATTTTCAAAGACTGGCATTAAGTTCAGCAAAAGCTACTAATTTTGACGACAAGATGACAAATAAATGTGATGTAACAACAGACGGAATGAACAAATGATATGCACCATTTATCATTCAGCAAACAAACGCCAATATGTTTGGAAACTTTGGTAAAATTTAATCATTTTTCTACGCTAATCACCCTCAATAATTTAAATTGTTACTGATTTCTTGCAAATGAGGGCATTGCAAGATCTTAAGTGTGGGAAGAGGTTAAATTCTTTCGGATTTTAAAATTTTTACTTTATACACTTGGTTACCATTAGAAATACTAGTAAAGTAGTAGTTGTATTAGAATCTAGTGCTCTCTGATAATAAAGAACAGTCCTAGTCTTATATACTGACTACCCAATTCTAGTAAAAATTTTCAAAATTTTCAATTAAATGAACTCAAAATCATGTTTATACATATTTATGAACGATAAAACTAGGTGTTAACACCGAAATTATTGTTACCTCGGAAAGGACATAAATTGAGAAACAAACCAAAATGTTAAAATTCATTTAAAATGGAATAGAGGACAATAAAAAGAAAAATAAAAGCCAAGTGTGAGAAAAATTACCAAGTTATCTTAAACATATGTCGCAAATTTCTGTAACAAATAATTGAAGATACTTTTGCTTTGGACTAAACTAAACTGTTTTACCCGATGAAAGAAAAGAAGAGATGGATCTACACGATGAATCAATTCCATCGTTAAAAGGAAGTAAAGTCTTTCAAAAAAGAAACGCGCTTCTTGATTTAGGTCATGAAGTTGTCGTACAGACCAGCTGTAGGTTGATGAAAAATCTAGAAAAGTCATCTCTAAAATCAGCAGAAAATCCACGGACCTCAGCATCAAACAGGGTCGCCAAGTGGTCAGATTTATCCTAACCATGAGAAGGATTTATCTCGTACAATGGGGGGGCACCGTGCAAATTAGCTTGATAAGACTAATGAATCAGATCCCCAGAAAGGATAATCTCCTTTAAAGATCAAAAATCAGCTTTTAAGACTAATATTACTCAATCCTAGAGATTGACCTTAAAGATTGAGAATTACAAACTCATGCAATTCAATGATATCTAAACTCGAGCTTGAGCGAGAAAATATTTTGATCAAATTATAAACCGATTTGTTTTCTGAAAACCCATTTTCAATGCGTTCATTACCATTGAACGTAAAATCCTAGGAATTCACCTGGAATTCATTAGGTCATCTGAACCAAATCGAGTGTCAACCGTAAGAACGGTGGTTGCATAGCATGGTCAAAGACAGGACCTTGTGCCAGACCGGAAAATTATAAGGGTGAGCTTTACCATTGCTCCTACAAAGGATAGTAATTGCGTCCGATACGTTATAGACCATAATTAAAAGCATGTCAGGGAACATTGCCTTAACAGTTGCTTGTTCAACGCTTTCCTTTACAACCGGACGGTAGTTTACCGAAAGGTAATATACGGAGCAAGTATACTGGACGTGCTGCTTTCCTAATACAGGGTTAGCAAGTGGGTGACACAAAACCACAAGTTTTGAGCTAAAATTTTCAAATCAGAAACCCACCAAACCCACAAAAATATTTTGCAAACACCGGTGAAGGGTTATTCCGGAAAACTTATCTAGGGTAAAAACTAGATTTAATTTTCAAAAGATCAAATGTTTTCATAAAGATCCAATTTCCTTAATGGATCTAAATTTTATAGTCATGTGGGACTGTAAACCACATCGTTACTACCATTGTTTATACCGCCGTAAAGAAATCACTGATGTACAAAGTGTGAAGAATAAAGAAGTGATTCTAGTATTTCAAGACTATATTGATTGAGGACAAGCAACGCTCAAGTGTGGGAATATTTGATAATGCTAAAAACGAACATATATTTCATAGCATTATTCCTCAAGAAAGACAAGCTTTTAGTTGCAATTGTCCTATTTACAAGTGATATTCGTTTAAATAATAAAAGGTGAAGACAAAAGGCAGATTCAACGAATTGAAGACGCAAACGACCAAAAAGCTCAAAAGTACAAAAGACAATCAAAGAGGTTCCAATTATTGATAAGAAACGTCTCAAAATTACAAGAGTACAAGATTCAAAACGCAGAGTACAAGATATTAAATTGTACGCAAGGACGTTCGAAAATCCGGAACCAGGACCAGAGTCAACTCTCAACGCTTGACGCAACGGACTAAAAATTACAAGTCAACTATGCACATAAATATAATATAATATTTAAATAATTCTTATAATTATTTATATATTATATATTATATTATTAAAAACTGTCGGCAGAAAAAACAAAGGCATGTGAGTCTCCCCAGCTGGCCATGCGATCGCATGGCCTGGAAGGCATAAATCCATGCGATCGCATGGTGCACAGTTCCAGCCCACATGCCTATAAAAATTGAGCTTTGGTGTAACACAAAACACATCTTTTTCTTCTCCTCATTCAACGTATAATATTTATATTTATATTATAATTTTAATTTTAATTTTAATTTTAATTTATAATAATAAGGGTGTGTTAGCGAATGTTGTAAGGGTGTAAGTCAAAATTATGTCCGTGTAACGCTACGCTATTTTTAATCATTGTAAGTTATGTTCAACCTTTTTAATTTAATATCTCGTAGCTAAGTTATTATTATGCTTATTTAATCTGAAGTAATCATGATGCTGGACTAAAAATATTAAAATTGGGTAATTGGGCTTTCTACCATAATTGGGGTTTGGACAAAAGAACGACACTTGTGGAAATTAGACTATGGGCTATTAATGGGCTTTATATTTGTTTAACTAAATGATAGTTTGTTAATGTTAATATAAAGATTTACAATTGGGCGTCCCTATAAATAACCATTTACACTCGATCGGACACGATGGGCGGGGTATTTATATGTACGAATAATCGTTCATTTAACCAGAAACGAGAATGGATTAATAGCCACTAGAATTATTAAAACAGGGGTGAAATTATGTACAAGGACACTTGGCATAATTGATAACAAAGTATTAAAACCTTGGGTTACACTCAGTCAACATCCTGGTGTAATTATTAAACAAAGTATTAAAATCTTGTTACAGTTTAAGTCCCCAATTAGTTGGAATATTAAATTCGGGTATAAGGATAATTTGACGAGGACACTCGCACTTTATATTTATGACTGATGGACTGTTATGGACAAAAATCAGACGGACATATTAAATAATCCAGGACAAAGGACAATTAACCCATGAGCATAAAACTAAAATCAACACGTCAAACATCATGATTACGGAAGTTTAAATAAGCATAATTCTTTTATTTCATATTTAATTTCCTTTATTTTATATTTAATTGCACTTCTAATTATCGCACTTTTATTTTTTGTTATTGTATTTAATTGCACTTTTAATTATCGTACTTTTTAATTATCGCAAGTTTATTTTATCGCACTTTTATTTATCGCAATTTCATTATCGTTATTTACTTTACGCTTTAAATTAAGTCTTTTATTTATTTAATATTTTACATTTGGTTTTAACTGCCACTAAAGTTTTAAAATCGACAAACCGGTCATTAAACGGTAAAAACCCCCTTTAAAATAATAATATTACTTATATATATATTCGTATTTTTATAAATTAAACTAATATAGCGTTAAGCTTTGATTAAAAGATTTTCCCTGTGAAACGAACCGGACTTACTAAAAACTACACTACTGTACGATTAGGTACACTGCCTATAAGTGTTGTAGCAAGGTTTAAGTATATCCATTCTATAAATAAATAAATATCTTGTGTAAAATTGTATCGTATTTAATAGTATTTTCTGCTAAAATTTAATAGTATTTTATACCCCTTAGCTTTAACCATCATGGGGATATTCTTATATATGCATCTTGTTAATGTCGGTTACCAGGTGTTCACCATATGAATGATTTTTATCTCTATGTATGGGATGTATATTGAAATATGAAATCTTGTGGTCTATTGTTACGATTTGATATATATAGGTTAAACCTATAACTCACCAACATTTTTTGTTGACATTTTAAGCATGTTTATTCTCAGGTGATTATTAAGAGCTTCCGCTATCGCATACTTAAATAAGGACAAGATTTGGAGTCCATGCTTGTATGATATTGTGTAAAAACTGCATTCAAGAAACTTATTTCGTTGTAACATATTTGTATTGTAAACCATTATGTAATAGTCGTGTGTAAACAGGATATTTTAGATTATCATTATTTGATAATCTACGTAAAGCTTTTTAAACCTTTATTGATGAAATAAAGGTTATGGTTTGTTTTAAAATGAATGCAGTCTTTGAAAAACGTCTCATATAGAGGTCAAAACCTCACAACGAAATCAATTAATATGGAACGTTTTTAATCAATAAGAACGGGACATTTCAGTTGGTATCAGAGCGTTGGTCTTAGAGAACCAGAATTTTGCATTAGTGTGTCTTATCGAGTTTGTTAGGATGCATTAGTGAGTCTGGACTTCGACCGTGTTTACTTGAAAAATGATTGCTTAACAAATTTTGTTGGAAACTATATATTTTTAACATGTGAATATTATGTGATATATTAATCTCTTAATGTGTTTGATATTATGTGATAGATGTCTACCTCTAGAACAAGTTCCATTGACTCACCTAATAATAATGTAGAGTCAAATATAAATTGGAATGATTCGTGAACTGATTCACAAGTTCCCGAAGAGGAACCGGAAGAAGAGTCGGAACCGGAAGAAGAATCGGAACCGGAAGAAGAATCGGAACCGGAAGAAGAAATAGAACCAGTGGGGGAAATAATAAAACGGTTAAGTAGAAGAAAATCCTCAACCAACCGACCAAAGTTAATTATGGTCAATGGTGTTTCCGCCAAGGAAGCAAAGTATTGGGAGGATTACCAATTCTCCGATGAATCGGATCCCGACAAAAGTTCCGATGATGTTATAGAAATTACCCCAACACAATTTAATAAGGCAAAAGAGAACAATAAGGGAAAGGGCATAAAAATAGAGAAATTTGATTCCAAACCCGATGAACTTTATATGTATCGTCAACACCCGTATTTCTTAAGTTGTGACAATAACCCGGGAACCTCTAAACCACCAGGTTTTTCTAAACCAATGTGGAAAACGACAGCTCGTATTAGGGGAACATCATATATCTCTAGAAACTTGGAAAAACGAACCAAAACCGAAGAAGAAGAAGAAACGAGCGAGTCGGAATAAGATAGTTGTATTCGTGTGGTGTAATATATGTAATATAGTGTGCTTATGCTTTATGATATATGTAAAAATTGCTTGTATTAATAAGTATTTTTTATGAATCTAACTCTTGTCTATTTTACAGTATAAAAACACAAAATGGATAGACAACCCAATATTTTAAGAGACCTACCCGGAGACATGATTGATGAAATCTTGTCTAGAGTCGGTCAGAATTCCTCGGCACAACTATTGAAGGCGAGATCAGTTTGTAAGACATTCGAAGAATATTCCAAGAATGCCTTGGTTTATAAAAGGCTTTCGTTCGAAAGATGGGGGATATCACATTGGGAAATCCATAAGTTACGATGTGTTTACTTTGACACATATATTGCGGGGAACCCAAATGCTATTTTACGCAACGGGTTAAGAAATTATTTTGACTCAATATATTCGAATATAGGACTTCGTGATTTAGAAAAATCGGCTAACATGCAACATAAAGAAGCATGTTATGCTTACGGATTAGTAATGTTCGCTTCTCACCAAAGTGAGAACAAGAACATCGGGCTACAACTATTAAACAAAACGTTCCCACAAGTGACGGAGTCGGTAATTGGGGTAAGAAATGAGGTTTTTAGGTTATTACGAGACTGTTGGTCATTACGTAACCTTCATCCTTTTGACGACGTTACAACACATTGTCTTACTATCGGTCACAATGGTTATGTTCCACAAAACCAAGGATGGGAAGTGGTATTAGTAAAACCAGAATGCATGACTTGTTTCTGGACGTATGAATTACGTGTCTTTATTGCCTTTACTGAACGCCTTATTTATTAACTAGAATTATCTTCGCAACTACTTTGTATCAAAGTTTTATGTGCTATATTTCATGCTATATGTAAAATAGCGGTATTGTAAGTTTGCAAGTTATTGTATAAAGGTTTGAATATGATATATTTTTTTTTGTGATTATTTTTTCATATAGAATTGTAGTAGTTGAAATGGTATGTTAGCTACTAAGTATGAACTTAACGGGTAGGTACTACCCGAATTAAAGAGTATAAAACGCTAATATGAAAAAGAGCTTTTATAAATAAGTTCATATTACGCTATGAAATACTATTGACTACTCTTGATATTCTATATGATTAACTCGTTTCATTTGACTATTTTGAAGGAAATGGCACCGACTACTCGACACACCTTCAATATGAGCGAAGAGGAATTTCGTGCCTTTCTTGCTTCAAACATAGCCGCAGTACAGGCCGCGCTACATACCAACAATAACTCTGAATCTAGCAATACAGCTAACGGCGCAAGAAATCGTGTAGGATGCTCCTACAAGGAATTCACTACCTGCAAACCTTCAGAATTTGATGGGACCGAAGGACCAATCGGATTGAAACGGTGGACCGAGAAAGTTGAATCGGTCTTTGCCATAAGTAAGTGTGCTGAAGGAGACAAAGTGAAGTACGCTACGCATACCTTCACGGGTATTGCGTTAACATGGTGGAATACCTATCTAGAGCAAGTGGGACAAGATGCTGCTTACGCGCTACCGTGGTCAGCATTCAAGCACTTGATAAACGAGAAGTACCGTCCTAGAACCGAGGTCAATAAGCTCAAGTCAGAACTTAGAGGGTTACGAACACAGGGATTCGATATTACTTCGTACGAAAGACGATTCACAGAATTGTGCCTATTGTGTCCGAGAGCGTTCGAAGATGAGGAAGAGAAGATCGACGTGTTTGTGAAAGGGTTACCGGAGAGAATCCAAGAAGATATAAGTTCACACGAGCCTGCCTCCATACAAAAGGCATGTAGAATGGCTCACAAACTAGTGAACCAGATTGAGGGAAGAATTAAAGAACAGGCGGCCGAAGAGGCCAACGTGAAGCTAGTCAAAAGAAAGTGGGAGGAAAACGGTGATAAGAGTCACCAAAACAACAACAACTATCCCAACAATCGCAACATCAATCGCAACTACAACAAATGGCAAAACAACAACAACAACAACTACAACAATAATTCCAACAACAATAACAACCGCAATAACAACAACAATCAGAAGCAGCTATGCCAAAGGTGTGAAAAGTATCACTCGGGGTTCTGCACCAAATTTTGCAACAAGTGTAAAAGAAATGGTCATAGCGCGGCGAAGTGTGAGGCCTACAGACCAGGGGTTAACAGAACGAAAGGAACAAATGGTGTTGGAACGAGTAATGGCGGAGCAAGTAGTGTCGGAGCAAGTTATGCCAATGTAGTTTGTTATAAATGTGGAAAACCGGGCCACATTATTAGAAATTGCCCGAACCAGGAGAACACGAATGGACAAGGCCGCGGAAGAGTTTTCAATATTAATGCGGCAGAGGCACAGGAAGACCCGGAGCTTGTTACGGGTATGTTTCTTATTGACAATAAATCTGCTTACGTTTTATTTGATTCGGGTGCAGATAGAAGCTATATGAGTAGAGATTTTTGTGCTAAATTAAGTTGTCCATTGACGCCTTTGGATAGTAAATTTTTACTCGAATTAGCAAATGGTAAATTAATTTCAGCAGATAATATATGTCGGAATCGAGAAATTAAACTGGTTAGCGAAACATTTAAGATTGACTTGATACCTGTAGAGTTAGGGAGTTTTGATGTGATAATCGGTATGGACTGGTTGAAAGAAGTGAAAGCAGAGATCGTTTGTTACAAAAATGCAATTCGCATTATACGAGAAAAAGGAAAACCCTTAATGGTGTACGGAGAAAAGGGCAACACGAAGCTAGATCTTATTAGTAATTTGAAGGCACAAAAACTAATAAGAAAATGTTGCTATGCTGTTCTAGCACACGTCGAGAAAGTACAAACTAAAGAAAAGAGCATCAACGATGTTCCCGTCGCAAAAGAATTTCCCGATGTATTTCCGAAAGAATTACCGGGATTACCCCCACATCGATCCGTTGAATTTCAAATAGATCTTGTACCAGGAGCTGCACCAATAGCTCGTGCTCCTTACTGACTCGCACCCAGCGAGATGAAAGAACTGCAAAGCCAATTACAAGAACTTTTAGAGCGTGGTTTCATTCGACCAAGCACATCACCGTGAGGAGCTCCTGTTTTGTTTGTCAAGAAGAAAGATGGTACATTCAGGTTGTGTATCGACTACCGAGAGTTGAACAAACTTACCATCAAGAACCACTA